>NC_133406.1:16783333-17090416 GCF_049350105.2 Macaca mulatta | reverse complement strand
AAAGAGAATAAAATATCTAGGAATACAACTTACAAGGGATGTGAAGGACCTCTTCACGGAGAACTACAAACCACTGCTCAAGGAAATGAGAGGACCAAACAAATGGAAAAAATATTCCATCCTCATGGATAGGAAGAAGCAATATCGTCAAAATGGCCATACTGCCGAAAGTAATTTATAGATTCAATGCTATCCCCGTCAAACTACCACTGACTTTCTCTATAGAATTGGAAAAAACTACTTTAAACTTCATATGGAACCAAGAAAGAGCCCACATAGCCAAGACAATCCTGGGCAAGAAAAACAAAGCTGGAAGCATCACGCTACCCGACTTCAAACTATGCTACAAGCTTACAGTAACCAAAACAGCATGGTACTGGTACCAAAACAGATATATAGATCAATGGAGCAGAACAGGGGCCTCAAAAATAACACCACACATCTACAACCATCTGATCTTTGACAAACCTGACACAAAGAAGCAATGGGGAAAAGATTCCCTATTTAATAAATGGTGTTGGGAAAACTAACTAGCCATATGCAGAAAACTGAAACTGGACCCCTTCCTTACACCTCATACAAAAATCAACTCAAAATGGATCAAAGACTTAAACATAAGACCATAAAAATCCTAGAAGAAAACCTGGGCAATACCATTCAGGACATAGGCATGGGCAAAGACTTCATGTCTAAAACACCAAAAGCAATGGCAACAAAAGCCAAAATTGACAAATGGGATTTAATTATACTAAAGAGCTTCTGCACAGCAAAAGAAACTATCATCAGCATGAACAGGCAACCTACAGAATGTGAGAAAAATTTTGCAATCTATCCGTCTGACAAAGGGCTAATATTCAGAATCAACAAAGAACTTAAACAAATTTAACAGAAAAAAAACAACCCCATCAAAAAGTTGGCAAAGGAGATGAACAGACACTTCTCAGAAGAAGACATTTATACAACCAACAGACACATGAAAAAATGCCCATCATCACTGGTCATCAGAGAAATGCAAATCAAAATCACAATAAGATACCATCTCATGCCAGTTAGAATGGCGATCATTAAAAAGGAAACAACAGATGCTGGAAAGGGTGTGGAGAAATAGGGATGCTTTGACACTGTTGGTGGGAGTGTAAATTAGTTCAACCATTGTGGAAGACAGCGTGGCGATTCCTCAAGGATCTAGAACTAGAAATACCATTGACCCAGCAATCCCATTACTGAGTATATACCCAAAGGATTATAAATCATTCTACTATAAAGACACATGCACACATATGTTTATTGTGGCACTATTCACAATAGCAAAGACTTAGAACCAACGCAAATGTCCATCAATGACAGACTGGATAAAGAAAATATGACACATATACACTATGGAATACTATGCAGCCATAAAAAAGGATAAGTTCATGTCCTTTGCAGGGAGATGGATGAAGCTCGAAACCACCATTCTCAGCAAACTATCACAAAAACAGAAAACCAAACACCACATGTTCTCACTCTTAAGTGGGAGTTGAACAATGGGAACACATGGACACAGGGAGGGGAACATCACACACCGGGGCCTGTCGGGTGGTGGGGGGCTAGGGGAGGGATAGCTTTAGGAGAAATACCTAATGTAGGTGGCAGATTGATGGGTGCAGCAAACCACCATGGCACGTGTATACCTAATAAACAAAACTGCACATTCTGCACATGTACCCCAGAACTTAAAGTATTAAAAAAAAAAAAAAAGAAGAAGAAGAAGAAGAAGAAGTGCTCCCAGAGACATTTGGGCAGGAAATTCTGAGTACCAAGAACACAGAGCAGAATTGAAAGGGCAAATCTTTTGGCCATGTGACCGCCTCACCATGCAAAGGGGCAGTCTGGAGGAATCTAGAAGCGAGGGTTCTCTAGCATGATGCCCATGAGAGGGGCCCCTCTTGGGTATGTCCAAGGGCTATTCTAGATTGAAGCAGATACTCAATCATTTGCATTTTTCCTGTGTAATCTTTTTTTTTCTCTTTGAGATGGAGTCTCAACTCTGTCACCTAGGCTGGAGTGCAGTGGCACAATCTCGGCTCACTGCAACCTCCACCTTCCAGGTTCAAGAGATTCTCCTGCCTCAGTCTCCCAAGTAGCTGGGACAACAGGTGTGTGCCACCACGCCCAGCTAATTTTTGTATTTTTAGTAGAGATGGGGTTTCACCATGTTAGCCAGGATGGTCTCGATCTTCTGACCTCGTGATCCACCTGCCTCGGCCTCCCAAACGCCTGCTGGGATTACAGGCGTGAGCCACTGCGCCTGGCCTTCCTGTGTTAATTTTTACACATACTTGTTCATCACCCATGTATCTATCACCTGCATATTAAAGGAGAGGAGACCTCTGTGTGTGTCTTACTAGCTGGGGCACGTTGTCTTAGCATCTTTGGCCTCTAATGAGACTATGTTTATAAGCAGGAGGTGCCCAGTCAGGTACAGTGAGGTCACGTAGGGGTGAGGGCCAGTGCCTGGATGTAGACAGCATGTGTGTGTTTTGGGGTGGGAGTAAGGCATGGAGTGATGATTGGAACCTCACAGCAAACGAAAGGCTTTTGTCAGATGGGAAGTTGTTCTGGCCTCACTTTGTGCCTCCGCATGGCCAGTTTGGCCCTTTTCCTGCCAAATCCCTTCGGCGTAAGGAGCAGGTAGTATTTGGGCGGGCTGCTTGGGAACTTCGTAAGGCAGTTGAGGAGGGCACCTCCAACCTGGAAAACACCACGTAGTCCGGATCTGGCTGCCTTCGGGGGACGCCATCTTTGGCCACTGAGCACGAACTACGTCTTCCTGCTAGTGCCCCAGCATCTCTCCCAACAGCAACAGCTCAAACCAACCATCAGACCCACAAGCTCTTGTGTCTTTTAACAGTTGCATATGAAAAGCCTCTGCTTTAGAGGGAAAAGTAAATTCTTTCCTTTTGCGAAATTCCCTCAGTGAAATTCATAAATTATGTTTCATCACAACTGGGCAACAATATTGCATATTTGTAAACACAGAACCTTTGGCATAAAACCCAAGTGGGTCTGAATTTTTTATTTACTCTTTGAAATAACTTCTCGCAGCCTCAGTCTCCTTATCCTCAAAAGGGATTTAGAGAGTTATTGTGAGAATTAAACAAAATAAGGACGCACATGAAGCATCCTACCAGCACTCAGTGTGAGCTCACTTTTCCTAGCTTAAGAAGATCAAGTGTGGATTGGGCCTGGTTTTAAACACAAGTTGTTTAAGAAGACAGTATTTCACTTTTAAAACAAAGTCCCAAATTTTCTTTCTTCTTCTGTCAATCAAAAAGAATGAAAAAAAAAAGTGCGTGTGTGTGTGTGTGTGTGTGTGTGATGCCTGTGTTTCAGGGAAATAATAGGAGAAAGAATCAAAGAATGAGACTGCATATTCTCAGTTGCACACTTCTAGGTAAGGCAGTAAATAGGCATTCTAAGCAATTTTAAAATACTGTAAATTAATCTCCAGGTCACAACTCTCTCAGTTATAGGCGCCAGAAAGCAAGAAAGCAAACCCAGATATGCCTGCTGCTGTCAGCAGGGATTGCTGAGAAAAGTTAGCCTGCCTTTCCATTTAGAAAAAGCATTTGACAAGGGCACGTGAGTGGGAGGCTGTGAAGTGAACCTGCTTGGAACTGATGGTGTTAGCTTTTTACTGACCTGCTTTCCATACCGCAAGCATTTGGTTTTTCTTTTGCCATTGACTTGTGCTGATTTATTAGGCTGTGTGCTTCAAGGGCGTCAGGAGATTGCATGTAGGAGCAGGTCTGAACGGGGAAAGTGAGAATTACTATATTAGATGATACCCAATTAACTAGTGACAGGCACAGCAGGTAAAATCGGAACCTGGGCTTTATCTACTATAAGCACTTGCCACATAGCAAACATTTTTAAACCTGGTGGAGCTTCCTTACTCATTTCTCCTTTCCTTCTTCCTGCCCACTCTCTTTCCCTGTCTAAGCAAGGAGCTGTGTCTACATACATGAGTATCAAGACAGACAAGTCTTTGAGATGTGCTCCAGGGTTCAAGGGCAATGGGGCAGAACTCTCTGAGGGTGGCGACTCGCTGAGAAGCAACAGCCACACACCACCCCACAGGACAAAACAGTGGAAGCGGAGGCATCAACATAGTTCAGAATAATTGATTTTACTTTTTTCATGGACAACTGAGTCACAGGATGATGTGCCAGTACTCTCTGTTCTTTGGGTACCTCTGCCAGCATGAAGTTACTTACTGTAACTCAACATTCTCACTCGCGTTACTCAAAGGTGAAAAGCTGGCAGAATGAGTTAATCTTACCTTCACGTTCAAGTGTGGCTATTGGGGCAGTGGTAGAAGCTCAGAGTCTGTGCTTTCGGACAGGCTGATTTCCTGTAGCTACTCCGTCTTCCTTTGGTGTGGGATCGTGTAGTACATCTAGTAATCATAAAGTAAGCTTGGAGGGAAACGATTTGGAAATACTTGGGGAGGTAAAATGATATGACATGAAATGCCTGCTATTCTAAAACACAAATCTTATTTTACATGCAATTGCTGTTTTGGATTATCCATGTCTCCTCCTGCATCAGCTAGCATGGAAAATCCCTTAAGATCTCTAACTCAGTCACTTCCTCAGGGAGTCGTGTTTAAACCCCCTCAAGCTGGGCCAAATCTCCCTCCATGATGCTCCGAGCATGACTGCTGCTTTTATTATGGAATCTAACTTGTTGCTTTTATTAGTCATCTATTGATGTGACTCTTTGTATTACCAAGCCTGATTTTCTTAAGCCCGTGGGTAGCATGATATTCACCTCTGTGGCCCCAGTGCCTAACATGGAGTCTGGCATGTGGTAGGCATTTAAAGAACATTAGAGGCAGGGTGTGGTGGCTCATGCCTGTAATCTCAGTACTTTGGGAAGTGGAAGTGAGAGGACTGCTTGAAGCCAGAAGTTCGAGACCAGCCTGGGCAACAAAGCGAGCCCTCGTCTCTACAAAAAAATAGATCACTTGAGCCCAGGAGTTCAAGGCTGCAGTGAGCTGTGATCACGCCACTGCACTTTAGCTTGGGTGACAGAGCAAGACCTTGTCTCAAAAAAAAAGAGAAAAAGAAAAAACATTAGATTAATGTATGAATGACAGTCAGGTATAACTCCAAAGAGAAACCCTTTCCCTGTTACCACTTCTTAAATCTGTAGGACTCATATCTGATAATTTTCCTTCTATCCGTAAACGTCTTATCAACATCAGAGAAAAAGAGACAGAGAATTAACAACAACATACTGAACGATACCCTGACAATGAGAAATGAATCTCTTGCTAATTTGGTAATGATGCATTTATTGGGCTCTGGATCTAGAGAATTTATATTGAGTAGTCAAAAGCCTGGGAAGGACTGAATTCTGTTGAACTCAGAAGTCCGCTCTTGAGAATTCTAGCTAAACTAGAACTACCACAGATAGGTGATAGCAGAGAAATGCTGCAAATAAATAAATATATACATGCAAATCAAAATCTTTTAGTAAAATCACACAATTAACCTCTCACTGGGGACAATGAGCCAGTGTAGATATATGCTTTAGAAAGTTATTAATCATTTTCTCATTGCAACCTACTTTGAAATCAACTTGGCCTATTCTCTTTCATATATATTTGTGTGCATACATGTATATACACACACATATATACATATGTATATATATACATATGTGTTTATATATATAAATTTATTTTACACAATGTTGATTTGTTTTATGCTGATATACTATTAGCATTCTTCCTTACATTTTACAGACAATGAGATTTTCATTTATTGATGGCTCATCTTTGCAATGGTCAGTACTCTTTATAACTCTGACTTTTTACAGCACAACCTTTGGCCTCTCCTGAATTTACTGTCTTTGAACACCTGCTTCATTTTGTTGGTGCTGAGATTTCACATGCATTAATTCAGTGTGCACTGACTGCTCTCCTGTTATATAAAGTTGAAGTCATGTGTTTTGTAACAATGAGCTCTGGAACTATCCCTCACTGGCAGTGTGACTTTGAACCTTACTGCTGCTCCATTTCACCAACTATAAAATGGTGATAATGATAGAGCTGCTTCATTGATACTATTATTTAGTTCATGTTTAGAATAAGGTGTTTAAAACAGGTCTTGCAAAAGAAAGTGCTCAGTAAAATGGTAGCTAAATCAATATCACGTGTGTCCACACACTGGGTCTCCAATGTGACAGTGTCATTTGTGTATGAGCAGACAAAACTCTACATTTTAGAGGTTCATGGTTGATATTTCCATTTTGCCCTTCAGTGTGAAATTTCACTCATGTAGGACTTCATAGAAAGAATCTACCATCTTTCAAGAACTGAAACAATCTTATGCCACCCCACCTGCCAAGACATTCCAGCTGCAGGTCCGTTTTCCTGTATTGCTGACTTTCCTGCGTCTTTTCAGGATTATGTTACCTCTTCATCCTCGTGCATGATTTAATTATCCGAACAAAAGTCCTTTCATTCACTCGAAGACAGCATAATACCTTAGCTATTTGAAAATTTCTCAGAGTTCTAAAATTTCTCCTTTGTCTTTCACATCTTCCATCTGAAAGATTTTACTAAGTGGGAGTTAATTATCTAAATAGATTCTTGAATATTGATCTTTGAAATCTAATGACTTATTTTTGTAAATGTAGGCCAGGTCTCACTTGGTACTTAATGTTAATTTAGAAAATTCCAATAACGTAGCTAATGTTTGACAAACTTTGCCATTAATGCTAAACCGGGGAGGTCCCTTTGGCTTCCATTTTCAAAGGTGAGATTGTATCATACTGACCCCATCTGAGCATGTCTTCCTTATTAATTGAGGGTGGTGGGGCTGGAGTTTCTTCAAGTCACTGGTCCATTCAATCTGATAGCAAGTCTGCCTGGGTGTTACTCATTTCCCATGCTATTTTCATGTCAAATACTGCTGTCCCTTTATTATGCAAGGGATACAACGCATTGAAACCTAGTTGGACTTCCTCCCACTTAACATTCTTCTACTTTCGTGTTGACATCTTCTACCTTCCAACTTCCGTATTTACATTGAAAAAGCTGTTGCTGGGTAGGTTGGTTATTTTTTTTTCCCCATCAGACTCATAGGGATATTTTTGGATTATTGGTTATGATGAATATTTATGGAAAATGTTGCTGTGCACTCCAGTGAGAAATCAGTGTTAAAGAGGCTGGCCCCACAGCTATCTCTGTATCTCTGGAAGCTATGTCCTTTTTACATTTAATTAGTGCCAAGTATAGGGTCTTGCGTGAAGGAGGACCCAGATTGAACTCCTGTAGTGTGATGTGTGTTTGTTTCATGCACTGTACTGTGTTTACTGATTTATGGCATTTAATTATCAATCCGTTAATCCAAGTTTTTGTTTAATTGGATTCATCAAACTAATTGTATGAATTCCACTCTGATATCATGGCCTGAATCTGGATATCAGATTCCCTTAATAAACAGAAGCAGTTAATGTGTTCCTGCTTCTTCCTGATCAGGAGGACTGCAGTCCTCTGGTCTTGTTTGTTTCGTAGCATTTCCTTTTGTATTCGGCATTTCCTTGAGTGCCCTCTTTGCTTCTTGGAACCTTGCCTTACTACCATCACCATTCTCACAGGTCCCTGCTCTATCGGGCCTAAAATGGTAGGGAAGAAAGGAAGAGGAGGGAAGTAAGAAGAGAGGAAAAGGTGACTTCTGTTCTCAGTCACTGTGTCTGTGGGTGTATTTCTTAGGAAGTTTAAAATCTAAACTCCCTGTCTACAGTCTTGGCCTGTCTTGAAGATTGTGAGTCAACTTAGTGAAATATATGCAAGGTACTTTTAGGCTGTCTGGCTGGGACATAGGTTGGGTCCAATGAAAGTGATAGTTCAACATAGCATTCTCCTTAGATGGCAGGCTCCAGGCAAGTAGAAAAGCCCATGGCTCTGCCTGGAAGTTCTCGTGCAGGTCCAGCGTATCACTAACTGGTGCTTCAGACATTGAGATGAGGCAAGTACTTAGCATTCAGTTTCTTAAGAAAGTGATTAGCTTCATAGACATCTAGACTATTTTTAAACATAAGAATATGGCTTTCTTTTCCTCGGGGGGTGCTGTCCATTTTTGTCCATTGGATGGAAGGTGCTATCACAATATAAATGGTGCATTGCCTATGATCAGCAAGGGCTTCTTAAGTTACTCCCACTTCCTCAGTGATATTGTCCAGTCTCATTCCTTCAAATGCCAATCCCAAATGTCTCTGTTCCAGAACTTTCCCAAACTCCGGACTCAGATAACCAACCTCACACTTGACATCTCCACTGAATGTCTAAAAACTTCTCAAATTTAACAAATCCAAAGCTAAATTCTTGTCTCCCCAACCAATTTCACTTCTCATTCTTCCCATCTCAGTTGATGGCAATTTCTGTTTTTTTCTGGTGGCTTAGGGTAAAAATCTGTAGTCATTCTTGACTTTTTTTTTGAAACAGAATTTTGCTCTTTGTTGCCCAGGCTGAAGTGCAGTGGCGCGATCTCAGCTCACTGCAACCTCCGCCTCCCAGGTTAAACGATTCTCCTGTCTCAGCCTCCCGAGTAGCTGGGATTACAGGTGCCCACCACCACACCCAGATAATTTTTGTATTTTTAGTAGAGGTGGGGTTTCACCATGTTGGCCAGGCTGGTTTTGAACTCCTGACCTCAGGTGATCCACCTGCCTCGGCCTCCCAAAGTGCTGGAATTACAGGCGTGAGCTACCGCGCCCAGCCGACTTTTCTTTTTCTCACACCTGACATTTGACCCACTAGGAAAGCTATTGTCTCTACCTTTAAAATATATCTAAAAATCTACACACTTATCACTAACTCCTGCTAATGCACTAGTTTAAGTCCCTGTTGGGACATAGAACATGATACTACAAAGTACAGCACCTTGGACACTGAGAAAACAGCAGAAGCAGAAAGGTCACTCTGACCATCCGCTGTCTTTCTGTGTGAGAGCTGATCTTAAAGGATTCTGTTGGTTACCTTCCCTGAAAAGTGGGCATAAGACCCTTATGTGACAGTTGCCCTGCCCCGTCACCTGGAGGGAAGGAATGCTATACAGAGGCCAAGAAGATTCTGAACAAACAGGCCATGCTGAGCTCCAGTTTATCACCATTAGATCATATGCTTTTTGTCCAATCAGGTTTCTACATAGCTGTCCATTCTTCATATGCTTCATTGAACCTAAGCACAAAAATAGACAGTTTTCTCTGGATCGTGGGGTCTTCATCTCTGAAGGCTCCTATATCACATAAAACTTTGGTTACGTAAATTTGTCATGCCTTTCTCTTGTTAACCTGTCTTTTGTTATAGGGGTGTCAGCCATGACCCTGGTGATGGGTGAGAAAAATATTCTACTTTTCCTCCTCCACATCCTGATCATCTTTTCCTGGATGATTGCACTAACCTCATCCATGTCTTTTTGCTTCCACCCCATCCTCCCCTATGGTGTATTCTCAACATAGTGGCTGTAAGTCAATCTCATTTTTTTCTTCTACAGTGTTTTTCCATTCCACTCAGAACACTCAAAATCCTGACAGTGGCCTTCTAGTTACTACAGCTGTGCAACAAAACATCCCCAAACTTAATGACTTACATCACCATTTATTATATGCAAAATTCTGTGAGTCAGGAATTCAGACAGCTTACAGTGGGGGGACTTGTCTCCATCTTGTGGTGTCTGGATCCCTCAGACTCAAAGGCACTAACCACCTGAAAGCTCATTCACTCAGATATCTGGAGATTGGTGCTGGATGTAGTCTAAGACTATCACCCAGGTTTTCAGCTGAAACACTTACACAGGGCCTCTCCATGTGGCTTGGGCTTCCTCACAACATGGTGGCTGGGTTCCCAGAACAGAAAGCCAGGCAGAAACTGGACTTTAGCCTCAGAAGAGTTACAGAATACCTTCCATCATACTCAGTGGGTTGGAGCAGTCTCAGCCTGACCACATTCAAGAAGAGGGAAATATACTTTACCTCTTGCTAGGGAGCAGCCAGGTTCTGGAAGAGTATGTGGTACCAGAAATATTGCTGTGGCCATTTTGAGACTATAGTTTACCACAGTGGCCTGTGTGATTGGACCTGGGTTGTTTCTCTGCCTTCATCTTTTCTCCCCATGGAACATTCGGCTCTGGCCACACTCGCTGGAGCACACAGTTGTGCTGCTGCCCTGGGGCCTTCAGACTGCCTACTCCATTCGCAGGATGCCTGTCGACTCCCCCTTCCCAGGATGACTTCGACTCTTCCCAGGATGCCTGTCGACTCCCTCTTCCCTCCCTCTGCAAACTTTTAGGCAGTGTCATTTCCCCAGTGATGTCTTCCCTGACCACTCTACAGCCTGTTTCGCTTGCTGTCTTTTTTTTCCCCTTAAATCCTTATTGTCATTATCACCTTCTAATGTTCTATGGAATTTTTATGTTTATTCTTTAGCATCCCTCACTGCCAGAATGGAAGCACTACAGAAGCAGGAATCTTCTGTCCACTGAGCTATCCCACATGCCTAGAACAGTGTGTGGCACATAAATATGTATGGCATGTGAAATGGAGACACGTTTCTGGTTGGGGCATTTGGAACTTGCAATAATTGCTCCAGCTAGCACAACTAAGTTTGTGTGTTAGACAAGCATAAGTGAGTAAGAAAAGATAGCAACTTAAACAGTTGTTTTCATTGTGTAAATATCTCTTTTTACCTTTTATGGACTAATGAACCAGAATGTGTAATTGTTTTAATTTCCATCTAAATATTTAGTTTCTTTATGAGGAATGTCAGGGTACTTTTTCCAGTTCCACTGTCTCTCACCTTACACATGCATGTTGACTGAAATAGAAGTCCAAGAATCCCCAGACACTCTAGTAGCATGAATCTGGGCAGCCTGGCTTCTGTGTTTCCACATTCCCCAACTTTAGAGTACATGAGCCCTTCAGCATACATAACCCTTCAGAATAAAGGTTGGAATAAAAACAATGATAAAACCCACAATAACAATAATAATACTAATAATAGACATGGCAGCATCATTGATCATTCCAGCCACCATTTGCTAGAAACCCCTTGGCTGCAGGTGTTATTCCAGACACTTGGTGTGCATGTCTGTTAGTTATCACCTTGAGAGGAAGGCACCTTCATTCCTCGGATGCGCAAAAGGGGAGAACTTGTTCAAAGTATATCAAATCTCTTTTATCCATAAAGTACCTCTTCGATCTGTTGAACCATAGCAATCATTCATTCCTTCAACATTTGGTAATTAGGAAGTGCTGAGTTTATCTCGAAGAGTAGCCGATCTCATCACTCATTGGAGGTTGAGCAATTGATTTCTAGTTACTGGCAGAATCCCATGTTTTTGTTTGCTTCTCAGTGAAAGGGTCCACAATCCTCCTCTACCTGTAGTGAGGCTTTTCTGGTTCATCTGTAGGATGGGAATCATTACACTGTCAGGTTCTCTTTCCCTGTATTGGACAACCGAGCCCATGGCTATCAGTCGGGAAAGGTAGGAGACAGAGCACACGTTGTCCAGTGATAGACTATCAGTGAGCTGCCTTTGAAAGACTACAGCGAGGCTGGCTCAGCGCTGTTGCTCCAGCCTCTGACTTTCTCCTGCAGAGACACTCAGAGGCCCAGAATCCTCCCCAACTCATGACTTCAGGCAGCCACTCCAATGGATTTGGATGTTTTCCAAATATAGAATGTTACGATTACTAGTGGCTTGACCTCAGTCCTTTGGCTTTGAGCTTTTAGTTGAATGGTTTTTGTTCAATTGTGACTGCAGTTGCATTCACTTTGGATTTCCTTTTTTTTCCCTAGAAACAAGTGTGAAGGAAAATACTATGAAGTACATGGAAACACTTAAGGATAAACTGTGCAGGTAAGGATAATAATTTCTGTATTTCAGACTCCGTGGCACATCTAGATTCTTTATTATAACAAAATTTAGTTAAATCAATGAAAAAGGCTGGCCAATTTCTCTAATAAATTAACAAAGAAAGACACAAAAAAAGCCTTTTGAACCCCATAAGCGAAAGAGCAGGTGCCAGCCCTCATCTTGTCTTTTAAAAAGTAAGTAGATTAAGGTGTTTAAAAGTATCTTGGAGAGATCACCGGATAGTTTTCATGTTCCATAAGAAAGAAAAGAATCTTCTTTGCTACACTAAATTCAGAATTCATTTCTTAGTCTGTTTTTCCCTTTTTAAAACTTTAGTGTTTGAAGGGAGTCTTAAGGCTTTTAAGGCAGTTTATACATGGTTTGGAATAATACAGAAATACACGTCTTAGGTTCTGTTTTGAATCCTGAATCAAAATCAGCATGGAAATTTCTGGTTGTTTTTTTTAAAACCCAATTAGGAATTTGTCTTTGAGAAATGTCAGGGATGCTGCAGCATGACAAGATGTTTCTGGCTTTTGTGGATGTGTGCTTAGGAAAATAAATCCCAGTCATCAGAATCTGTTCCTAATTAAGGCAACAAGTACTGGAGTGGAATATGCCCTTTCTTCCCTGGAAGTCATTTCGTTTTATGGAGACTATTTTGCTACTATTTTGGAATTTGTTAAGTAAGTCTTTAGCTAGGCTATGCCTTAAGCCTTTGTCTGCTAGGACACTGTCGTGAGCTAAAATGCTGCTTTTCCCTTAAGAGATGTTGAGAGGGCCTGCCTTGCAGAGTCCTACTCTTCAGGGTAAGCAAGACATTGCAGGATTTATTCTCATCCTTGGAAAGAAGTCCTATAACCCCCAATTGATCTTTCCCTGCTTCCCATGCTCCTAGACTTGGGGAGAATCTATGACACAGGTGATTAGCAGAGGTGAGCAGGATGAGGAGAGCTTGTACTTGGGTCAGGTCCTCCGCTCTGAGTCTGGCCTTCCTCCTCTCCCATGTGTTCGGGACAGATTTCTGGCACATCCTTCATGATCTCAACTGCATCTGCCATTGTTTTAGCCATCAGCACAGCACACACCATACATTAGGTTATTGGGCAGCAAGTTGTAGCCATAAGCACATGGGTATTGATAAAGAGACGCCCATTTAAATTGCAGCTCTCCCAAATATAAACTGTCTAACCTCAGGTAAGCGCTCACCTTCAGTTTTTTTGTTTGTTTATTTGTCTGTTTTGTTTTGTTTTAGCTATATAACTGCAGGAAGGGTACCTACCTCCCCAGCTGGTGTGTTAATTTAAATACCGTATGTAAAGCATTCACATGGTTGGCAGTAGGCATGCCTTAGTTTCCTTTTCTTTCTTTCCTTCCTTCCTTCCTTCCTTCCTTCCTTCCTTCCTTCCTTCCTTCCTTCCTTCCTTCCTTCCTTCCTTCCTTCCTTCCTCCTTCCCCTCCTCCCCTCCTCCCCTCCTCTCCTCCTCTCCTCTCCTTTCCTTTCTTTTCTTCTGACAGAGTTTCACTCACTGCCCAGGCTGGAGTGCAATGGCACTATCTTGGCTCACTGCAACCTCTCCCTCCCAGGTACTAGCGATTCTCCTGTCTCAGCCTCCCAAGGGGCTTGGATTTCAGGCAGCACCACCATTGTCCGTCTCATTTTTTTTTTTTTTAATTTAGTGGATATAGGGTTTCACCATGTTAGTCAGGCTGGTCCCAAACTCCTGACCTCAGGTGATCCACCCACCTTGGCCTCCCAAAGTGCTGGGATGACAGCTGTGCGCCACCGTGCGTGACTACCTCCTTCTTTTTACCATTAGAACCGATCGAACACTTCTGAGTGAAAAAACACAAACTGCTTTTCCTCTGTTCTCACACAATGCAGTAATCAACACAGAAGACTTCTGTGATGAAATACGTGAGGGTTTCTCCCCACCAAAAAGTAAGCAATCAGTTCTGCCGCAGATACCAGCTGGGTGTCCTCTGACTCAATTCCAACACCAGCTACCTGGAGACAGCATCAGATGCCACAGGTTGAAGGCTCAGTCCCACAAGACTGCCCCACTTACAATGCCAATGGCAGATCCAGGTTGTTTTGCCTGGGCTTCTGACCAACCAGCTAGAAATTGGGATTCCCGTGACCCCCTCCTTGGGTTTGATTAATTTGTTAGACTGGTTCATGAAATTCAGAGAAACACTTATATTTACTGGTTTGTTATAAAGGAGATTACATAGGATACAGATGAAGAGATGCATAGGGTGAGCTGTGGGGAAGGGGCGCCGAGCTTTCATACCCTCCTTGGGCACACCATCTTCAAGGAACATATTCAGCTATCTGGAAGCTCTCTGTACCCCCTCCTCTTGGGCCTTTTATGGGGACATCACTGGGTAGGCATGATTGAAGTGTGGACAGCCATGTAGCAATGTGATTGGACAGAAAGTGTGATCTACCACAAATAGACTGAGTGGGAAAACCCAACAGGACCTGTCTGTTCAGATTCCTCAGCTTCTCTGTGCAGCGTTTCTTCCTTCAGGTATGGGACAGGACTCCTGAAATGAGGGTCCGTGACCTGCGGTCAGACAGGGTAGGTCAGAGAATTTCTTTCCTTCTTGCTTTTTTGTAAGTTCAACTTTTATCTTAGATTCAGGGGCAACATGTATAGGTTTGTTATATGGATGTATCATGTGATGCGGAGGTTTGGGGTATGATTGATCCTGTCACTCAAGTAGTGAGCATAGTACCCCTGGAACTAGTTTTCAACCCTTGCTTCCCTTCTTCCTCTGTCAGTCTCCAGTATCTATTGTTCCCATCTTTATATCCATGAGTACCCAGTGTTTAGCTCCCACTTACAAATGAGAACATGCAGTATTTGGTTTTTTGTTCCTGCATTACTTTGCTTAGAATAATGGCCTCCAGCTGCATCCATGTTGCTGCAAAGTACGATTTTATTATTTTTATGACCGCATAGTACTCCATGGTATAAATGTACCATGTTTGCTTTATCCAGTTCACCATTGATGGGCATCTAGGTTGATTCCATGTCTTTGCTATTGTGAATAATGCTGTGATGAACTTGCGAGTGCATGTGTCTTTTTGGTAGAATGGTTTATTCTCTTTTGGATATATACCCAGTGATGGGATTGCTGTGTTGAATGGTAGTTCTGTTTTAAGTTCTTTGAGAAATCTGCAAACTGCTTCTACAGTGACTGAACTAATTTACATTCCCACCAACAGTGTATGAGTGCTCCCTTTTCTTCACAACCTCTCCAGCATCTGTTGTTTTTTGGCATTTTAGTAATAGCCATTCTGACTAATGTGAGATGGTATGTCATTATGGTTTTGATTTACATTTCTCTGATGATTAATGATGTTAAGCTTTTTTTTGTATTTTTGTTGGCTGCTTGTATGTCTTCTTTTGAGAAGTACCTGTTCATGTATTTGCCCAATTTTTAATAGAGTTATTTGCTTTTACTTTGTCAAATTGTTTAAGTTCCTTATAGATTCTGGATAGTAGACCTTTGTTAGATGCATAGTTTGGGAATATTTTCTCCCATTCTGTAGGTTGTCTGTTTACTCTGTTGATAGTTTATTTTTCTGTGCAGAAACTCTTTAGTTTGATTAGGTCCCACTTGTCAATTTTTGTTTTTGTTGCAATTGCTTTTGAGGATGTGGGCATAACTTCTTTCCTAAGGCTGATGCAACTATAAAAGAGCCTGAATATCCAAAGCAATCCTGAGCAAAAAGAACAAAGCTGGAGGCATCATGTTACCCAACTTCTAACTATACTATAAGGCTACAGTAACAAAAACAGCAGGGTGCTGGTATAAAAGCTGACAATTTCTTTATGGCCAGCTCCAAGACAGAAAGGCGGGGGGAGATTAGGGTGTATTTTTAGTTTTTATGACCTGCCTAGGGGAGAAATAACAGTGGGGGTGGGAGTTATGAGTCAGGAACTGTAGATGAAAACCTATATACATAATTACGACAGTCATGCCTGGAACTCATCCTCTCTCCCTCCATGTCAGCTCCTCCCCCTTTTCATCCAGCCCAATGCATGGCCCACCACCCACCTGGCTGCCTGGGTGGTCAGGCACCATGGGCTTATGCTGGCTCGCCCACTTCCTTTCTCACTCAGTTCCGGAGTCTTGTTAGTCTTGCCTCTTTAGTATCTCACAAACCTGCCTACCTTTATCACACTGACAGTGTGGGCCCCTCTTCTGATCCTAGTAGCAACTTTTCCTGCTTGGCTGTTCCACTGTTGCCCTCTTACCACCTTCTCTAGGTTGTTTTGAGTAAGCATCTTAAAATATCCATCTGGTCATCGCACAAGGCTGCCAGATGTCCTAAGGATAAAGCCTAAATGTCTTACTGTGGTTCATGACGTTCTTCCGTGTGGCCTCTGCATGTACTTGAGTATCACCCATCACCACCCCATCATCACCATATTGCAGCTGATACTTGTTCCCTTATGCTTCCCAATGCCATTGAATTTTTTTTTCTGGAAAGAAACTAATTTAGAGGGGGACAGGGTTAAGGGGTATCATCCAGAGAAGTGTTTGATTGAACCATGTGAAATTGCTGATATTTCACCATTTTTGACCTATAAAAATGACAATTTCATATAGTTAACCCAATACTTAGGGATTTGAAGTCATCTTCAGGAGGGTCAGATGCTGTAGACTGAGGCTGGCTGGTCTCCTTGCCCTTGACACACAGGCATAGCTTGCTCCCCCACCCCTCTGCATGTGGCCTGGTGGGCCTCTCCCAGCCCACCCCTCAGCCTCACCAGGCCTTCCCATTCAGCCTTCAAGGTTTAGATTTCTCCTCTATGAAACGTTCCCTGACTCACCAAGACTGAGTAATGTGCTTGCAATGATTTATTCTCACTTTCCAAGTGCTCCTTGACAGGTATTATAATGTAGCAGGACAAGCCGCAGACAAAACCCCTCAGACACCGAGTTAAAGAAGGAAGGGCTTTATTCAGCCAGGAGCTTTGGCAAGACTCACGTCTCCAACAACCGAGCTCCCGGAGTGAGCAATTCCTGTCCCTTCTAAGGGCTCACAGCTTTAAGGGGGTCCATGTGAGAGGGTCATGATCGATTGAGCAAGCAGGGAGTATGTGACTGGGGGCTGCATGCACTGGTAATTAGAATGGAACAGAACAGGACAGGGATTTTCACAGTGCTTTTCTATACAATGTCTGTAATCTATAGATAACATAACCAATTAGGTCAGGGGTCAATTCTTAACTACCAGGCCCAGGGTGTGGCACCGGGCTGTCTGCTTGTGGATTTCATTTCTGCCTTTTAGTTTTTACTTCTTTCTTTGGAGGCAGAAATTGAGCATAAGACAATTTGAGGGGTGGTCTCCTCCCTTAATAAGATTAAGTCTGCCTTGTTCAAGACTGTATTCTCAGTGATTTGCCAGTGCTGGATGGTACAGGGGTTCCCAATAAACATGTATTGAATGAATGATGGAATAAATATGTGAATTAATGCAAATAATTTAGAAACATCCTAAGCTCATCTTCTATCATCTCCAGCCTCTTTCTCTGCCTCTCCAGGCTTGCTGACGTTGCAAAGCCACCTTGCCCCTGGCTTCTTGACTCACATACGTTAGCTACCTAGGATCCTGCCACAGTCTCAAATGACCATGATGGTAGCTGGCCCTTCCTGTAGCCTGCTTCTGGAAGGCCCTTTTCATGCTATTTCAAGCTATTAGGAGGCCTGGCTCAGGTTTGTGTGAACTGGTATGGTGGAAACAATGGAACAGGGAGGAGAAAAAGCAACTAGGAGTCTGCAACCCCTCTGGCAGTAGGCAATTCTATTCTCACTTCAGAACAGGAGGCCAGAGTGGATGCTGCAAAAGCCTGCTGACCGTCAGGATCTCTGTGATGGAGACCAGTAGTTATGGTAGTTCTCAGACACTGTGGGCTCCACTGAGAATCTGTCACCTTCACAGTTCCTTTCCAAGAGGATCAACATTTTACAATAGGAAAACAGTTTTAATACCTGACACAATGGCGCATCTTAGTGACTGCTTGATTAACATGTCAAGTTATCCATTAAAGAAGATGAAAATCTTTACCTGCTCCCCCTGTTTAACGTGTCTTGGTCTTACAGGATTTTAGAGAGGAAGCAGCTGAGAACAGAATGGGTTGCTCCTTTTCCATTAGAATGCTGGAGAGCATACAGTTAAAGATCAGAGCTAAGAAACCTAGATCTGGCTAGTCACCACTTTGGGGACAAATTCAAATGATAGCACTATCTTTGTTACTCTCTCAAAGTATACAGAGACCTGAAGGCCCAGATATTGGGGCAAACTCAGGTGGACTCAAGATCCACTCTCTATCAAGCACATCAAGTGAATTAGAAAGTTAGGAAGTATCTGATGCTGTCAGTGGTTCAAAAGCACATCTTGCATAATCCAAAGTCAAAAGTGGGCAAATATTACATGAGGACTTTTAGTGTATGTTTAAACAAGGATTTGCCTTGTAATCATCTGAGTTATAGGTTAGATGGATATATTCCTGTTCCTCCTTCTACAAAGGAGAGATTCCATTTGTGGAATCTTTTTTCCAATTTCCACCTGTTTTAGGGATATCCCTCCTTCTCCTTATGTATAGCCGAATATCCAGGAGGGTGGCTGCAGTCAGTTACCTGGTCATTCCATAGAGACTTTCATCTCTATTCCTATCACTACTACCTGCAACTTGGCCCATTAAATTATCTTCTAACAGCCTCTCTTCCCCCTAACTCACAACAGTTTACTCTGCTCTTCTCCCACAACCAGAATGACTTTCTTACCATCCTGTTAGGCTCCCTTCGCATCCAGCCTAAATTCCACAGTCCTTGTTATGTCCTCCTCCTCTCTGCCTCTTGGGCTCTTCATGAGGTGGTTCCAGCCTACTGGTCCAACCTTATCTCTGTAATCCTCACCTGCACCAAGTGACTGATGCTCCATTCTAGCCCATTTCCCCACGTTAGCTGTGCTCCACAGCAGCACCTTTGCAGAGCCCTCCCCGACCTAGCCCCTGTGCTCACACTCACTCTTATGACTCAGCACAATTGTCCTTCTCTATAAAGTCTTTCTGGCCTCCTGCTGTTTCCTGCGTGGTACCCATAGTGGTAGCCACTTACATGAATGTGTTGCATTCACTCAGTCTGTCTTAATTCTTTTAGACTGTGAGCTCCTTGTAGATGGAGCCTTTACCTTTCTTATATTCTAAGTGGTATTGTAAGGTTTCCATGCCTTACTTTCCTTGTATTCTGAGTGGTTGACATGCTGTTTGGCATGTAGTCAACAGACAATTGTACTTAATGAGTGGATAAATAGCAGTTTTATCTTGTTCCTCCTTGAAAATTTATTTGCAACTTGGCTATCTTGACACTATATTCTCAACTCTTACATTCAGAAAGTCAAGGCAACCTGAGAAGATACAGTGCCCAAATCCATTTGTCTTGCCATCAAATCTTACTGGTATATAATAGAATAGAAAAAACTACTCTTAAAGAGCTTGACCAACTTACTCTCACTCCTTCAGGTTTATTGTTTCCAGAGGTTAGTAGTTAAGTGTAATTTTTTCTCCTAGTTTGTTTTCTCTTATAGACAAACCTTGCTTTAATTTTTATTTTCTCAGTTACTACATATTCTCTGTTATCTATCTTTTTTAAAGAGTCAAATGAAATATTCAGAAGTCCTTACTTTGTAGATGAGTTCCTGTTTAAATGGATCTTATGTCTCTCACCATTGTATAGGAGGAATTCATTAATGCCCGATAGCAAACTCATGTCTCTGGCCCAAGTGGGCCAAGCCCTCCCCTTGAGGATGGGTGTAGTGGTTCCATTTAACTGATGGAATCTTGTACGCATGACTAATGTGAATATTTCTCTTCTTTCTAGAATCTCTTCATTCTAACTCTACTTTTTTTTTCTGAAGTTGAACATAAAACCTTTACCACAAACTCTTGAGCACTTAGTGGATTATAGGTGATGTTTGCTTCCTTGTACTCTAGTGTGTTCCTCAAGTGTTTGTTTCCAGTGTGCCTCACACTTTTATCATCAGAAAAGACAAACAAAAAATCATTTAAATCTGTTTTGAACATAGAAGAAAGTAGTTGGATACCTCCTTGGAGGCCATTCTTAGCTTTAGAAGGAACTATCAAGAACTCAATGGTCTTATCTGAAATTTACTTTGAAATTTAGAGACTGATGTATTTTTCCAAAGATGATCCAGTTCTCTTTTTAAAAACTAGTGTTTACTTTTTAATTATTAAAATTTCAGTAGGAAGCCTGATGTGGAATGATAGCCAGGTGAACTCACCCTGCTAATGAATGTCCAGAGGTGGCCAGCAGGGTGAGCAACACCTCAAAGACCAAGATCGGCTCCCTCCCAGTCTCCCAGAGCCTGTGTGTCATAGCCAAAAAAGACTGTCAACTGCCAACTGCTTTCAATCTAATGAAGGTGGGAATTAGGGTCAAAGATTGGAGCAATTGTTTCCAAAACAGGTACACACAAAACAGTTTACTGGAGTGTGGGAAGAACATATTATAATTTCTGTTTTATGTTTCCATTTCATCCATGTGTATTTTATCTTTAAAAATGTTTTATATGTATATAGTATTACAAGTATATCATTTGTGAAACAAATATTGGTGTTTCATAATTTTCTTACTGATGAGTGCACACGGTTTAAATTAGAGAGTGTTGAAAAAATATTCATTTACTTATGTTCTAATATTAAACCATAGCAGTGTCCTTAAAAATATTCATTGTTGGATTATACACTTTGAACTTTGAAGCTATTTGACTATACTGACCAATTTTACAAGAGAAACAATGATTTGTATCACGTTATCAGTTGAAATGCAAACTGTAAGAAAATATAAAGCACTTAATTCTACAAAGTTAAATGCGATTTTTGCATTTAACTTTTACCTTATTTTATCTCATCAGCAAAATCTTAAGTATGCTTAAAATAATAATGCATAAACTAAACATACACAGAGAAAAAAATGCATAAAATATAACAAAATGGCGTGAATTAAAAAGAGTAAAATAAGGAAGGAAAACAAAGGTAAGAAAAACATTAGTAACATTTTGATGGGGATTAGACTCACCACCATAGTAGTTCACTATTCTAGATACTCAAATAAGTATTGACTGATATGTATGTAAAACTAAGTAACATTTTACAATGTAAAATGTAAATGATATAATTTATAATTAACTTTTCTGCATTGGCCTATTGGTCATTATAATACTTTCCATTCTCTGAGAACCCATGTAATGAATTTTAACTCCGAGATAACTTTCCCAGGAAATGTTCACTTGTGACACAATTTAGTTTCCAGAGTACTCAGATCAATTCAAAAAATCTACATGTAGTTCTTCAGAAAGAGAAAGCAGAGTTCCATCCTCTAGAATTCCAGCTCCCTGTCTGAGGGAAGTCTTTCCTTCAGAACGAGAAAAGAAGCAACCAACCCCGAATTGGAACTGGCCTCTTGGCATCTGGACCACAACATGGGGGGGCGGAGGCAACTCTTCCCTTCTCGGTACCCTGAGCAGAAGTACCAGACACAGTAATTAATATAAAAGGTGTCCTTCCTCTTGAGGTATTACTTTTAAAGCAAAAACAAAAACAAAAACAAAAAGCCCTTACACACACACACACAAACCTGTTTCTGTTTCCCTATGTAGTGAAGACCCCTGAGGTTGGCAGCAGTTTTGTCTACCGCCAACTCCCTGTGGTCGATCTGGAAGCTTCATATAGAGAGGGGCTCATGAAGGGGCCTCATCAGTAACCCCTCTCCTGAAGATTGTTATTTTCAAGTACCAGCTCTGGAATCAGATCGTCTGGATTCAAGTGTGGTCACTTCTGAGCTGTGGGTCTTTACCAGGTTAATACAGCTCTTAAAGACTTGATTTTCTGTCATAACAATGGGACAACAGTAGGATAAGATGAAAACTATTTCTTACATATAATAAGGGATTAATCAATGATCACTAGTATGTACTAGTAGGAATTATGGCACCATGGAAATTATGAAACCAAGAAACTCTACATTAAAAAACAAGTTTTATTTTATAAAAGCAGAAGAGAATCGCTTATCTTCCTGGTGAAATTGTGGGGAGCAGAGAGATGTTTGCTTGTAGCTAATACCCTCCATTAAGGATCTGCCAAACCTCCTGATTATCCAAATACCCAGCCTTTTTTTTTTTTTTTTTTTTTTTTTTCTGTCTGCCCTTCGGCCAGCTGTTAGCACCTCCTGCAGAGGGTAGGAAGAAAAAGAAATGAGGTAATTGAGTTCTTGCTAATGGCTGTGACAGAAGATTTAGAGACTTCAGTGGTCCTACAATCAAGTGGCAGGGATCCTAGAGCACACTGCAGCTCTCAGAACCGATCTGGCCGTTTTGGAGTTTCTGAGATTGACAGAGCCCTGAGTTCCCAGGCTCCAAAGCTCAGGTGCTGGGGAGGATTTCCCATCGCTTCTGAGATTTGAGGAGCCCCAAGGCCCCTTCTCTTGACCCTCAGTGGAGCTCAAAAGAAAATCATCTTGACCTCAGAGACAGCGTTTTGCAGGGAAGATACTCCAATATACTTGTTTCTTTCTTTCTGGTATTTTCCTTGGAGAAAGCAAAAATATTACCCTAGAGAATGGCATGGACAGAAAAGAAGAAGGAAGATTAGAAGTGAAGCCCTGTGGGCTTGTCTGGTGCGGGCCCTCTTCCCAAGACTTAGCAGCATGGAAAGAATCTGGGTAGCACTACGAGGGTGGAATCCGTGGGGTCTTAGTTGCCTGTCATCATTTGCTTTGTCACTGATAATTCAACACTTAATCGAATGTGGTGGTGTTTTTGAAAGATAGCCTGAAGAAAAAGATGACCATGACTTTCGCTAATAGAATAGAAAATAGACAGGAGATTGATTATCACTTAAAACAAAAGGGTTCATTAAATAGGTTCCACTGCGTTGCGTAATTCAACCCAAAGTTTCTCTGCTGTAAAACAATGATACAATCACTCTGCCAACTGAGGTCAATTGAGAAATCAACCAGTATTTAAGAAGGTTTGAGACTTGGCAAGGTGCTCAGTGACTGAGGAAACCCGAGGGTTCCTCTTTCTTTAAGTTGACAGAAAGATATTCAGCTGTGATTTTTATGTGGACTGAGCTAAGGAAGGGACTGAGCTAAGGAAGGCAGTGTCTTTTGTAGGTTATGTCCATGGTGCTCTATGAACCTGTGCACCCATTATCCCCCGATATGTCAATGTGCTTCACAGTGTGCACATTTCAAGGCACCTGTCACAGTTTTAAAAAGACAATTTAATTAATTAATGGTGAATGTTCAATCTTAGATGATTTTTATAAACTCAAGATGAACCATTATAGCTTGAGTGTTTTTGATGCATTTTGGCTGGGGGGAGTTAGGAAATCTTAAAGAAAAATTAATTGCTGTATCAGTGGAAACCCCAGTAGGTAGATAACAAATTTGTCATTAATTAAATGAGAAGACTTTTTAATGATTCGAGGAAGCGTCGTCAAGATTGTATGATAGTTTAATTTGCTAACATGGTATGAACCCGTTAGCTTCAGACACATGATTAATAAAAGTAGAACCCCTCATGGAATTTCTCAGATGCTCAGTTCTAGCATGCAGTCAGTTTTGAGACTTGCTCAATGTCCTTATCTCACTTTACTGATGACAGGTCTGCAGCAGCCGTGGCAAATGTAGGTTAGACAAAATATTACATGCAACATTTTCTATGATTCATTTTGCTCCTTTTTCCCTCTTCCCCTTCCCCTCCAGCCACCCTGAGTCATACAACAGCTGTGAGAACATTAGTTACAAGGGAGTGAGCTGCAGACACTTTAGGTGCTGGGCTGTATCCCATTATATCTGGAAGCTCACACCAGGATGGGTTCTAAATCCCTTATCACAACTGCCTCAGGTGGAAAACATTTTTTTTTTTTCCTTCTGTTGCTGCTGATGTAAAGATGAAGTTTCTCGAGCTGAGAGAATTTTGTGTGATCATGTTGTATGCTAAGCCTCAGAAGATAATTCTGTAGCTCCCATTCATCACAAAAGAAGGGCCTTTCAGTTGTGCTTCTTTAAGAAAAAAATTCCCCAGTAGAAATCATACAATTATTTAGCGGACTAAGAAAAAGAAGAGAATCACCAACATGATGACTTGTGACAATTACACGAAGTCACTTGACTGAGTTATTTCCTTTATTATTCTGTAAATGGGAAAATAAGCGAACATGCTGGTTATCAGCTGTGGTTTTGCAATGGATGTGTTCCTCCGGTGCAGAGTGGTAAAGATGCTGCCTGGTCTCACTTTGCAAATGAACTCAAGCCTGTCTCTTTTAATTGACTCTCTGTCTCTAGAATTTTCTTGATTTATTGCTGCTCAGTAGAATTGACTTTCGTTTTGTTGATGGCATTTGTCAACTCTAGTAGTTACCGAATGGAAATTGTTCTGGAGGGTTGCTTTGGCATAAGTGTGCTCATTTGTGTGGCTTATCGGAGCATGAAGGAGAGATGTGTTTCTGTAAGATGTCTTGCCCTTCTGCTTGCCAGAGGGGCAGGGGTTCATCTGGAGTATGTTTCATCTAACTCCTTAGATCCGTAAGTGACTATGAAACCTTTCAACTAGAAGGGTTTAGTTAAGTATAACTGTATGATTTCAGAATGAAGGTGGCCCCATCTTTGTTTCCCAGGTGGTGAGTGTTTAGGGCATTATATAGCAGCTGTGATGACAAGAGCTTGGCTTCTCATTTCCAGCTATGTTAGTCTACCTAGGAAGAAGGATTCTTCTCTAAGAAGAATTCAGTGGCACAATATCCAGAGATACAAATCTCAAGAGACAGACTCCTGAAAGCAAATTGACTGTTCATTTGGCTTCAGATTCCATGCCTAAATCTCCACCTCTGACTCTTAATCGCAGCCACTAGACCTCATGACTTAGGATTTTGGAGGCAGATAAAGAAAATGGCAATTGATATCTCAGCCTGTTGCTATGCCAGTCTGATGAACTAGCACTACCTGAACTCAAGAGTAAGAAACAAAATGAAACTGGTTATAAGGTTTAGAAAGAAGCAAATAAGCTGTTACTGAGAGTGGTGACCATATGTTACTTGTAGGGTACACGGGCCCTATGTGAAACCCGTAATATTGGGCTGCATCTCCTCTTTCCTCTACAACTTGACCCCATTGTCTCATTTGATGGATTCCAGTCGATTGTAATTTTGAGAATTGTGAGACTAGCTATGCCAATGTCTTGTTCTTTTTTTTTTTTTTTTTTGTGATGGAGTCTCACTCTGTTACCCAGGCTGGAGTGCAGTGGTGTAATCTCGGCTCACTGCAACCTCTGCCTCCCAGGTTCAAGCAATTCTCCTGCCTCAGACTCCTGAGTAACTTGGACTACAGGCATGTGCCACCACGCCAGGCTAATTTTTGCATTTTTAAGTAGAGACGGGGTTCACCATATTGGCCAGGCTGGTCTCGAACTCCTGATCTCATGATCAGCCTGCCTCGGTCTCCCAAAGTGCTGGGATTATAGGCATGAGCCACCGTGCCAGGCCGCCAATGTCTTGTTCTTTAAAGGAAGAATAAATACACATTTGGAAGATGGCTACAACCTTATGCAAAGGTCTAGAAGCAGCAAGTTGAAGGACAGGGTTTGCTGGTCCAAGAGTAACTTCAGACAGGGAAGGCTTTCCCCATGTCCTTCAAATTGACCACATCACTTGGATCATGGATGCTGTTGATCTGGTTTCAAAACATAAGCAAGCGTCTTCGACAATGTGGTTGATAAACATCATCAACAACCCACCAAAGCGTCAGTTGTTTCGTCTTGTCCGTGGCAGTCCTGCATTCAGATCTGTATTCACTGTGTGATCACATGCATTTTTTCCTAGGCCTATAATTTCCCTCCCCATGGCCCAAACAGTGGAGCTATCATATTTTTTTTTAATTTTACAAACAAAGATTGTAACATTCTAATTGGGAGTGGGCCATCATTTTTAAATAAATCGTCGTGTTAATAATAATAGCAACAAGACCCCCTAGATAGTGCTCTGTTTTCAGGGCTCAAAAGTGAAAAGCTAGAAAAGTCAGCTGTTTAAGCATTGGCAGGCAAGTTACGACACGGAGGACCCTCCTCACTCCAACTCCAAACTAATGTCATTTTCTCTGAAGAGCTATGGCTGTTTCTGTGGTTCTGAGTTGGTGGGGATTTTTTTTTTATTCTTACAGGGGTACATATTTATGTTTGCAACATGGTATTTCTTGCAGCCATACTCATCAAGTCACCATCTCCAAAGCTCACACACTAAGCAGGGTCAAGTGAGTCAAAGCCGCAGGAGAGAAGCATGATTGGGGTGTCTGGGACCAGAATGGGAAGGGCAGCGTGCGCGGGTGCAGGGCTGGCCTTTCTGTGGTCTCAAGAGTGGGAGGTGTGAGTCTCTCTTTGGATGTTTAGCTCAGGATCACCTCAGAGTCTGAGCTTGACTGAAAACAACAACAATAACAAAGATGCCGAACATGATTATCATTTAAAATAAACTCAACAACCTTTAAAAATTAACATTATTTCTTAATTGGACCATTTTACTGGTCTTTTTTCTTAAGTCAGGAAAATAAATATAAGCCTTATGTGCAGATCCTCAAAAAATGTGAAAATAAGCCTAGTAAAAATCTGGCAAGAGATGTGGTTTCATCAGATAACCACATCTTTTCCTATAGATTCTCATAGCCAGATCTTTTCACATAGACTTTAAGGGAGAAAGTTGGTTTATCTGCACTTTAGTGGATGCTTCCATTTGCTTAACTTCCATAGCAAGAATCCCTAGAAAAACCTGGAGATAATTACCAGGAGGGTGGAAGCATGAATTTAAATACTTATAGCCACACTTAATTTGGTCAACTTTATGATTTCCTAACCAGTGCTTTTTATGCCAGTTTCTTTAAGTCTAGCTTAGTATTGTAATAAAAGGAATCAATAATACCAATCTATATAGTAATTTTCTTCAAGAAATTCAAAAGCCCATGGAGGAATTTAAGAAATAGTTTAGGCTGGGTGTGGTGGCTCACGCCTGCAATCCCAGCACTTTGGGAGGCCTTGATTATGAGGTCAAGAGATCAAGACCATCCTGGCTAACATGGTGAAACCCCGTCTCCACTAAAAATACAAAGAATTAGCTGGGCGTGGTGACACATGCCTGTAGTCGCAGCTACTCGGGAGGCTGAGACAGGAGGATTGCTTGAACCTGGGAGGCAGAGGTTGCAGTGAGCTGAGATTACGCCACCGCACTCCAGGCCTGGCAACAGAGAGAGACTCCATCTCAAAACAAAACAAAACAACAACAACAAACAACAACAACAAAGAATTGTTTTAATATGAGAAGGCATTTTGCAAAAGAAGACATACACATGGCCAACAGATATATGAAAAAATGCTCAACATTACTAATCATCAGAGAAATGCACATTAAAACCACAATGAGATATTGTTGTACCCCAGTCAGAATGGCTATTATCTAAAAGACAAAAAATACCAGATTTTGATGAAGATGTGGAGAAAAGGAGGCTCTTATACACTGTCAGTGGAAATTTAAATTAGTACAACCTCTTTGGAAAACAGTATGGGGATTTCTCAAAGAACTGAAAATAGCACCTCCATTTGATCCAGCAATCCCACTACTGGAAATCTACCCAAAGGAAAAGACATCAATGTATCAAAAGCCTGTACTTGTATGTTTATCACAGCACTATTTCCAACAGCAAAGATATGGAATCAGTGGGTGATTGGATAAAGAGAATTTGGCATATATGCACAATGGAATACATGAAATGCATAAAATACAAATGCATAAAAAGAATGAGATCTTGTCATTTGCAGCAACATGGGTAGAATTGGAAGTCATTATCTGAAGTAAAACAAGCCAGACACAGAACATCAAATATCGTGTGTTGTCACGCATAAGTGGGTGTTAAAAAATGTGTTCACGTGGACGTAGAGAGAGAAATGATAGACAATGGAGACTTGGAAAGGTGAGAGAGTGAGAGAGTGACAGGGGGTCGATGATGAAAAATTACTTGTGGGTACAATGTACATAATTTGGGTGATGGGTACCCTAAAGCCCTGACTTAACCACTAGGCAATCTATGCATGTAACAAAATTGCCATTGTACTGCACACATTTATTCAAATAAAAAATGAAATGAAATATTTTAGCCTATGCTCATTCGTTTACTTATCAAGCATCTACATGGCTCACTGCACTTTCTTCCTAAGTTCTCTGACTTCTGAGGCAGGAGGTGAGGCTAGGCAGTGGGCAGCTGTGCTTCCCTTTCTCACCAGGACAGGTGCCAGGAGCAAAGGACCTAACTATTTTGGTGCAAAGTGTTCATTAATGGGTCTGTGAATCCCATCTCCAGCTCCAGCATGACTCCAGGGCCTAACGTTAACTTGAGACAGTATACAGGAAAAGGGATGTTTGTGAAAATGCTGATTATTTCATAGCCTCTGGGTGTCAGCTGTGAATCTCACTTTAAGCCCCGCTAGGGTTTCTGTTGCCACCAGTGAGCAGAAAATGCAGTGCTTCTGTGAAGGAATGGGGCACAGAACAGTCACTGCTAATGTGTTCCTGAAGAAGCCAGGGTGACCTTTCTTGTGGCTGCTTCAGAGGATGATGTCACTTTGGGACAGAAAAAGGAAGATCTCTTTCCAGTTTAAATAGAATAATAAGAATTCTGATTCTTAGTTGCATGTTGGAGAACAAACAAGGAGCACAGACACTCATCCTGGGGAAAAAGACTATGGATTCTTTGGAACCTGAGAGGCCAGCCAGTTACTTTCCTAGGATAGAGATTTCTTTTGTAACCTCCGTATTGGGCTTAACTCCATACCTTTGGCGCTAAAGTTGTTCACTATCTGGGGAAAGCATCAGAACAATCAAGCAGAAGCAAGAGCTTTTAAAAATGGAATATTTAATACTTATGGCACAAATACATTTTAGAGGATTGCAATGATCATGGTAGAGAGACTGATTCAGACATTTGTCAAATGTTTGTTGGAAATGTCTGAAAATGACAGGCAGTGATAATAGCAATAACTAACCTTCATCAAGAGATCTATGCATTGGATAATCTGCTAGATACTTTAAAGGGATTATGTCCTGTATGCCTCCTAACAACCCAATGAGGGGTGAGCGCTATTATTAACAAGAATATATAAGGCAACTGGGACTCAGAGAGATTCAGCACCTTGCCAAAAGTCCAACAGGAGTTCCTTTAGCAAGACTTAAAAAAATGATTACTGTGGAAATTTCCAAACATGTACAAAACTAGAGAAATTATAATGAGCCCCATGTATGCACCTTAAAAATTCAACAGATTTCAATACATGGGCAAACTAGTTTCAGCTATCCACCCACCTACTTTCCCACCTTATTAGTTTTCTTTTGCTGCTGTAACAAATTGTCACAAACTTTGTGACTTGAAACAACACAAAGCTATTCTCTTTTAGTTGTGGAAACCAGAAATCCATAATCAAGTTCACTGGATAAAGTCAAGGTGTCCACAGGGCTGGTTCTCTCTGAAGGCTCCAGGGGAGAATCCATTTGCTTGCCTTTGTCATCTCCCAGTGGCCACCTGCACTCCTTGGCTTGTGGCCCCTTCCTCCATCTTCAAAGTGCCTCAATCCAGTCTCTGCTTCCTCATTACATCACTGTCTCCTCTGACACTGATTCTCACTCTTCTGCTTCCCTCTTATAATAACCTTGTGATTACATCAGATCCACCAGATAATCCAGGATCATCTCCCCATCTCAAGATCTTTAACTTAGTCACATCTGCAACATCCTCTTTGGCATGTAAGATAAAATTCATAGGTTCTCGGGATTAGAACATGGACATATTTGGGGAGCCATGAGTCTACCACCCCCACCCTAGCACCAACAGGAATATTTTGAAACAAATCTCAGACATTTTATTTAATCCATAAATATGTCAGTGCATGCTTCCAAGAAGATAAAGACTTAAAAAATAACTGCAATACCATTATCACACCTAAAAACATTAATAAGAATTCTTTAATATCATCAGCTATTTAGTCAGTGTTTCAGTTTTGCCTAATTGTCTCATAATTTTGTTGTAGCAAGTGGTTTATTCAAATTGAGAAATGTGTCTTAGGTCTCTTTTAATCTGTTGGTTCCCTCTCCTTTTCCTTTACTTCCTTCTTTGTTGTTGAGAGAACTAGGTTGTTCTACAGAATTTGGCAAATGTGTTCCAGTGGTCATTCACATGTGTGTTTTTTTTTTTCATGTATTTTCCATAAACTGGTAGTTAGGTCTTGAGACTTGGCCATATTTATGGCCAAGAATTTGATTTTATGTACAAGAATGCTTCATCAATAGTGTCGTGACTTTCTATTGTACCACACAAGGAAGCCAATAATGTCTGTTGTCTCCCTCCTGTGATGTTAAGGTTGGTTGCTGAGTTGAGGTGTTGAGCACTCCATCCTTCTTGTATCAAATTCCCCATCAGCTTTTTACCTACATTGGTGATTATGGCTTAGATTCATTACTTCATGGGGGGGGTTACAAAATAGTCATAATCTGATTCTGTCATTCAGTTTTCATTTTTAGCTAGAATTCTTCTATAAAAAAAACTTTCCTTTATTTCATTATCGTGAGGTACAATTTATGAAAGAAAGACAGGAGAAATGTCTAATTCTTTCTCATAATGCATCCATTTCCACAATAATAACTGGGTTTTCTAGCATCCTACAAGGATGGAAAAGTGTTTGTGTATGAATATATGTGCATTAGTAGGAAGTCATGGTTTTATATATTCATGATATTTCAGTTCTTTGCAGAAGTTTTTCTTTTTCAAATTGCCCCATTTTTGGTCAATGAGAGCCCCTTCAGATTGGCTACAGACTCTTTTGACATTAACCTAGAAACTTCATTGTTTTCTGATGTAACAAAATGTTTCACACTCATCTTGTATATTTACTGTCCCAAATATCAAATCAGTGTTTACTCCAAAAAAGCCCTTGTTTCTTTTAGTAGGAAATGGTATTTAGAGACCATACTCTAAGTCCTGTAGATCAGGGGTCTCCAACCCCCAGGCCATGGACCAGTACCAGTCCGCGGCCTGTTAAGAATCGGGCTGCACGGCAGGAGGTGAACGGCAGGTGAATAAGCGAAGCTTCCTCTGTATTTGCAGCCAATCCCCATTATTCACATTACTGGCTGAGCTCCGCCTCCTGTCAGATCAGCGGTGGCATTAGATTCTCATAGGAGCCTGAACCCTATTGTAAACTGCACATGCCGGCGATCCAGGTTGTTTGCTCCTTATGAGAATCTGTCACTGTCTCCCATCACCCCCCGATGGGACCATCTAGTTGCAGGAAAACGAGTTCAGGGCCCCCACGGATTCTGTATTATGGTGAGTTGTATAATTGTTTTATTGAATATTATAATATAATAATAGAAATAAAATGCACAATAAATGTAATGCGTTTGAATCACCCTGAAACCATCCCTACCCCCCTTGATCTGTGGAAAAATTGTCTTTTATGAAACCAGTCCCCACTGCCAAAAAGGTGGGGATCACTGCTATAGATGCTCAGAGCTACTTGGCCTTATCATTAGACGAATCTAGAAAATTGTTTACCAAAAGAACTGATATCACAAGTTTGTACTGTTATTCTCAATTCAAAGTTAATATTACATGGTTTTACTTAATTTCCGTTATATTATATTTGTATTTATGTTCTCTTACGCTGAAAATTTTGGTTCCAAATATCCTCAGTATAATGACTTATATATACTTATATATATATAGCTAAGCATATGTATGTACATATTTCTCTCTATATATGAACTAATACATCCTCTCTATATGTAATAGTATACTGATATATATATATATAAAAAATATCCTAATGCAAATACACATGTAACAGTATATTAGGAGTATACTATAATATGTAGATACATATAAATAGTGATGTTATTAATAATATAACTAAAAACAGCTTAAGATTTAACTACAGTTTCTTTTGTTCTGAAGATAAATTCTACTAGAGATGTACAGTTAAATCGCAGAGTTTTAAAATCATTTTAATTAATTCCCCTTAGTGTAGTTAAACCGCCAACTCAATGCATAGTTAGCTCAATGCACAGATAGGCTTATTAGTTTTATTTTGCTTTCTAGTTAGTGGTTGCTATTTTTAAGCATATGTAGCACTAACCTTATGGTTCAAAGTCAAGTGTATAAAACAAGATGTATTCAGAGAAGTATGACTTTTATTCTGTCTCCAAACTTAATTTTATTCTCTCTTCTACCTTCCACCTATAGAAAACCATTTTTATTCAATTTTTATCCTTCTACTGCTTTTTAATAATTTAGCCATATATATTCATAATCCCCAGTTAGGCAAAAGGTGTGAGACTAAGCACATTATTCTGCATCTGGTACCACAACTTTTGAAAGTAAAACTCTCTAGGCTTGGGAAATAGACCATTATTTATTTTCTTAATGTAGACCTATCAGTCATTCTATCACAAAAAGGTCAGTCCTGCAAAAATGGAAACCAGAATCCTCTTTAGAGTTTAGATTTTTCAGGAGTCTGTTTTTGACTCATATTGTGATGATATTAATGTTTTACTCGTTATAGTTCCAGTATACCACCTCAAGATCCCCCAAAACGAACAACAGTCATAATTAATTGTATGCCCTGATTTTGGAAATACTGTTGTTGTTGTTGTTGTTTTCAGCCAGATGGTTTTCCCAAAAAAATATTTTTCTATGTTACTATATGATAATTATAAACGTGGTTTTAATAGTAATTGATGTTCCAATAAGTGCACATACTAGAACTTGCTTACCATATTTCATTGAAGGGCATTTGGTTGATTTCTAACTTTTTGTTATATGATAGTTTAAAACATTAATTTCTCTTTGCTCAAGAGCCCTGAAGCTTTGAACTGATGGGGACTGACACCAGTGAGCTAAAAGATATCTTGTTCTTACTTTCCTGGGGTCCTTTTCTTGAGGGGTGGAAGTGTGAGGAAAGATGGAGATCTTCCCAACCCAAAGGAAGCCTTTTGCTCAACAATTTCAAGAGAAGAAAAATATCCAAAGTACAAAAGATGAAGATAGAAGGGAGAATCCCCTTTTAAATTAACTTTTTGAGATAGGGTCTTGCTCTGTCACTCAGGTGAGAGTGCAGTGGCACAATCACAGCTCACTGCAGCCTCAGCCTCTTGGGCTCAATTAATTCTCTTACCTTAGCCTCCGAGTCTAGGACCACGAACACACACCACCATATCTGGCTAATTTTAAAATTTTTTGTAGAGATGGGGTCTTGTGATGTTGCTGAGACTGGTCTTGCTTGAGCTCCTGAGCTAAAGTGATCCTTCTCCCTCAGCCTCCCAAAGTGATGGGATTACAGGTATGAGCCACTGTGCCTGGCCTGAGGCTGTTTAAAAGAACAAAAATCTTTATGAAAAATTTTCATTGTTGTTTCATTCTAAAATCAGTTGTCTATACCAGTGGCATGTAAAATATATTATAGCAGATTTAATAAGTGAATAATGAGGGAAACTGTGACTTTGGACAGATGACTGTCATAGACTGCTCTACTAGAACAGAATCTTAGGTAACCACCACACAGATCCTCTGGGTTTTAGAGCTTATACTGATCCTTAGCTGGGGGCTAACAATGGTTTCTCATTTATCATTTTCCGCTGCTTGTTCAGCGTTCTACTCGAAGCCACAGAGAATGATGGAGCTTACAGATTTCTTTCGGTAAGATGAAGAAAAGAAAACATACGTTAATGAAAAATAATTCCAGAGGTTTTTTTGGATTATAGGAATTAAGAGGAGCTGACCAGTAAGCCTGTGGTTGTCCATGAAGGTTCTGTGGGGTAGAGTTTAAACTGTCCCTATCCAGAATAGTAGGAGGGAGAGAGATGCTTATGAGTGAAGGCCCCAGAACAAGGATGGCATGGCTCGTTCATGGGACTGGGAGAACCAGTCTGACCAGACAGAAAGGGTTATTGTGGTTTGATGGTCAGTGAAGGTTGTTAGGTGGCCTTTGGTGACATAGGAGAGTGTTAGAAGGTAGACAAATATATTTCAGTGTGATGAAACAAGTAACAATTGGTATGAAGAGAAGTGGGGAAGGTCTTGATGAAAAGCAGTATGTTAGAAAGATGGTTGGCAACACTATTAAGAGTAGATTAAAAAGGAAAAGGAACGTGAAATAAGAGGGAGCAGAAAGGAACCTATTATGATAATAAAGTCATGATTCCATGGAAAGCTGACCAGAATGATGACATTACTAGAGAAGAGAGAGGAGAAGTAAGGCCAATTTTTTCTTTAATTAATGAGTCTTGGTGACTGAGTATGGGAAATAACAGAGTAGTGATTCCAGGATTTTAAGCATCGGTGATTGTGAGAATGGGCAATGCAAAGTATTGATTAAATCAGCAGCATTAGGGCTGGGAAATACATTAGAATGGGAGGGGGATGATATAGTGAATTCCTCCCTCCCTACCTCTCTGCCTTCCTCCTTACCTTTCTCCTTCCCTCTTTCTTTTCTTCCATCTTTTCCTCCATTCCTTCCCTCCTTTATTTCTTTTCATTTTTACATAACTATTTAAGTGCTTTTAAATTTGGCTACTATTCTATTCCCTGGAGCTCTGGTACCAATAAACATAAAACACCATCTTTGCTCCCCTGAAGCTTACATTTAATTAGGGAGGGTGGCAGATAAAAGAACAAGATAACTCAGATAGTCATGGTGCTACAAATAAAATAAAATAGGCTTATGTGCTAGCTGGTGATTGAGGCCGCAGGGACTGTACAGTACTACTTTAGATTGGAGCTTCCGGAAAGCGACTTAGGGGAAACACTCAGGTGTCAGCCATGTGAAGATCTGGTGACATTTCCTGTCACTGTAGGCAGAAAAAAACAAATACTCAAAAGATAAGAACAGCCTTGGAGTGTGTGAAGAACAACATGAAAGCTGAGGGCGTGGGAGGGTACATCGTAAGAGCAAGGAGATGAGGGCAAAGTGTGTTTCAGTCAGGGGCAGATCAGAAAATGGAAACCACCTAGTAATTTAAACAGGGATGGTCTAATACAAATAATTATTAATTTTAACAGAGAACTGGAGTCATGAGGGATTCCCCAGTAGGAAGTAAAGACAAGTCTAAAAAGTGTAAGAGCAGCAGATATACGAAGCAGCCACCACCCGTAGGGCTGAGATACAGGGTTTCCTGCCCCCAAGATAAGACCCAGACCTGGTTAGAGAGGGCATGACCATGGCAAACCCGATAGCCAAGAAGTCAGTGTCATGCTGCTGCAGTGTAACCTGCTGGAAGTGCCTTCTGGAAGAACTTTCTGAAAGTTCGTCATCACCCTCCATGATGCCAAGGAAAGCTATTCATAGGGAGTTGTTTCACCAGCGGCAATCTGCTACAAAAGGGGCTTCTGGGAAATGCTGGCATCCAGATGCTGGGGAAGCTGCACAGACGGTAGAAGCTGAATTCTGGGGAAAGCTGTATGCTTGCGGGAGTCAAGGGGTGTAGAAGCTGAGTGCTGGAGAAGCCACTGTATCACAGGAGCTGGGAGCAGAGGAAATAACACGTGCTTCAGGAGCTGTGGGTGCTAGAGGTCTGTGCATGGTGTGGGAGCAGGGTCTAGAGAAGCCATCTACGTTTCAGGAGCTGGCTGAGAGCACACTGATATGGGCCTGGTGATGGGGTGGGGGTGGGCGTGGGGGGGAAGTAGAGGGGGTGGAGGAGAGGGAGGTAGCAGGTGAGGAGGTGGGGGGAGGGGTGGGGGTTGGGGGGATGGGGGAGGAGGTGGGGGATAGGGGTTGAGACCCTTTCCTCCTGCAAGGTCTTTACAGCTCCCTCTACTGAAAAAACTTAATACTGTGTCAGCTAGCAAAGAAAATACTAAAGGGACCAGCTAAATTTTTGCAGAGCAGTCAACGTACATTTGGAACTGAGAGGCAATAAACTGGCATAGAGAAGTAGTAATGGCTTTGATCTCTGAGGGCCTCACAGTCGTGGTTATGATCGTATTCGTTTAGGTACTGGTTGTGGTTAGTGCTTCACATTTTAACTAATTTTTTCTTCTGACTCCAATGAAATAGATAATTTTATTATTCCCACTTTGCAGACAAGAAAACTGAGGCTTAGAGAGGTTAAATTGCTTGTTCACAATCACATGCTAGTGAGGCATGGGGCCAGGATTCAAACATGAGCTGTCAGTGTAACTCCAAATCTACCCCTAGACTCCATAAAGTCATTACTGATCTTTAAACAGACAGATATATGTATCAGGAAAGATAAATACTGAAAATAACTTTGCAGTCAGTCCTTCTGTGATTAAATCAGCCACCTCTATTTTATAGATTTTATGAATTTAGAAATTTTAGTTACTTTTAAAATAAAGTACAAGTTTACCAGGAAACACAAATTAGAATAAAACATATGGAGAATACAACGCCTTTCAAAGGAAAGTAGAGAAATTGGATGATTGAGGTAATTAGAAAATAATATTTTGAGTATAGTTTGATGAATTTCAGGCTTCTTCACTTGACAAAAACAGAAAAGAGGGGGAGAGTTCAAAAACATTATTATGGATTTGAAGAGATGTCGCTCAGAAGAAATCTTGATCTTGATAAAATGTTCCTCATCTCTAGTGGGTGAGGGGATGGCGGGGTACAAAACAAAACACGGAACCAGTGATGGGCTTTTAGGAAATTCTGTATGGAGCTTTTACCATGCACCAGACCTCAGGCTGGGGACCAGGGGTACAAGGATGAGTAAGGCATCTGGCCTTCCCTTAAGGAGCTTGTTGTCTCATGGCTGGCACATGATAAGGACATTACTATAGACATACATGAAGAGCTAAAGAAATAATATATGGAGGAAGAACTAGTTCTGCCCAAGGGGGAAGTCAAGGGAAGGTACCAAGAAAGTGTAGCATTTGAGTGCATGAAAAACTGGCCAAGACTGCTGAGGAAAGGGAGATTTAGATTAGGGGCCGACACAAGTAAGGGGGTGGCAAGGACATGAACTGAAGGGGGTTTGAGGAAAAAGGATAGCACGAGGTCAAGAACATAGATTTTGGGGTCAGATTACCTAATTCTGGCCTCCTGAATATTTTCTAGTTTTATGATCTTGGACAAATTATTTAATCTCTCTAAATTTCAATTTCTCTGTCTGTATTAGAAAATAAAGTAGGCTGGGCATGGTGGCTCACACTTGTAATCCCAGCACTTTGGAAGGCCAAGGCAGGTGGGTCACCTGAGGTCAGAAGTTCGAGACCGGCCTGGCCAACATGGTGAAACCCCATCTCTACTAAAAATCCAAAAAATATTAGCCAGGCATGGTGGTGCATGCCTGTAATCCCAGCTACTTGGGAGGCTGAGGTAGGAGAATTGCTTGAACCTGGAAGGTGAAGGTTGCAGTGAGCGGATATTATGCCATTGAACTCCAGCCTGAGCAACAAGAGTGAAACTCCATCCCTTGACCCACCAAAAAAAAAATAATAATAATAAAAAAATAAAGTAGTACCCTCTTCAGTGTGCTATTATGCAGATTGAATGGTATGAAAAGCACGCTCTTACCATTACTGGCACATGCTCAGTTAACATTTTCCTGCCATTGGTAGCAGTAGGATGAGGAGTATTGAAGAGGCTAAAGATTAGAGTTCTGAGGAGAATAATAAGGATTAGATGTCAGAAAGTGTGTCATGACATATTTATGTGTATGCATGTGGGTACACAGAATTTTGAAATAGTTTTCAATTGAAACCTTTGTTTTTAAGCAGTAGCACAGGGAAATGTTCAGTTTGGCACATACCAATGAATATCTGTTATGTCTGTTAGCCGTTTACAACTACTATTGTTGTTTCTGTCATCTCCAGTAAAGTGTTTCTGTATTTTCACAAAAATGAGCAAGACCTACCGCAAAAACTTATCAGGTAAGGGTGACTTTATGGGTCTCCTGCTGTGTATGTGACACCAAAATGACTCGTCGCATGAATTCGTAAGTGCTGTATTTGGTTTCAGTGTAGAATAGAAGATTGTGGTTCCCAGGTAGAAAAGGAGACTTTGAAATCTTTCTCCTAAAATGAGTGAAAATCTGGTGCCATCAGATCATAGGTTTTGTCATCGGGATGGGATTCAGTCTTGGATCCATCACCCAGCTGGCTAGGTAACTCTGAGCAAACACCAGATGCTCTTCAGCCTGTGTCCTGATCTGTAAAGTTGAGATCATAATAGTAATACTCGCTTCACAGTGAAATTGTACACTAGAATGAAAGAATGCATAAAAAGTGTCTTGTACCCTGCTGGGCACAGAGAGGGTGATACACATCAGGCCTCTTATCCAGCATGTTCTAAGTCACCCCTCCCTGTCCCCAGCTTCTCCTGTCTGGGGATCTCAAGTTGGGAATGGTCATCTTTGGATGAAGCTGCCATGTTCATTTGTACTTAGAGGCAGACATTGTATTGGGAATTCAATGGATGCGTAAATCAGTGTAGGGGAACTGATTTTTAGGGAGCAATATGAAGTCAGAGAAATTGCACACTCTTGTCTCTACTTATATTCCTCATGGTGCCTTTCATTATTTTATGACAAATGTTACTTCAAGCTACAGTAGTGTTTTCACCAGGGGCTGAAGGAATTGATGGTGTTGTTTTCTTCAGAATGAGCTGTAACATCCCTTTGTTCACAGAGATTGTAAATCCTGCATCCTTCAGATTAGATCATGTATGTTCAATATCAGTAGGAAACAAACAGAGAAGTAAATATTTGCTACAAAATGTCTTTCTGCTGCCTTGAAAATGAGTTTCCTAAATCTGACATGTCAGTTACCCTCCTTCATCCATTTCACATTTAGAATCAAAGGAAAACAATCCCCCACAGTAAGGAGCCTGTCACTTCACTTGGTGTATCCAGTGAAGATAATGGGACCACAGCGCAGTGGCATTGAATACTGATAAGGATGTGGCAGGCCATGCTTAAAGTTTGGCGTCTCGTTCAAATGACTGGCTGAGAAATGAAAACAAAAATTAATCTCCCTCCCAGAACCTTATACTGATTCACTTAGTGGTTGGTTGCTGCTCAGCGGTCTGCCTCCTTTCACCCCCCCCCCTTAATAATCATAATCAAATATCCATTATTGGTTTTCAGCAACAGGGTAATTACTTTCTCTTCCTTATTTTCTGGGACAGTCAGTCTGTTCCTGAGAAAGGGCGATTGTGTAATGGTTCTCCCTACATCAACTCTGAGAAGTCGGTTGTGCCCTGCAGATATTAATGTCAGCCTGTTTGCTCTCTGGTGGAGTGAAAGAAGAAAATAATTTTATTGTGCTATTTTTAGACTTCAATTTAGATTGCAGCCTTCATGATACTTTGTGTACTGGGGATAGAGCTGTTGATGCAGAATTCAGCAGTGAGATGCTCTGGGTTCTACCTGCCCCTGACAGATTTTTTCACTTAGCCTGAATGCCTTAGAACTCTTCAGTCACATTGCCTTCATTGTCAGCTGAAAGCTGAGCCAGGACAATAGGGTTAAGATGCACTTTGTATTGACAGTGTTTGCCAATGGAACTTGCTGCCAGCAGTCTCCGAGTCTGCTATCTGCCTGTAAAGGCCTAATCTGATCTTTTATATGCATAAATAGTCAGCACCATACAAATTCTCTACGAACAAAATGAGTTTATTGACCATTCTTGCTTTTCTAAACAGTTTCCCAGAGGTGACGGATGAAAGCCAGACAAGAAAAAAGTATTTCTTTGCTGGATTTCCTTCTGAACAAACAAGAAGGACCCAGGTACCTGGGACTCCAGGTGTCTTTTTCTCAGCTGGGATGGAAGGCCGTGAACTAAAGCAGCCTTCCTCATTCTTTGGTATTAGCAATGAGCTGGTCTTAAACTTCAAAGGAATCTAAGAAAGTGCCAGTAATACCTGTCTGGGCTTGTCTTGTGACGTGTATGTTACCACAGGTATTAAAATTCAGATCAATTTGCATCTAAATTATATGGGTGCCTGTGACTTGGCAATCCAGAAGCTGTCGATTTTAGTTTATAAGAACAGCAACTTGGGCCTGGTGTGGTGGCTTACCCCTGTAATCCCAGCACTTTGGGAGACTGGAGCAGGTGGATCATGAGGTCAGGAGTTCAAGACCAGCCTGACCAGTATGGTGAAACCCTGTCTCTACTAAAAATACAAAAATTAGCTGGGCATGGTGACGCAGTCTGTAGTCCCAGCTACTCAGGAGGCTGAGGCAGGAGAATCACTTGAACCTGAGAGGCAGAGTTTATAGTGAGCCGAGATCGCGCCACAGCACTCCAGCTTGGGTGACAGAGTGAGACCCTATCTCAAACAAAAAAAGAACTGCAACTTGGTCCTTGCTACTCCAAGTGTGGACTGCAGACCGGCAACATTGATATCACATGGGTGTATTTAAAAATGCAGAATCTCAGGCACTTCCCTAACCTACAAATCAGAACCTGCCTTTTAATAAGATTCCCCAAGTGATTCATAGGCACATTAATTATTTTTAAAGTCACAAATCTTTTAAAAAATCTACCATGATCTGAATGTTTATGTCTCTCTCAAATTCGTGTATTTAGACCTAATCCCCAGTGCAATGATGTTAAGAAGTGGCGCCTTTGGGTGGGGATTAGGTCACGAGGGTGGAGCCCTCATGAGTGCTGATTAGTGCCCATATAAAAGAGGGCCTGGGGGGCTCCCATGTTCCTTTCACTGTGTTAGGATACAGCAAGAAGACACCACCTGCAAGAAATCGGGAACTTACCAGATGTCAGATTTGTTGGCCCCTTGATCTTGGACTTCTCACCCTTCAGAACTGTGAGAAATAAATTTCTGTTATTTATAAGCTGCCCAGTTTATGGCATTTTTATTATAGCAGCTGGAACAGACTAAGACAGAATCCCATTAAATCTGTGGAACCTCTTCCCATAAAAATGTACCTACACACACAATTTGCATATAATTTCAATGGTGCAAGTTCCATGGACTTCAATGAGACTTCCATTCACTGGAAGCAGAGAGATGCCTGGGGGAGCCCCCAGATGCCATGTGCCCCCAACAATGCTGACCCATACTGCTCTTGGACTGTCACATTGACCAGGTCTTCACCTTCATGCCCAGACCTTGTCTATGTAAGCAGCACCAGCCTCCGGGGTGTCCCATGCCAGCCTCAGAAGTCCCTTTCATCCATGTGGCTCTCATGAACCAGTCCTTGCTATCATTTTCCTTGCCTGGCTACTCTGGTCTTTTGCTTTCTCCTTCTCCAATTTAGGGACTGGTGGGTACCAAACATTTTAGACAATGACCATGAAGTAATAGCAGTTAGCTGAAACATGTCTATCAAGATTCTTTCCTACCCAAATCAGGCTCATAAACAGATGAGATGGAGAAAATAGGTCTTCCTGCTGTTTCGGCTGACGGTCCACCCATTCTGCAGGTCCTGCTGGAAGCTCACTTCTGTGTTCTGGTCTGTGCTTTGATTTCTTCTCATCTTTGGTGATGGCGTAAGGATAACGCAACACAAGCTAAAGAAAACCCTTTAAGAAATGTGTTCACTTACTGGCTGATTTGCCTATCATAGGCATGCCCTGACCTTGAAGAGTCCTTGCTCTGGTAAGGAAGCACATGTACACGGATGATTAAAATAAATGCTTCATGTCAAAATACAGGTACAGAATGCTATGTTGCTACAAAGGAAGGAATAACTAGCTTTTCCAAGAGGAGTGAGGGAGAGCATCAAAAAGAGCTGGCTTTTAAGGGATAAAGCAGACATTGCCTGAGACAAGGGCTATACAATTGCTTATTGTGAGAAACTACAGAGTTGGGAAGACTGAGTTGAGACAGGCATATTAGCAGAAGTGAGAGAGCTGCTAAAAATAAGAGCTAGCACTTAGACCCTGCTTGCTGTAGGACGTGTACAGGTGTAAGTGCTTTATATCAAGTACCTGTGCAGTTCTCTCCACAGTCCAACAATCCTTCCATTATGGATGAGGAAACGCATGCGTGGTGAGTTCAGTATCTTACCTGACACTGTACGGCTGCAAGTGGTGGAACTGGGCTTTGAACCTATGCAGTCTGGCTTCTACACTAGACTTCCGGGCAGAGGGTGCCTCCCTGTGCTTCCAGGATTAAAACTTGCAGCACTGCCTTGGCTAGGACTCAAGAGGCACTGTTTTCTCCTCCACTACTGGTTCTGCAGTCTTTCCCACTCTTTCCACTTCATCAGTGAGCCATGTCCATCCTCATATCACTACGTGTCTGTGTAAGACTTAGGGCCACTGAGTTATGGGGGAAAAGAGAAATGGATATTTCTTAGTATTGTCTGGTGATTCTGTTATCTCACAGTTCGTGGAAACCAGATCACTGCAGACACGAGGCATTACCATCAGTCTCAGAGAAGGCCTGACATCCTGTTGTAGATCAGAGAGTCCTGGCCACCACTGAGGTCCTGGAAAGACATGGGGAAGGCAAGCAGAAGCACAGGCGGCCTGAAGAGTCCCCCTAACGCCCCCCCACCCAGGCACCACTCTCCACAGCTAAAGGTGTTTATGGTGTAGGAACCCTGTGGTGGTAGGAGATGGGGGATGATAAGGCTACTTGGATAGGAAACATATGTGATTGGTTTGCACTGCTCCTCATACTGTTGTCAAATTCCTCACCGCTTCTGTGTACTTGGGGTGACAGTCTGACAGCCTGTGAGGTCAGACAAAGCCCAGATTACTTCCCTCATGCCTTTCCGTCTTGCACTTGTGGGCTGCCATTCTTAAAGGTGACGGGCTTTCTTTGCCAGAAGTAGGCGTGGCTTAAATCTTTTGGGTTTGGGCACTGGAAATGACTCTGCTTCCCCTGCAGACATGCCCTGATGAGGCTGCAGGCCACTGGCTCTGCTCCTTTTTCAACATCAGAAACAGGCTCTCTTCCTTGACAGTTGCTGGGACATTTCCCTTCTCCTACTCCTAACTTTGTCATAGACGTCTCCTGAACTGCAGTTACTATGTTTGGAGGTAACATCATCCCCTTCTTTGGTTTATGGATAGGGAATACCAGATACGAGGGAGAGCATCCCTAAGGCCTTCACCTGACCCCAATCCTGCCTGTATGTCCTGCAGTTCTCATGGTGAGCCGTCAGCCTCACCAGGCGGCACCTGTGTGCATAGCAGCATGGCTCATTCTTTGTCCTCTCTAGAACACAGAATACTTTGGGCACATTTCTGTGTTTTCTTTCTCCAACAGCCAGATATATGTGTCCACTTAGCTGCACATAATTATTGTCTCCATAACTCTTTGACCTACACATTTGTCAGATAAAACATTTTGGGCGAGAGCTCGTTGGCAGATCTGTTTCCATCCCACTCTGTTGGCATTTATTAGCGAGCCCTCTTCGGGAAGCCATGTGTTCTGAGAGGTAGGAAGAATAACACATTTTACCTATAGTGCGGGGTCTGGCCAGTGCCTATTCTTTCTGGGTTGAGCTGCTGGAATGTATTCAGGGGATAAGCTGAGAGGCGATTTACGAGGAGTGCTGTCTCCTTGTCTTAGTCCTGCTTCCCTTTAAAGTTCCTTGGCTGCCCTTAGCGTGGCATGTGTTTCCATTTATCCTGTAGTTCTCAAGACTCAATGGAGCTCTTGTACTTCTGAAGGGCACTTATTAGGAAGCCCGTCTCCCTGACGTTGAGCTTGCACTGATCAAAACAGGGGCCCCCACAAACCATCACAGGGATATCTATGCAAAAGGGGCATGTTTAGCACCACAGTTAAGGATGGTGCATGCTTTGGCAGAATTACAAAAGGAAAATAAGTGGACAAAGTACGTTACATTTTTTTTTATTATTAAAGGGTGTGTGTGGTTTATTTGAGCAACAACAAAAACACAATAGAAAGGAGTGAAATGTAAAGGAAAAGCCCCCTTTGCTCTCCTCCAACCGTGAGGAAGCTGTTAACAGTTTTAAGTGCATCCTTCCAGAAATATCTCCCTCATGTATGGACATATATGTACTTTTGTTACTTTCAGAAAATTCAAATGGAATCATAACAGAATTTTGTTCTGTGCCTTGCCTTTTTTGCTTAATTTTTCTTGGAGGTCTTTCAACTTTAAAAGGTAAAAATGGCTGTATGATATGTAACAATAAGTGTGGCTGATTCCAATTTTCTCTATTTGGTTGTTTCCAGTTATTTCTCATGCTGCAATGATCATCCTTTTTTATGCGTCTCTTTTACCTTGTCTGAATGTTCCTGTAGAGTAAATGCCTAGAAGAGGAATAGCTAGTGCAAAGGGCATGTGCATTTTAAATTTTGACCAATATTGCTGAATTACTTTCCTAAAAAAGGCAGTTGACGTATCCCTCACCTTTAAAACAGCAAACTATACAACTCCCAGGCCTTTGTCTCTGAGTCTGCGCATCATTATGTTGGATGCAAATCATATATTGATTGGCTGGGTTTTTTTCTTCCTCTGCCTTTTTTGCTTATTTTCTTTTGGGATATTTGCTTTTTTACTTCTTGGCTTTACAACTGTTTGCTGGTTAAGAAATCTAACTCATAGACCATGCAACATGTTAGAAATATTTTTTCCTAATATGTCATTTATATTTTGACTTTCATTTATGGCACGTTTGCCACATAAAAGTTTACATTGATATGTATCTAGATTTTTCACGGTTTTTTGCTTTTGGGTTTCAGGTTTGTGTTTGCTTAGAAAGGTTTTCCCCACTTCAAGTTAGAGTCAAATAATGTAAAAATTTTCATTTAGATATTGGGCAGCTTAGAAGCCAATACTGGACTGGCCACTGGCCAAATAGAGTGGCATGTTGAGACTTACCCTGAGACTTTAGTTTCTAATGCAGTGAATCCATTGGGATCACTGATAGAAAAGGATTTTACCCTATCAATCTTTACTAGAATGGCTATTTTTAAACAATTTTTTTGTGCTTTTCATTGTAGGAGTCCTTTGAATGTAGTTTCCCTGAGTGTTCGTTCAGTTCATTAGTTATTGAGTTCTTATAGTGAATGACATCTTGCTAGACTACCGGCTTCACAGGGTTTTAAAAAATGAACATGAAATATTCTCAAACCTCATTAATTACATACAGTAGAAGAAGGCACCTGTAGACAAAACCCAGAGGTCAAGGCGGAATGTAACAACTCTCTTGAGAGTACTACAAATTGCCATGTGGTTCAGAGAAAGGTGACATCACATATGGTTGTGAGGTCAGGGGAGAGTTTTGTATTAAAGTGATGTGAGCCTGGAGATGGGCCTTGATGAAATGGTTGGATTTCAATGCGCGTGGATTTTGGAGAAACGGCATAAGAAATAGGCATCTGTAATTAGAAACTTGTGCCTTTGTTCTGTGAAGAGAGAGAGGTCCTCTTGGCGGGTATGTGGAGAGCTCACAGGGGTGCAATGAATGAGGAGTCCAGAGTAGGGCTGAGGGCATCTTGGGAAAGGCCTCTGAGAATTTTGCTCTCCATTTGACAAGGAATAAGAGGCATTCACGTTTTTGGAGCAGTGATAGATGGGATAGATTGGAAGTATGAAATATTTGAAGGCAGAAAGGCCCATCACTAATTGTAGTTTTCCTGGAGTAAAGAAATAAAATGCTTAATTTGGGGTAGTGCTGGAAATGGGGAAAAGCAGACCTGAACAATATTCTCAGTTTATAATCTATAAGAGGGTACTGGGGCTGAGGGAAAGAAAAAGCTTAAAAATGACCAAGATTTCTAGCCTTCATTTGGTTCACTCTCTTAACATGCATTGAGTGCTTGCTTTTGTCAGCACTGTGCTGGGCGCTTGGACTAGAGTTGGCAAGAGACAGGATCCCTGCTCTCAAGGGGCCACAGGTAGCAAACAGGCCAGGATGGTAGCAGGTATAAGGACACCATGAATAAAAATGGAGAAATTAAGAAGAAGAGCTTATTTGATGGGGATCCCTGATAACTTTGATTTTGTGTCTTAAAACTTCAATTCTTGCTTCAGATAATTATCAATTTAATTATTCCCGGTGGTGTTCTCTTTCTCTCTTCACCCTGGTATACTATGGAGTGGTACAGGAATTGTTATTCAAGTTTTAAGTAGGCTGCAAAGTTGGAAAGCACTTTAAAATCCGAGGCTGTGTTTGCTTATCCACAACAGGAAAGGGAAGTTTGTTACGCTAATGATTAGAATAGATCTTTGATTTCTGATGATATCTTAGTTTCTTCACCTGTGAAATAGAGACCTGTCCTAAAACAATCCTTGTACTTTGCTCACAATTTGGTGAGTCCTAAATCTGGGAAGGTCTTGCCTGGGCATTTCTCTGTGCGGGGCTGCGCCAGGACTCATGTGACTGGCAATGGCAACAGCTGTCAGCTGGGATCCCAGTGGGGGCCACTGACCAAGCCTGTAGTCCCTCCAGCATGACCATCTTGGGATAGACAGACTCCTCGCATGACGACTGGCTTGCCCCAGAGCAAGGGTCCCAGAAGAACCAGGCGGAGGCTACGGGGCCTTTCCCTACCTTGCCTTGGAAGTTAGATGGCTTTACTCCCTCTCTGTTCCATTGGTTACTCCAAGGAAGGCACCAAAGTCAGCCCAGATTCAAGACAGGAGGATATAGACACCAGCTCTTTATTATAGGAATGTCAAAAGTTTAAAGGTTATGTTTTAAAAACACTACAATGTAGCAACACCATCTTACCTCATGAGGTTGTCTTGAAGACTAAATGAAGTAATATATGTACAACCCTTGGAACAGCACCTGACCAAAAACTATTAACAATGGTGATGGTGGTGGTGGGAGCGGGGATGGGGATGAGGATGATGAGGATGATGATGAGTAACTGCACTGCCTTTCTGCAAAATGTCCCTTATTGTCTAGCGGGTTGAGTTTTGGAAAGAATGGTTTTACCTAATTTATATTTCCTATAACTATGAAGGGGATTGTCATAGGTTAATTGCCTTAATCTCATCACATTCTAACTAAGAATCCAGGGAGGGGTTGCTATCCATTGTGTTCCAAGGGAGATCTGAATATAAACCAAATTCTATTAGGAAGGGCAAAACAAGAAAGAGTGGGTAGTTTCAACCAACAACGACCTCTACAGATTGCTCATTAAATACTCTTTCTTATATTACATTTCTTCCTTTCATATTATGAAATGGCATTGGAGAAGGAGGCTAAAATTTCCAAAAGTTCAGTGGAAAATAGTGTTACTTTTTCCTTCTTAGAAAATAAAAGACAAAGGAATAAAATTTAAACATTTCTAATAACATTTTTTTTTTTTTTCTGAATTGGACGTTAAGTTGCCCAGGGGGCCTACAGACACATGAGGACTATTCTACCTTCATCGGTTTGCAGCTGAAAATTTAGTACTATTGGCCATTCACGTATCAGATATTTTACACCGTCATATAAAAAGACCTGGTTATTTTCAAAGCTTCTGAGAAATGGAGTAAAATACTAATGCCCTTTAAGTGAACTTATTAATAAATCAGGAAAGAGAGTTTGGTTATAACTGAAGCTCTAGGCATCTGTGTCAGAACTCAGTATTTCCTTTCCTAAAATTGATAGAAGCCTACAAACTCACTGCCTACCTTCTCCCACAGCACCATTCCCCATAGAAAACCCCATAGAAAAACACAAACATGCCTGAGTCTCAGGAGGATTCAAGCCACACTCAGATGATCTCTTAGACCCCATTTTACTTCCAACTGGCAGGAATAACAGGAGTGGTGAATATCAGTTCTGTTCTCAAAAACTTACCCCCAAACACTGAAATTGTATCTTCTAGCTGCCTCATTACTGGTTGTGAAAACATCACCAAAGATCTCACACAGTTCAAGTAGGTGTGAGTCATTCTCTTAAAGAATTATTACTAATGACCTAATTGTTTTCCCCGGGCAGAAATAGCAAAGCTTCTCAAGACTTCAGAATCAACCACTACTCTCTTTAGTACAAACTGATGCAATAAGCAGGTATCTTAAAAATCTAAAGCTTGATGAAATTATTATGTATTATGAAATTATACTGTAATTTTACAACTATGTATTTTCCTCAGCACTTAGCATAGCATCCCCTCAAACTGGCTTCCAAACTTTGACATGTGCATTCTAAGAGAAGTTTGGGGACTAGCCCCACCCTCACTCAGGGTACACATCCTCTATCCTATCAAATAGCAAATAGACACAACGTTACAGTATTCCAGTCATTATACTGTAGAACATTATTTATAGAAGCAGCAAACCTTTTTTTCTTAGGAAAGTTATAAGCTAGGCTGCTGGCTCTTTCCTTTGAATCCAGCCTTGCACACACCATAGAAGCCAGAGAGATGTTGATGGATCTGTCAAGTTCATAATAAAAAATAACAGAGAACTCCTCAGGTAACTGAAGGCGATTTGGCCCACGTGTGGGGAGGAAACAGATGATAGCGTGGAGGAGGGCTTTTCAGACATGACCTTTTCTTCCTCCTTCACATTGCTGAGGAAGGCCAATCCTACCTAGGTGCTTCAAGAAACAAACCCCTGCTGGCAGTGAGGCTCGGGGTGTTGAGGCTAGACAAGCGGTAGCAGAGGAGCACTGCCTGGGAAGGGGTCAAGCAGATGGCCAGGATTTCAGCATCCCCGTCCTCCCTGTTCCCCAAAGGGTGAGTAATTACAACTGAGGGAAACTGTATTTCTGGGAGCACAGATGATTCCCCCAGAGTATTTTTTCCCTGCACCCTTTTAGCACCTGAACACACTGGGACCTGCACAAGTTAGGGCCTAGGCAGTATCCACTTTTCCAAAGACCCAAGAACAGCCTAAGTAGTTAATATGCCTAAGGACATAAGAACTCCTTTGGAAAATAAACAAGACTGCTTTGGAGGACAGCTGTTACAAAGGAACAATAATAAATGGAATGGCTAAAACCTGAAGCATAATTATTGAAGTAGAAATACAAGGTGTTCAATACACATATCAAATATTCCCCAAAGATAAGGAAGGATATTGGAAACATGACATAAAACATGAAACCCTAAAAAGGAGTCAAATGGAAAATTAAAGAATGCAAAGTATATATTTTTTTAAGTTTCAGTAAATGCACTGAATGCCAAATGGATTCAGCTGAAAAACCAATGGGTGAGCCAGAAGATCTCAGAAATTCTCAGAGGACATCAGCAATAGTCAGAGAGAGGGAAAACTTAAAAGATAAGTGAAGCAATATGAACAATAGCGTTCATATAAAAAGAATCCCAGAAGGAAGGAAAACAATCAATAGAAGAATGGAAGGAGACATATGAGAGAAAGATTGAGAACCACCCAGAAAAAGGAAAAAGTAGAAAATCTCAGACTGATGGGCTTAGTAGAGTGCAAAACAGGATAGAAAAAAAGGGGAGAGGCATACCTCAATCGGTTGCAATAACATTTATGTAAAACAGTGATAGAGAGAACATTCTAAGAGCAGGTCAATTATTAAAGGATGAGAACTAGATTGATCTCAGACTTCTCAATAGAGCACATAATACAAGAGGCTATCAAGTAATATTTTCAAAATGTGGAACCATGAATATTAAATAAAACCATTGTTTAAAAGGGACTATGAGACCTGGAAATACATAAAAGATTTATCATGCACAAGCTTCTTGGGAATATTCTTAGAGGAAGTATTTCAAGAAGATGAAAAGTCTAGGAGGATAATATGAGCTGTGTCATGGAGTATGCAAATAAACCTTAGCAAATTTTTTACTGTTGATGAAATAGAGAACTTACAAATCAAACAAACAACAAAAATAAATCTTAATAAAAACCTGGAATTAAAATATAGCCTCAAAATATATATCAATTTATTGCTTCGGGGGTGGGAAGGGGTAGAATGAGAGTGAGGTGAAAATATACTAACGCACTTTTCTTCTTGTTTGGGAGGAAGATGTAAAAATTGAGAAGCTCAGCAAATGTATATGGAAAAACATAAATATGACCTTACAGATACAAAGAAAACTACCAGAAGGCAAAAATATAATGTATAATTTTTAGACCAATAGAAGAAGATTTGATCCACTCAATGGAAAGTAGGAAAATATAAAAAGAAAAATTGTTTAAAAAGTAAGGGAGGATTTCTGATCTAGGAAAAAAGGCATGGACCCATTTCTCTCTGCTTCTTCCCACTAAATGCAATTCTAAATCCTGAAAATAATGCAAGAGCTAATTGAATGAGAACTCTAAAAGACCGTGAGAGGACAGTAATCTGCCTTGGGACTGCAGGACTACAGGGAAAACATAGCTTCAGGGCTTCCTGCATACCTACCTCATGAAAAAAGACAACCTAGACCTGGATTCCCTGACCAACCAAGCAGCCAAAGGCAGCTCAGCTAGGTTTATTCCTGCCCTGGATTTGGAGCCCTGCTAACAATAAGCAGCCAGGGGAGTGCTCTCCTTCCCTGCTGGCCTCCAACTGCCTTTCCCTCCCAGAGACACCCGGTTAGCCAGGAGCCCCTGGCAAGAGGGATCCTGCTACAACAGATGCCCAGCCTGGGAAGCATCCTCCTCTCCCCTCCCTGCCCCACCAGGGGCAAAGGGAATTCTGCCATGGTAGGTACCCAGCCAAGGAAGTCTTCTTGTCCTCCGGAGCCTGAGACTTTACACCCCCACCAAGAGACATTCAGTTACCTGACCTGGGGGGAGGCCCCTTCTGCCCCTTCAGCTAGCACCATCAGGGACCAGTGGAAGTTCTCATAGAGCCAGCTGAATCAAGCAGACAAATGACAACAACAACAACAACAAAACAACCAACTCAAAACAAAAACTCAAAGCCAAACAAACAAAAGGAACCACACAGTAATGGCCAGCTAATTTTTGTATTTTTAGTAGAGACGGGGTTTCACCATATTGGTCAGGCTGGTCTCTTAACTCCTGACCTCAGGTGATCCACCTGCCTCGCCCTCCCAAAGTGCTGGGATTACAGGTGTGAACCAACACGCCAGGAAATAATATTTTGAAGTGCAGAAGGTAGAGACTGAAATGGAAGGGAGGCTTATTTGCGTACTTAAAGTAGCAAAATATTGGTGCCAGCTAATGGTGATGCCACCAGCATATTGTAATACACAGAACAATTGTTATGCAAAATATACCAAGAGATATAATCCAATGTATTATAAATAAATTGAGATGAAATGATTTTTGGCAAACGTATAAAAGTAATTCAATGAAGGAACAATAGAATTTTTAACAAATGGAGCTGGAGCTATTGAACATTCATAAGCAAAAAGATGAACTCAAACTAAGTCTCATACTTCTTACAAAAATTAACTTAAAATGGATCAAGGATCTAATTGTAAAATATAAAACTATAAACCTTTTAGGAAAAAAGAGGAGTCAGTCTTTGAGACCTAAGGCAAGGCAAAAATTTCTAAGACTCGATACTAGAAGCACAGTCAAGTAAAAGGAAACATTGATAAACTGAACCTCTTTGAAGTAAAACTTTTGCCCTGTAAAGATTCATGTGAAGAGGATGAAAGGACAAGCTAGAGACTAGGAGACATGTTTGTAACCATATATATCTGACAAATCATTAGTATGTAGAATGTATGAAGTCTCAAAACTCAATACTAAAAAATGTTAATTTGAGTAGAAAAGAGGCAAAAGACATAAAATACACCTCACTGAAGAGGCTATATGGATGGCAAAGAAGCACATGAAAAGACAGTCAACATCATTAGACATGAGGGTAATGGAAATTGAAGCTGCAATGAGATAGCATTGAACACCTCTCAGAGTGGCAAAAACAAACAAACAAAAAAAATTGTAACACCAACTACTGGTGAGGATCCAAGATCACTCATACATTTTTGATAAGAATGCAAATGGTATGGCCACTCTGAAAAACAGTTTGGCAGTTTCTTTCAAAACTAAACATGTAACTATGATACAACCCAGTAATTGTGCTGTTAGACAATTATTTCAGAAAAATGAAAATTTAATTTCACACAAACACCTGTGCACAGATGTTCATAGCATCTTTCATTCATAATATCCCCAGACTATGATTATCCAAAATGTCTATCTGTGGGTGAATGGTTAAACACATTGTGGTACATACATAGCATGGAATACTACTCAGCAGTTAAAAAGGAACAAACAATTGAGATGTGAATCTCCAGGGAGTTATGCTGAGCATACACACACACACACACACACACACACACACACACACACACACGCCAATTCCTGAAGGTATCTACTTTATGATTCTGTTTATATAACATTTTTGAAATGACAACATTTTAAAAAGGGGTAACAGACTTAGTGGTCTCCAGGGACTAGGGAGGGGAGGCATGGGACATAGGCAGGTGTGGTTATAAAAGGGGACATGCGGATTCTTGTGATAATTGAATTGTTCTGTAGCTTGAATGTGGTAAGGGGTACCTGAACTTACATAAGTGATACAGTTGTATAAAACTATGAAAACACACACACAACGGGAACTCTGACAAAGATTGGTGGATTTTATCAATGTCAATATGCTGGCATGATATTGTACTATTGTTTTGCAAAGTGTTACCATTTTGAAGAACTGGGTAAGCGTACATGAAATCTCTCTATATTCTTTCTTACAATTGTATGTGAATTTAATAAAAAGAAAAAGGAAAATAGAAAAAAGAAAAAAGGGAATTTTTTAATTGAAAAATTGGGCTAAAATCAATGAGAAAACACCAATAATTACACAGTAATTACAATTATTGAGAGTACATGGGTTAAAAACAGCAATCCAAAGATAAATCTTAGAGTGGGTTTTATACAATTCAGCAAATGTTTTGTGTTGAAGTCATTTTAAAAATATGCAAATAGACTGAAAACATAGAATGGTAAAAAGATAAAATTGAACTAAAAGAGTGTTGGAATAACAATTTTAATATCAGACAAAGTAGACTTTAAGGCTAAAATGTAATATCAACAATGAAAATTGTCATATAAAGAAAAGAAGCAGTTAGAAAATGTAATGATTGGAACCCCTAGGTATCTAACATCATAATCTGAGACTAATAAAACAACCAATAAAATTATGGGAGGAAATAGAAGAATCAAGAATTATAGTTGGAAATTTAAAACACTCATTTCAGAAACTCATAGATGAAGCAAACAACAAGAAAAACAAATACATAAAAATTTTCATAACATAATATGCCTTCACTTTCCTTTCAATGAACACAATGCTCATTCTTTTCGGACACATATGGAAATTTTACAAAAATCAATGAAGTACTAGGTGATAGAAGAACCCTCAGATAATTTTATAGAGTTAATTCTCAACCAGTATGCAATAAAATTAGGTATTAATCTAACAAAAAGGGAGGTGAAAAAAATCTCTTCTATTTAGAAACTAAAAAACATATCTATCACTATACAATCCTTGAATTAACAAGGGAACCATTAGGAAAGACAATGAAAAACGCTGTCTGTAAAATCTGCTGGACAATAATGCTGTAAATTCTAAAAAAAACATATAATGCTATTACAGAAAAATATTTCAAATTGATAGATTTTGTGATAGGCCCACAATTGTTTGCTAAATTATTTTCCATATTTTTCTGTATGTTACAATGAGCCGAGATCACGCCACTGCACTCCAGCCTGGGCAACAGAGTGAGACTCTCTCAAAAAATACATATATATATATATATATATATATATATATATATATATTTAATAATTAAAAATTTAAATAAACATATATTGGACATGGTTAAAGTATTACTCAGACAAAAATTGAGCTTTAAATATGCTTATTATAACATTAAAATATCAAAAGAGGAAAATGTGAGAAAGAAAACAAATGAGTTAAGTGTTTAACAGAAGCTAATAAAAAGTAAGATAATAAATCCAAAGAAATGGGGAAAATGGAAATATAAGATAAGAACAAATCAATGAAATAGTGAAAAATGATTAATATGAAGATTAACAAAGGAAAAATCAGTTCTTTGAAAAGAGTAGTAAGATAGCAAACCTTTGATAAGACTGAATAAGATAAATCAGAAAAAGAATAAGTAAAACACATCCTGAAAAGGAGATCTACAAACAAGTAATTTTTAAAATAGTTTTTAAAAATATGAACAAACATGTAACAATACATTTGGAATTTGTTCAAAAAGGATTAATTTATATAAAGGATATAAAATATTAAAATGGACAGAAGAATAAATGGAAAACTTGAATAGAGTGTAAAAGTTAAAGATATTGAAATGGTAATAAAATGTCTCCTCCAACAAAACCCTTGGGAAAAGGATAGGGAACCCAAGAAAGGAATAAATAGAGGCAATGAATATGAAAAGATAATTCACAGAAGAAAATCTGAGTGGCTATGAAATGATCCTAGTGGAGAAATGCAACTTCAAATGAGGTCCTACCTTTTACCTATTAGATTGGCTAAAATTAGGAAAACGAAAAATACCAAAGTGCCCCCAACTAAGGACTGTTGTTTCTAGTGTGGACCAGACCCCATTCCTGCACTGCTGCTCCAGTGCATCTCTCAGAAAATCTGTTCCCTCCCTCCTTCCCTCCCTCCCTCCCTCCCTTCTTTCCTTCCTCCTTTCCTTCCTTCTTTCCTACTTCCCTTCCTTCCTTCCATCCTTCTTTCCTTCCTTCCTTCCTTCTTTCCTCCCTTCCTTCCTACTTCCCTTCTTTCCTTCCATCCTTCTTTCCTTCCTTCCTTCCTTCCTTCCTTCCTTCCTTCCTTCCTTCCTTCCTTCCTTCTTTTCTTATTATATTTTCTTTCTCTTTTTGTTATTTTATATTGGCATGGACATAAAATACACACATCATGAATGTACTGCTTGATGATTTTTCACAAAATGAACTCATGGAATCATCACCATCAAGAAATAAAATGCTTCTTGTACATGAGAAGTCCCATTATGCCTCTCCCATTATGAGCCACCATGCCAAGCTTATTTAACTTTTATTTTTGAAGAAAATTCAAAATGATTGCATAGTTCTAGATTGCCAGTTAATTTCTTTCAGCATTTTAAAGATGTTTTATTGTCGCCTAGCTTTCACTGTTTCTGTCATCCATATTTTTGTTCATTTGAAGTTAAGATGCCTTTCTTTTCTCTCACTGCTTTTAAGAGTTTTGTTCTGTCTTTGATGTTTAGAAATTTCATTATGATGGGCCTAGGTGTGTGTTTTCTTTGATCTTTTCCTATTTTGAGTTGTAGTGCTTCTTAAATGTGTGGTGTGATGTTGTTTGTCAACACATGGTATTTTCAGCTGATAATCTCTTCCAATATTACTTCTGCCTAATTCCTTCTTTATCCTTCTGATCTCATCATTTATGGACATGGGCTTTGGGAGAATGTTAATTAATATGTCCAAGAAAATAGGGAACATGATGGAGAATTTTGACAGAGAACTGGAATATATAAAAGAAAATCAAATTAAAAGTAACTGAAACTTAGAACACAATAGTAGATTGAATAGCAGATTCAAGACAGTAGAAGGAAGGGTTATTAAATGGAAGATAGGTCTGTGGAAAATATCTGGCATGAAGCTGTCTGGATGGATGAAAATATATATTTTCATTGAAAATTCCTGATTTTTGGTTTTCCAAAAAAAGTCAAAATTTTTGTCAACATTGAATTTACATCCCTCATAATTTCAGTGTGCCTGAGTTGATGAGTTGATGATGTGCTCCGTATACAGGGATATGCACTCCCAACTAGCCAGAGTCACTCCTTTCTATTATCTTCTACCAATGAGGCTGAATATTAGTTGTCATGGCTTATATCATCCCTTCTCTGCTCCACACATTTACATTGCATGCTGGGCATGCTATGTATTTGAGTTCATGATCCATGTTGAAGATGCCATAAAGATACCCAAAAATGTGAAAGAGACTTGGAACTGGGTAACAGGCAGAGGTTGGAACAGTTTGGAGGACTCAGAAGAAGACAGGAAGATGTGGGAAAGTTTGTAACTTCCTAGAGACTTGTTGAATGGCTTTGACCAAAATGCTGATAGTGATATGGATAATGAAGTCCAGGCTGAAGTAGTATCAGATGGAGATGAGGAACTTGTTGGGAACTGGAGCAATTGTTATGTTTTAGAAAAGAGATGGGCAGCATTTTGCCCCAGCCCTAGAGATCTCTGGAACTTTGAACTTGAGAGAGGTGATTTAGGGTGGAAGAAATTTCTAAGCAGCAAAGCATTCAAGAGGTGACTTGGGTGCTCTTAAAAGAATTCATTTTTATGCTTTCACAAAGAGATGATTTGTAATTGGAACTTATGTTTAAAAGGGAAGCAAGGCATAAAATTTTAGAAAATTCACAGCCTAATGATGCAATAGAAAAGAAAATTCCATTTTCTGAGGAGAAATTCAAGCTGGCTGCAGAAATTTGCATATGTAACAAGCAGCCAAATGTTAATCCCCAAAACAATGAAGAAAATGTCTCCAAGGCATGTCAGAGGTCTTCATGGCAGCCCCTCCCATCACAGGCCTGGTGACCTAGGAGGAAAAAATGGTTTTGTGGACTGGGCCCAGGGCCTTGCAGCTTTGTGAAGTCTCAGGACTTGGTACCCTGTGTCCCAGCCATGGCTAAAAGGGGCCAATGTACAGCTCAGGCTGTTGCTTCAGAGGGTGCAAGCCCCAAGCCTTGGAGGCTTACATGTGGTGTTGGACCTGTGGGTGCACAGAACTCAAGAATTGAAGTTTGAGGACCTCTGCCTGGATTTCAGAGGATGTACGGAAATGCCTGAATTTCCAGGCAGAAGTTTGCTGCAGGGGTGGAGCACTCATGGAGAACCTCTGTTAGAGCAGTGTGGAAGGGAAATGTGGGGTCAAAGCCCACAGACAGAGTCCCCACTGGGGCACTGCCTAGTGGAGCTGTGAGAAGAGGGCCACCATCCTCCAGACCCCAGAATGGTAGATCCACTGATAGCTTGCACCATGCACCTGGAAAAGCTGCAGACACTCAATGCCAACCTGTGAAAGCAGCCAGGAGGGGGACTTTACCCAGCAAAACCATAGGGGTGGAGCTGTCCAAGACCGTGGGAACCCATTTCTTGCATCAGTATGACCTGGTTGTGAGACATGGAGTCAAAGGAGATCATTTCAGATCTTTAAGATTTGACTGCTTGGATGGAATTTGGAGTTGCATGGGGCCTGTAACCCCTTTGCTTTGGCCAATTTCTCCCATTTGGGATGGAGCATTTATCCAATGCCTGTACCCCCATTGTATCTTGGAAGTAACTAACTTGCTTTTGATTTTACAGGCTCCTAGGTGGAAGAGACTTACCTTGTCTCAGATTAGACTTTGGACTTGGAATTTTGGGCTAATGCTAGAATGAATTAAGACTTTGGGGTACTGTTGGAAAAGCATAATTGGTTTTGAAATTTGAAAGGGACATGAGATTTGAGAGGGGCCGGGGTGAAATGATATTGTTAGGCTTTGTGTCCCCACCCAAATTTCATCTTGAATTGTAATCCCCATAGTCCCCAAATGTCAAGGGAGAGACTAGGTGTAGGTAATTGAATCATGGGGGCAGTTTCCCCAGTGCTGTTCCCAGGATAGTGAGTTCTCATGAGATCTGGTGGTTTTAAAAGGGGCTCTTCCCACTTCGTTCTGCAATTCTCCTTCCTGGCACCATGTGAGGAAGGTGCCTGGCTTCCCCTTCACCTTCTGCCATGATTGTCAGTTTCCTGAGGCCTCCCCAGCCACGCTGAACTGCGAGTCAATTAAACCTCTTTCCTTTATAAATTAACCAGTCTTGGGCAGTTCTTTTTAGCAGAATGAAAACAGACTAACACAAAGAGTCTAGCAATAGAGTGGAGAACAACATAGTTACAAGCCCTGCCCTCAGGTAAAACAAAACAATAATCACATAAATAATTAGAATTGTGATAAATATTCTGAAATAAAAGTAAAAAATGCTAAGAGATCCATCATATTTTCCAGTTGGAAGGCAGGGAATGTTTCTCCCAAAAAGGTTATTTAAGCCGAGTTCTGAAGATAATATGATTTAGTCAGATGAAGGCCTGGGTGTATGTGTGTTGGTGGGGAATGGATGGAGAGAGATGATCTAGCCTGGAAGAGTTGGACAGGTCTGAGGATTCAAAGCAAGACAGTAGGGCTGGAAACACAGATATGAGCAGAAACTGTGTTGTATTGGGCTGCTGAGTCTGGAAAAATACATAGGATTTTGGATGCCTTTGCAGACCAAGCAGCTAAGGACCAATACGTTTCATGGTGACTTGATGGTGTACAAATGTGGTCCCTCTGATACGTCTTCTAGTTGAAGTAATTTATCACTGTGAAATTAAGTCATCAAGTATAAGATGACTGGCTGACTTTTAGCCTGGTAGACAAGCTATTGACCTGGTATGATGAAACATCACTGAGTTTATTTTTATGCCTTTGTTTCCTCTCTGTCTCAGCTGCAAGTGTCCACTGCTTGGGAAAGTGTGGGAAGCTGACTTGGAAGCTTGTCGATTGCTTATGCAGAGCCTACAACTCCAGGAAGCCAGGGGAAGCCTGTCTGTAGAAGATGAGAGGCAGATGGATGCCTTAGAGGGAGCTGTTTGTATAGCTGCTCCTCCCATTACCCCCAGGCTCCACTCCGAGGATAAAAGGAAGACCCCTTTGCAGGCATTGGAAGAATGGAAGGCTCACCTCATCCCCTCTCTGTACTGTGCTGGAGGCGAACAGAAAGAGGTCTGTCCTTTCCACATGGTCTCTAGAGGGGACCCCTATTCTAAGGGGTGCTTTGGGACCAGGCTCCAAATGGGAACAATATATATTGGGAGGGCTTCCCATTGAGCATATAAACTTTTAAAAGTTTCAGTAGCTTCAATATGATTACAAAATAATGTAGAATTTTTGTCAAAGTTTGAAATATAGAAGAGCAAAAAAACCCAACTTTTGGCATATTTAGTTCCATTTTCATTCTAATTTAGTGGCTAGAATTAGAATATGCAGTCTAATATAGAATTACCATATATAGCATACATTATATATGTCATATATAACATAGTTATATACACTATAGATTATATATGCCATACATGATATTTGACATATATACTATACATTATATACCATATATCATATGATATTTAATTATATATTTAGAATCTATATATTACAATATATTATTATTTATTTGAATGAAACATTCAAATATATGTATTTATCCCATTAATTGTTTTTACCAAAACCAGATCGTAATGAATATTTATAATGTTCTTCTTTCATAAACACAACTAAAGTTTGGCCTGAGATATATGTATTAGAAATTAAAATATGGTTTTATTTAACTTTACTTTTCTCTCCCCTCTTTCCTCTCTCCCTTCCCCTTCCTCTTCTCACTTTCCTCCTCCCGCCGTAACAAGAGTCTTTTCCATAAAAAGGCCCTGGGAAGTTTTTCCTGATTTCAGTGCCATGACCTGAGTCTTCAGAGCTCTTTGTTGGCCCAGGTTCCCAGGTGTTCTGAGTGTGAAAAGGAAATAGCATAGAGAGGCTGGAGGAACGTGACACATGGCCTTCAAGTCTCATGGTTGATGTTAGATGTTAGCTGTGCTTCCTCCCTGGGTCTTTGCCAGGACTCACCACTGGTGGGTGAGGAAATTGTTACCTCCCCAGGCCAGCCGTGGCAGCCTCACATCCCTTCTGCAGGACCATGACCTTCAAAGAGCAGACATTTGTGTTCTTAGTCACTGCCTCTGGACTGCTTGGAAAATTGATCCTTGATCCTATATTTGGATTCCATGGTCTTATAAGAAAGCAACCATTGTCACTCTGCATCCTTGCTGGCCCAATCACAGGCTCTACTATAATTTATAGACATCTGACCTCTTTTGTTAACCCAGTTGCTGCAGGTGGAATCCTCCAGCAAAGCCTGGTTTCCAGTGCTCTGGCTAGAGGTGTTGAAAAGTTACCACGTGCTGCAGGTGGATGGTTTGAAAGAATATTCTGGGATGGAGGGAAGTGCCACCTAAGCAAGGGTTTATTCCCGGGTGGAAGAAACTGCAGGCTCTGGAAATGAGTCTTTGAAGGTGTGGCTGGCTTTTCAGAGTGAGCTTCCGGGAGGAGCTCAGTGTGGGGCAGTCAGAAGCCATGCCAGGTATGTGATGGAGTCCATGGGTCATTGATTCTGCTGGAGGCCAGGACTGATTCAGCAGAGATCCCTTACTCCTGTAGGGGAGAAAAATCATTATCTTTCCTTTATGCATCTAAAGGTTCTCAGCTGAGGCCCCTATGCAGACAGAGTAACAAGAGAAAAATGTGCAAATTTGCTTTATATAAAATTTACATGACACAGGAGGCTGCAGAAATGAAGACCCAAAGCAACAGAAACCAGTGTATTTTTATGCTTAAGTTTGAAGAATAGCAGACAGATGTGGAGAAGTATAATTGGACAAAAGGAATAGGATCTAATGGCAATAAACTGCGGGGAGCTTAGCAAGGCCTGTTTGCTCAGATTCTTCACTGCATCCCTGTGTCTTCAGAGATAAGGACACTCCTTTCCTTTGGGTATAGGTTGTACACTTTAAGGATGAGGGTGGTCAGCGATGGTTAGAGGAAGGTCAGAGAATTATCTATGGCCTACTTCAGGAGAGAATGGCTGTAGAAGGTCAGAGAGACTCCTGCTTCCGCTGTTCCTCAAATGCCAAGGTGCCATATTTTGGGGTAGTGCATTCTGAACCCCATCACTCTCTTCCTCCCTCTCTCCCCGCTTCTCCGCCCTTCCCACTGAGCCCTGAGCCCTCTAGGCTCTCTGAGGACAGACTTTCCCAGGCATAGGAGGATTCGTTTTCCTGCATAAGATTATAAGCACCTGTCAATTTCACTATCTGGCTATAAGAACACAGAGCTATATTTGTTGAAAAATAGGAAGCTTGGGGTCAAGGATGAATAAAGAGTGGAACCTTATCCTAGGTCCTGTGGTGGCTGCTGTTTGGGTGCTCCAGGGGTCCCCCAGAAAGCCTCCCAGATCCTCTCCACCAACTGAAATGCTGAGGATGTCCTATATTTATTTGTTGCCGTCTTAGAGGAGAGTGGGTGCTTTAGAGGGGACCTTATAGCTTTTGCTGGCTTTCGCTATCATTTCCCTGTGCCCGTATCGCAGTGGTGGGTTTTTGTTCACAGAGAGGGCAGCCGTTCTTTGAATTCATGAGTGCCATGGATTTTAAGATGATGTTTTCTGAGAAGGGCAAAATTATGGGGTCACAAAAGAGATCAGCTGTTGCTGGGAAAGGGGAAGGGACTCATTCCAAGAGCATCAGGAAGGAATCTGGGGTATGGAAGTTGGGGGCGGGATGATAGATGTATTCTCTCTCTTGATTGTGGTGGTAGTTATGTGAGTATGCATATGTCTAAATCCATAACTTTACATCAGAAAGAGTGAATTTTACTGTGTATGACTTTACAACAGTGATTTAAAAACATTTTTTTAAATGTCTACCTATTTTAAAACTGGGCTATAGATGTTTGAGTCAGTGCTTTTGTCTCAGGACTGTCAAAAGGCAGTTTGGCCTGCCAGAAAGAGCACAGGGCTTGAGTCTGAGTCTGCTGTAATCCTCAGTTAGGCCTCTTACAGGCTGCATCTCCACATCTGTTAAGAAAAACACCACCACGACATGAGAGGATAATGAAAACTATCTCATGAAGCTGTGATGAAGATTTAAATAAAAGGATGCATCTCCAAGTGAGAGATGCGTACATAGTAGAGGCTAATTTGTGTTAACTTTTGTTCCTATCACTCTTTCTGGCAGTCACAAGCATCTCTAAAATGCTTGTTGTATGCCTAATGCTAGCAACAGCTATTTGTTTGGAAGAGGGTGTTGCATGACTCAGTCTCCAGGCTTAACTTTCCCTTTTGCCTGAGGAGTTTGGGGGTGCCTGAGATTTTTAAATTTTCCTTTACATGTGTAATATACTCACTTTTTGTCAAAAAGTAGACATGAGCAATGAGTTAGTGGAAGAGACCCAGGCAGAGAAAGGTTTCACGAAGGAAAGATCTCGTTTGTATTTGGGTCCGGGATTTTAGACTATGGAAGGTACAGGGAAATGATAACAAGGGTCTCATGAGGAAGGTGCTTTTGTTTTCCTGCCTGTGTTTTCCGGGGAGCCATTGAAGTCTGGGTACTTTGCATTTATCCTGTGGCTAAAATGTCTATTTGCTTGCAGGTCTGGGTTGGTTTTGCTTTGGAACTCCCTGCTGGGTCTGAGCATCCTATACTGGTTTCTCTACTGAAGCTTGATGCCCTGAAGGCAGTCAATTTCCTTTTGACCCAAATCTTCCATGAAAAATTACTGACTTCTTACAGAGGTCCACGGGGAGAGGAGTTTTCAAAGCCTTTTCCGTGCTTATCTGGCCAACGTGGTGATGTGCATTCTCGTGATAATTTGTTATCACAAGGACTTTGTCGTTAATTAACACCTTCTCTGTGCCTACGGTCCTTGCCAGGCTGCTGAGCACCATTCCCCCATTTTACAGCTCGGCCCATTAAGGCAAAGCAATTTGCTTTGGATTTTGTTACAGAGGAAGTCAGCAACAGGGCTCTGTGCCAAACTCAGCATGAACTTCCTCGAATTGTAAGAGCCCTTTTCTTTTCCAGTTTCATGACAGCTCTCCTCCAAGCCTGTCTAAGGACTCTGGAAACTATCAGCTGCTATTGGCCCTGGTTCATAGATGTTACAGAAATTGTATGGGGGCCAGACAGGAGCCAGGGAAATCGTGAGCCAGGCTTCCTCCGCTGTGAAGTGGCTCTTTTGTACTGGCTGTTCTGGCCATAATACCTGCGTAATTTTTTTCTTTCCTGTCTGCAACCTAGCCTGCGGGGTGCTTTCTGTTTCCACTTCTCTTCCTACATAATGGGCTCCCTGGACAGTATCGCTCCCCCAGACTTCTCATCCCAGCTGCTTCCTTTCTGAGCCAGTAGCTCTCACTAAAGAGGCCAAAAGAGGACGTGGCAATGTTGAGTCATCGCGTGCAGTATGTGAGTAGCCAGTGTGTGAACACGGCTGCAACGAAAGGAATTAGCAGTAAGACACAACACAACCGTGTAGCCTCATCTGTTCAGATTGAGGTCTTCAAAAAGCATTGTAAGTTTAGGGGTGGAAAGGTGTGATACCTTTCCTCAGCCATCATAAGGGCTAACACTCCTATAACAAACACAAGTTAACAAGAGAAAAACATAACATATTAATTTAATCAGTTTTACATGACACAGGAGGCTTCAGAAATGAAGACTCAAAGACCCGGGGAAAACTACTTTTATGCTCAGGTGTAATGAAGAATAGTTAGCTATGAAGGAATGTGATTGGACAAAATGGGTGTAATCTAATGGTTATAGCCCGGGGGGTGAGCGGACCAGCAAGTCCTGTCTGTTCAGATTCTTCTTGGACACTCTGTGTAGTATTTATTCCTCTTGGCTATGGGGCAGGACTTCTCTGGATGGAGGGTCTTCAAGGGAGAAGGAAGAGAGTGACCTTTCTAGGTTTTATGGTTGCTTTGGGGGAGAGGAGTCCTAGTTTCTAAGACTGGCTTTGAGGAAGAGGAATTCCGGTTTCTGTGGCTTGCATCCAGGGAGAAAAAGGAGTGTGAGAGAGGAGGGCAGGAGAAGGTCAGAGAGACCTTGCTTCTGGGCCTTCCAGTCTCCTTTGGTTCAAAGTACTCAGCATACAACAGTGTCACACTTTGGGGTATCATACTGGGAGCCACAACATAAGTATCTCCATTCCTTTTTACTCAATTTCACATGAAAAAAAGGCTGGAAAAGGTGATCCACAATGAAGATGTTTGTCCTCCTTGTCTTAAACTGATTTCTGTATCTAGAAATGTCTCTATTGGGCAAAAGTGCTTCCTCTTCAGCCATAATGGGTCCAGATCTGAGTCTTTCTTTTCTCTGACACTTACTGGCCCTGGGACAGCTGGAAACTCACTTTGACTCTCCAGGGAGCATATCCCCAACTACGTGATCTCTTGATACCTCTCCCACTTTTGAAAAGAACTGACAAGGGAAAAATGTTCACTTACCCATCAGCTGGTTTTGCTCTTTTTGTTTAATGTCTTTGGGCAGAAAGCAAAAAGCTAGGGCATGAAGAAAAGTTCTGTCTCCACTACATTTTGAAGTTTTGCAAGCTCAGCCATCTTTCCCAAGAGTAGAGCAGTAGAAGCAACCAGGATGCAACCAGGGTTGGTAATTGGTTGGTTAATTAAAAAGTCAGAAAAGGCAGAGAATCATAAAGGATGATACGTGTGTATTTTCAACCTTTTTGTTTCTAGCTGAAAACGTGCCCTCTTATTTGCTGTTCATTCGATATAGGACCAAGGATTTCTGTTTGTAGAGCCTGCTGATTGGCTTTTCACATGACCCTTCTTGTGTAAACCTCACCTATCATGCATCATTAACAGTTTCCACTTTTGGTGTCTTTAAAGTGGACTGTAAATTTTTTTTTTTTTTTTTTTTGAGACGGAGTCTCGCTCTGTCACCCAGGCTGGAGTGCAGTGGCTGGATCTCAACTCACTGCAAGCTCCGCCTCCCGGGTTCATGCCATTCTCCTGCCTCAGCCTCCAGAGCAGCTGGGACTATAGGCGCTCGCCACCTCGCCCGGCTAGTTTTTTTGTATTTTTTTTTTTTAGTAGAGACGGGGTTTCACCGTGTTAGCCAGGATGGTCTCGATCTCCTGACCTCGTGATCCGCCCGTCTCGGCCTCCCAAAGTCCTGAGATTACAGGCTTGAGCCACCGCGCCCGGCCTGGACTGTAAATTTTAAGAGCACTTGGAAAACAATTCTCAGCCTCTTCCTCTCTCTTAAATGTTATTGAGTCTTTCCAAGGTTTCCAACTTGCTTTTCATGGAGACAAGCACTTTTTTTTCACACTAATATATCATTGCTCTCCATAGTATTTATTTAGATCGCATAATTAGGATTTTTAAATACAACTGGCCTACAGAAGTTAAGAAACAAATGCAACTTGACCAATAGAAACAGAAGTGCGCAAGCTTACCAGGGCCCTGCCCCTGGCCTGGCCTTGGCCACTGAATTTGAGAGAGAAAGCAGAGCCCAGGGACAAGCTGGCAGGTGGATAAGAGAGGTGTTTCTTCTGTTCAGTGAGCTGGCTCCTGCTGGTTTTCTCAGTTAATTACTGTCATCAGCTTCTCAGCCTCCTTCACCCGCCCAAGGGAAGGAAGGGGACTCCTCTGATCTGCTGGCTTGTCCTTCTTTCGGAACATGGTGGAACCTTGCTCCATGCTCCGGGGCCTCACGGTGGCCCTTTTTCCACTAATTAAAAATAGTTCAGCACTTCTGAGGAAAACAACCTCAGGGCTCTTGGTGACGCCGTTCACCTTGGAAATTCCTTGTCATTCACTGATGCAGACTGAGGGATCGATAGCGGGATGGCCTCTGCCTGAATGGCAAGGACTCATTTTTGGCATTTGTAACAGAGGAAGTGTTATCCAATGAATCCTCAGTGGTGTCCTGGGAGTAGCTGAGAAGTTTTGTAATGTGGAAAATGAAATAGTTTCCTGTCCCCTCATCATAGCTACAGTGCATTTGATTTCCCCACCACTTGGCAGCCAGGGCAGTTAAAGTCAGGAGCTCTGGACCCCTACAAGCTGGTCGTGAGCTATTCCTGCCCTTCCTAGCTAGCAGCAGGCAGGAGATGAGGACTGGGGTTCCAGGAAACGCCTGTGTGAAATTTTCTTACCTCTGCCCAAGACTTGCTGCACTGCCTTTTTCAGTGCATAATTTAACGTTTTCCGTTCTGTCTATGCTGGTGTTTCTGCTTTGCCAGCCACTGGTTGTTCCACACCCCCTCCTCCACCCGGCCCCCAGGTATTTCCTGGAACCGTTGATTATGGCAGAGCAGATCTTATTTTGCTGATATGATTAGGAACCTCAGGCCAACAAGCTTGGGTAACAGTGAGAGAAAAGAAGAGTGGTCCTTTGCTCTTTTTGTCTGAGTGCCTTTTGAGAGAAAGAGTAGATACCACCAACCAGAGCATCCCTATCTATTTCCAGCAAACTACAGAGGTGCCTGAGAAGGTGCCTCTCAGGCACCTCTGAGCACCTCGGGCACCACCTTCTTTAGGGTGGGAAGCAAGCTCTCCCTTGGAAGGGGTAACATCCAGAACCAGGATTAAATGCTGACATTTAAAAACAGTAACTATGGGAGTATCATACTTAAACAGTTTACAAAAAAACACTAAGTTCAAATTTGTTTTACTATAAAGTGAACCTGGATGGAGTTTGGGATTTGATTCTGTCTTCACAGTTTCCTTTTACAGTCCAATATTTCTTAGCTCAAAGAACACATTCCCTTAAAAGGAATCCCTCAAATCACTTTTCATTTTTGTTTTCTTATGCAAAAGGGCCTTAGGGTTGGATGTCCCTATCCCCAGAATCTGAATCCTTCTCTTAAATGGGGTGTATCTAGGTACCAGCCTATGCCATGAATCTCATTTTGGATTCAAATGGATTATTTTCTTAGAGGGTTCTAATGAAGTTTGGTTTTATTCAGATTTGACGATCAAGCCCAGTGTGCTTAAAGAAAAGCAGTTCACATCCTCTTGCATGATCGTGTAATATAAACTGGAGCTTTTCAAAGGTTTCCCTTCAACTAAACTAGAAACCACAGACCAATTAACATATGCCAATTAGCAAGCAATTTCTTCTTCTAACAATTTGTTTCGTTCTGTTAATTACTTTTATTTAGAGCCTGTTTCTCCGAGCCACCTTCAAAACAAGCATGCAGATACTTGAAGACAATTCATTGTTTGCTTTGACCTAAAGAGGTCTAAATATTTCAGATGCTTTCTTTACCACTGATGACATCTGGATGCTTTTAAAAGAAATACGCAGTTACTCAGAGTAACCGTATAATTTGAATATTTGGATGAATACTCGTATCAGAGTAATAAAGATATACGCTTAGTGTCTCAATTTTGCCTCTCTGCTTATTGGCATTTACACGACTGTAGAACTCAGCATTTATATGAAAAGGCAAACACCATAAAATCTATGTCAAATACATGTGAAATATATTCTTTGTGTTGTGGGCAGGCATTTGTTTGAAGTAAATATTCTTTATCTAGATAGTATTTTAAAAAGAGAGAGAAAACCATATTGCATTCCTGGAATGTATTTGCCAAGCATATATTTTGGAAAACAGCCCAAAGGAACATATTTAAGATAGTGATTTTAATACTACACTAAGGAAATGGTTTGATGCATCAGCTAAGCTCACGGATGGTGGTAATCACATCGGGTTTACCTCAAGCCAGAGGAGAACGAGTGAGACTTCACGCTGTAACAACCATTATGAGGCTCAAGTAGCATTTTTGGCTTGTAAGCATGTGTGTGTGCTGTGTTCAATTTTACGTTTTTAAAATTTTAAAAAAACTTAAATACTGCTATAGCTCCAAAATATGTAAAATATGTAAACAGTTGGCTTGAAGGCCATAAAGGAATACCTGTCTTTTTTGTGCGTGTGTTTGTCTTACTGTGTAGCCTGTGACTTGCACTGCAGGAATTAAATATTTTTATGGATTGGCAAATATACTTTTGTGGATAGGTATTGCTGATGTCTTATTACACAGCCAAGGGAAATAAGGATCTGGGTAAGCAGTTGAGTCACAGCAAAGAGTACCATATCCAAGGTGGAGGTTCATGCTAGAGTTACAGGTACTAACCCCTCCCCTGCACCACTGATCCCTAGCAAGGGTAGAAGTAAGTGATGACTTCTCAGCACAGCCCCCAGCACAATGTCTGAAAGAGAGACCTGAAGGGTAACTGCCTGCTTTCTCAGATTAATCTTGGAATCCTAGCAGTACTTCTTACTTCAGTTTTGAGATTTTTCTTATTCTATTTCTTGACACTCTTTCAGACTTCACATAGCCCCTCCCTTTAGAATAACTCTTGACAGCATCTTAAGAAATAGACTATTTAAATCATCTTGATCCAGTGACTCAACCCAAGGTGTAGTCCGTCTGCTCAAATTTGTGGCAAATCTCCACTGATGATAAGATTTCTGCAAATGTATGCTCTATTAGGTGTGGAAGCTTTTCCTAAGTAGAGTTGGCAGCCACAGTAATACCCGCCTACCTAGCAATTTAATGTAAACAGTTACCTCTTCCAAAGGTATTTTCTATTCAGAATAGAAATAATAAATATGATTTCCTCATCACTCTAGATACAGCCTGATGAGCTATTGTTTCCAGATACTTTCTCGTATCAAAACAACCATTATTATTTAGTAATATATTCCCTACACTTTGAATATAAGCTCCAGTTCTAAAATTTTAAATGTTGGTATCTTCCAAATGTCACAGGGAAAGACTTAAGCCTTGTTATGGGAACTATAACTAAGTAAAAATGTCCTTGGAGACCCTGGTCATGGAATTTGTGGCTGTTCTTCTCACTGGGGCATGTGGTTTAGACATCTGCTCAGGCTAGCAACTGAATGCTTTTCTGGGTATACACTTTTATAGAAAAATGTTTTTTGAAAGTCACTTTAATGGGAAAATCCTGCCTAACAAAGGAAATCCCATTTTCTGTTTTTAAATCACACTCCCTGAGTTGGATGAGCAGGACAGAAATTTGACATCAGCTCTAATTCAACACAGCTGAAAATTTCTGCCCAAACATTCCCGCCTATGGGTTTTGATCATGAGGTGAGTTAAGCAAATTATATTTGAAATATTGCCTGACTGAGTCGGTGCTACTGAATCATTCCCGTGTGGAGGGACAGCAGGGAAGACGGTAGGGCTTTCATGGAGGCCAATAAAAGCCATGTGTGTACAGCAGTACTGTGGAGGACCCCAGGACCCCATGGCTGTCCCTGTGGCAAGAAAATTAACCCAGGCTGTTCTTGGTTGCACGGAGGCAAAGGCATGTGTTCAGCATCCAGAAAGGTTCTTCTTGTTGGTTTGCCTTCCTGGCTCTTTATACTTGGGTGAAATGATCTCTTGGAAGTGTAGTCTGAAAACCAGCACAGCTTCTTCCAAGTTCTCATAAGATACAGGAGTCTCCATTCATTGCTGCAACAAGCATTACTGGGCACCTTGTATGAGCAAGGTAGGACGATAGAGGCAGGGGCGGGACATCATTCTGTCATCATCTGGTGAGGAAGACAGGCGGTTGCACACGCAGGGAGGAACTCCTCTTACCCAGAGGCAGGCAGGGTTGGAGAATCGGGATTGAAGTGTTCCTGGAAGAAGTGGAATCTGCAGGGTTTTGAAGAGAGGGGGTGTTAGGTGTAGCAGTCAGACCATTTACCTGTTGTAGCTGCTTTTCATTCTGACCTGCAGGGAAAACAATTATTCCCAGGGCTAAATGATGGGATGGATGTTCAGAAAGGAAAAAATATAATAATTTGAATTGCTGAAAGGACCGCCTGACAAGACAAATTACTGGAGCGTCTTCAAAGACATTTTGAACTGCCAAGCAACCTGTATTTTAAATGATCCATTCAGAATTGCAAATCCTACAAAACTCCATTTCGGCTAGGAATCCCGGTGGCTTTGTAGTGGGTGGCATTTTTAATTATCAAGTATCAGTCATGCAGGCTTTCTCTTTTTTGGTCACATTTAATTTAAAACACAAATGGGAGCAAAAGTTACAAATTGCACACAGAGAGACACTCGGTGTGTGAAGTTGTGGACATGGTTCAGACTATGTTTATTTGGAATCTACAGAGTTGATGGGAGAGATGGGACCAGATACTCATGTTCTTATTAGGAAAGGAGACATTCTCGCCGCCTTTCCCATGTGCCCACTTGCTTTTCTCTGCTTCCAGCCTGGTATTTTATGGACTTGTGAATGGGGGGTCCTTGCATCCCATCATTGCATCCCAGGTTGTCATGGCCGTCATCACTGTCACCTCCACTCAGTATGCCTTTGTGTCCTGGAGGGAGCATATCCCTTTAATAAGACTGAATGCTCCAGGAATTGAGACTTTGCAGAGTTCTGAGGGTAGAAGGGAAGAGAACACCATGTCTTCAGGCGCTCACTGTTTGCTTCTCTGATTTCTTTCCATCACCACTTTGTCCAAGTTACATGCCTCTTTGGCTGGGTGCAGTGGCTCACGCCTGTAATCCCAGCACTTGGGGAGGCCAAGGCAGGCAGATCACCTGAGGTTGGGAGTTCGAGACCAGCCTGACCAACATGGAGAAATCCCACCTCTACTAAAAATACAAAAATTAGCCTGGCATGGAGTCACATGCCTGTAATCCCAGCTACTTGGGAGGCTGAGGCAGGAGAATCGCTTGAACCCAGGAGGCGGAGGTTGCAGTGAGCCGAGACTGCACCATTGCACTCCAGCCTGGGCAACAAGAGCGAAACTCTGTCTCAAAAAAAATAAAAATAAATAAAAATTAAAGGACTCTTCGAGCCTCTTGTGTGTAAAAGAAGGAATTGAATCTTGAGGATGGTTCCTAAGACCCCTACCAAATCCAGCAGCACTCTCTGCTTCTAGGTATTAAGATTCTCAGGGAAGGTTTCCGACATGCTTAGTAGCCGTGAAGGAGGCAGAGCTTTGTAAATGCATTTGCTGTCCTGGGAAACAAGATGGTGTTAAGATAAGGAAGTTCCATTTCTCTTGCAGTTATAACCCAAGGCAGAGCCTCCTGATTAATACACCTGGCTTACAACTCACTATTTTGGCTTAAACAGAAATGGCAGTGCTTCCAAAGCTTTCACTAAGGATACCTTCTTTGAAAAAAAGTTTCTTTTCTTTTAAAACAAGCAAACAAACTCTCTTCAACAGCTCCCGTTATTTATTTATTTATTTAGCTTTCTACGAAGGCTTAACAAATAAAACAGATAAAATTAGAAATTGGGGTAGGGTTGACAATAAAAACCCTTTTCCTCCTACCAGGGGATCTCTGCAGAATAAGGCCTAAAGCCCATTGGTTTGAGAGAACATACTCCAGCAGGTACTTTCAAAGCAGGGGAAAAACTAGAAGTGGTGTAATACGCTCAATGCTTCCTGCAGAGACTATGCCGTCTTGTGTGACCGTAACATATAAACATCACGTACCAGGAGGACATGATTATTTAAATAGACAGCAATGTTGTCCTTCAGTCTAGGCAGTGGGTGTGTCCCAAGGCCAGTGTGAGGGCCCAGGAGACAGGAATCTGTATGTTTCTTACCTTTCTGCCTCTCATGATGTGAGCACCTTGCTCTGCTAAGTGTCCACTGAAGAAGGAGCCACTTCTCCTAAAGCTGGAAGAAAGTGAGGCCCTGTGGGTTGTAATCAGATATGTTGGACTTACTGTGGTATATCTTCCTGAGGAATTTTCTAGGAAATTTTGACTATACTTGGTGCATACACACACACACACACACACACACACACACACACACACACCCCTCAGAAAATGTGCCTGTACTGTTCAATAACTTACGTATTAAACTAGGAGCCAGGGATCTGGGATCACTGACCAGTGGCGGTGGCCACTCGTAATGTCTTTGTTGCACTTCCCAGCCTCATGGCCATAGTGCCCTGCGTGGGTAGGAGCTCCCCTCCCTGAGAGGTATTAGCACTTTAGTGAGCTCCAAAAGTCTCGTCAGTTAGCTCCCTAACTAGGTACCAGTGGAGATGCACTTCTTGCTAGCATTTTGCAATATATCTACTCATGTGAGGTTCTGTGTAGGGACAACCCATGTAAGCCCACTGTTTTAGCTACTATGGCTGCATCAAAATCACCACAAACTTAGTGATTTAAAGGAACTATTTAGGATATTTGTGGATCTGTAGATCAGAAGTTGGGGTGGGGCACAGTGAGGAGGGTGTCTCTGCTCCACAATGTCTGGGTGTTAGCTGAATGACTTGAAGACAGGGGCTGGGACCATCTGAAGGTTCGGTCCTTCCCAAGTCTGGCTGTTGACTAGGGCTTTAGCTGAGGCTCTCATCCAGATGTCTATAAACAGCCCGTCCATAGCTTGGGCTTCCTCACAACATGGAGGCTGGGTTCCAGGGTGGGTGATCTAAAAAGACATGTCACCTTTTATGACCTGACTTTGCAAGTCAGGCAGTGTCACCTTCACTATGTTCTATACATTGAAGGAATTTCAAGGGCCATCCAGGTTTAATAGGAGAAGTAATAAACTCTGTTTCTTGATGGTGGAGAGGCAATGTTCCAGAAAAGTGTGTTGCTATGACCACAGCTACACTGCCATACCTGGGCATGGTATGGAAATGGCCAAGGAAGTTTTGCCTAGTCCCTGATTTATGGGCTAGTAGGCAGGACCTGGGTAACTTTGCACAGCTGATACCCATGGTTCTTTTTTTCTTTCTTTCTTTCTTTTTTTTTTTTTTTTTTTTGAGGTGGAGTCTCCTCTGTTGCTAGGCCAGAGTGCAGTGGTGCGATCTTGGCTCACTGCAACCTCCGCCTCCTGGGTTGAAGCAATTTTCCTACCTCAGCCTTCTGAGTAGCCGGGACTACAGGTGTGAGCCACCACACCCAGCTAATTTTTGTATTATTAGCAGAGACAGGGTTTCACCGTGTTGGCCAGGATGGTCTCTCTTGACCTTGTGATCCGCCTGCCTCGGCCTCCCAAAGTGCTGGGATTACAAGCATGAGCCACCACACCCAGCCGATACCCATAGTTCTGATCCCACACTGCTCTCTCTGGACAGACAGATTTCTTTGGACAGAACAGAATTTTTCATCAGATTGATAGAAACATATTAATCTACTCTCTCATCAGCTGTCAATTGTCAGTTTAGGTCTAAACTAATTCTATTCCCAAGATTTCAAGTGAGAGCCTTATAGTAAAGTAATACATCTCTTAAGTCATATCCACCTGGTTCACATTCAATATCCTCTCAGTTCAGAATCACAAGCTGTCAGACCAACAAGTAGTGGCTGCTGCACAAGCCTGAGAGAGATCCTGTAACTGCCTTGGAAAACCAGCCCCACAAAAGAATGCCAGTCAGATCTTCTGTTAGCTAACAAGGTGACTTGAGCTCTGTGAATTGTTCCCTTATGCTATATTCTTTGTTTTTTAATCTCTAAAAAACTAAAAAAAAATTCAGGTAAATTTCTTCCTTTTTCGTTATGGTTCGAATTAGGGTTTTTGGTAACTTTTTTCCAAATTTTAGAAATGTTAAAGGTTCAGGCAAGTATAAAGAAGAAAATAAAAATTTCCTGTAATACTGCCCCACAAAATAATAATTATAAATATTTTAATGCTTTGCCTATTTGAGTTATTTCATCATCATTAAATGCTCTTTTATTAAAAATGACTTTAGTGGCTAAATTCAAATCTAATATACCAGAACTTATTTTAACTATTCCCTTTATTGTTGGACAGTTATTTCCTCTTTCCCATACTTTTAATGCCATCATTTTTGCATGAAAAATCTTTTATTTCTATTTGACATATATGTGATAGGCATTCTTCCATGCTTATTACAAGGGCTTAATAAAAGTTATTTCAATTTAAATGAACAAATTATTTCTTTTTGATAGATTCCAGGAAGGGAAATTATTGGGTCCTAAGATATGAACAATTTAAAATGCTTGTTATGTGGTCTGAAATTGCTTTCCAAAATTTATGCCATTACTATCAATCTGCACATAATTTAAAAAGGCAAACAAGCAGGAATTATATGTTTGGGGGAGAAATGTAAAACTGTATTTTAAATTTGTTTAATTTAGCTTTGATTTCATATTTGTTGTAGCCGTAAGATGAAGATTGAGTCATTTGATTTCATTTAAGGGTGTTTTAAATTCCTTGGTTTTCTGTTCTGAGTCTATGCTTTTTCTCTCTTTAAGTGTGTTTTCAGTCATATGTATTTTCCTGCTAACAGTGTATTTTTCTCCTTCCTGTATGATTTGTGGTTTCATGACTGTCAATCATTTTTTCCCAGATGTTCTTTTTCTTAGTGTCTCATTTATTTCATGTGTGATGACGGTGTTACTCATTATCCAGTTCCTACACTTCCATGTAATCTTCCACCCTCAATTTCACATCTTTGACTGATAATTTTATTTTGGGATCAGAAAAAAATATATACATATATATATGTATCTGTGATTTTTATATATTTGCTCTGTTCTCACCACTGTTATGGTCAATTTCAAGTAAGCCTTCCTGGGTGCTTCACATTAAAGTTCCTTTAATTGTGTCCATATGTCCCCACAATTGTATGTTATTGCCACTAGATTTCTTTTCTATATACGCTTACTTGCAGTAAATGTGTATAGCTCATTCTGTAGCTTGTAGCTCATTCTTCAATATACTAGACTTCTCCAGTATTTACAATAGTTATTTGCAGTTCCCATTAGCACTATTTTATTCTAATGTAGTTGGCCATTGGCATGTAAATTTTAAAGCTAATATAGCAAAAGTCAAATTATATACCTGAATTTAGTTGTTATTTGTGTATCCTGATTATAATATTATATAACGCATCATCTCCAAAGACCTTTTAACGGGACTATTATCGCACACCTGGGCATTTTGATATTATTGTGTGGTATTCACTGTAGCTTTTGTAGTAACCTTGTAGTTTAAGCTGAATACATATCTTAATCGTTTACCTTAGGCTTTTTTTTTTTTTTTTTTTTTGAGACGGAATCTTGCTCTATTGCGCAGGCTGGAGTGCAGTGTTGTGATCTCGGCTCACTGCAATCTCCGCCTCCTGGGGTCAAGCGATTCTTCTGCTTCAGCCCCTTGAGTAGCTGGGATTACAGGCACCCACCACCATGCCCAGCTAATTTTTGTATTTTTAGTAGAGATGGGGTTTCACCATGTTGGCCAGGCTGGTCTCGAACTCCTGACTTTATGATTCACCCACCTCAGCCTCCCAAAGTACGGGGATTACAGCTACGAGCCACTGCATCTGACCTGCAAAAATTTTTTAGTGTATCTTCTAAGCTTTTCACTCTTAGTTGAGGAAATATTACCTTTACATTTAAGTTTTAATTCTGAGCTCATTTCTTGCTTCTCCCCCTGCTTTATTCTAAGAATCTCTATCTTCTGTTCTCGTTTTCTTAACCTTGTTTATTGTTTTCCTTTACAAGTCTGTGGCCTTCTACATGCCCAGCTTTGAACTTGGGGCCCTGGGATGAATGATGAACCCATGGCCCTTATCCACAGGGAACTTACCTCACTTGAGTGGACACAGCACTTATCAGAATGATTGCCCTACAAGGTGAAATTATTATTTGGGGCCTTTGAAGGAAAGGTTGGGTTTCAGAGAAGAATGGGGAAGAATGCATGGGCAAAAAGAACAGCATGAGAGAAGGCAACCAGGTTAGTCTGGCTGGCAAAGCTTAGCTTGCCTTTAGGAGAGTAGAGGGGATACAGCTGAACCATGGGCTTTGTGCCGGGTCATATGAAGGCAGAGTTTAGACTCTGCTCTGTGGTGGTTTTGTGCAGGAAAGTAACATAAAGAAGGCCCTTTTCTGGCTCATAGAAATAAGTTTGAAGGGAAAACGTGAGAGAAGGAAGGAGCTCTAAGACTCAACTGTTCATTCATTAAATCAATCAATACTACCTGCCTGTCATGTGCCAGATACTATGCCAGGGACTCTAGGACCAGCAACAAGCAAGACATCATCATCCTGCTCTTATGGGGCTTAAGCTCCCATATATGGTGGTGGTAGCCGCAGCTGTATGTGCAATATACACCTCATGGCACTTATATTCTAGCATTCAGGGACTGTGGTCAGTGTGTAAACAAATGTTCAGTGCCCTAGTCAATTCCTGTGTCCTTAAAGGAATATTCCCTTTGTCCTTACAGGTTAGCCCAGTTGCTGCTATGACCCCCTCCCCACTTTTTTTAGAATCCCTATTAAATTTTGAATTTGCCCATTGATACAGCTGGAAGATTCAGAGTTTCTGTTTGATAAATCCACTTTGGGACTTGACATACTGGAAGTAGCACTTTGAAATGACCAGACAAGGGAGGTAGGCTGTGGAACTATGTAGACAAAGCTCATTCTTTGGTCATTACTTGAAATCCGTTCACAGCTTCTCAAGTTTGATCCCCAGGGGAGACACAGGCCCTAGCACAATTCTGACTGAGATGCAGAAACTGGGAGAGCTCTTTCCAGGAAGCTTCCCTTTGTGTATGGTCTGTGTTCACGGCTCTAACCAGTGATCTTGTTTCCCCCACCCCTCTCGCCAGGAATCTTACATCCTTTCTGCAGAACTTGGAGAAAAGTGTGAAGACATAGGCAAGAAGCTATTGTACTTGGAAGATCAACTTCACACAGCAATCCACAGTCACGATGAAGATCTCATTCATATCCTTTTCATCTTGCAGATTAAGCAAGACAAAGTTATTTTATAGAAGAAAGTCTTTAAAAGGTAGTTATGCCTCAGAAGATGGCAACAAATAGATGCTGCTGTTATGTATAGTGCAAAGCACCTCAGATCTCTGAGATTATCAGGTATGAAACATTTTCTCTCTAGTTTTCGGTAAGCAATTCAGTATTTTTTTTCTTTTCTTTTTTTTTTTGGGATGGAGTCTCACTTTTGATGCCCAGGCTGGAGTGCAATGGTGTGATCTCAGCTCACTGCAACCTCCACCTCCTGGGTTCAAGCAATTCTCCTGCCTCAGCCTCCTGAGTAGCTGGGATTACAGGTGCCCGCCAGCATGCCCAGCTAATTTTTTTGTATTTTTAGTAGAGACGGGGTTTCACCATGTTTGCCAGGCTGATCTAGAACTCCTGACCTCAAGTCATCCACCTGCCTTGGCCCTCAAAGTGCTGGGATTACAGGCTTGAGCCACCACATCCAGCTGCAATTCAATATTTTTAATTGCTAAACCCAACCACTAACAATTAAGTTCAGACATGCACACAAGGAAGCCAAAGCAAAATGCAGTTTCCAGTGGGTGTAAAGCTGGCTCTGTGTGGCCCTGGTGGAAGAAAACAGTTGACTGGCTCATTTTCCTATGAGCTTTTTCAATACCAAGTGTCCTAAATCCACCTCTGAGTTTCTTTATCTAGCAACTCTACCTAGTAATGGGCAGTAGAGTAACAAAACAAACAGGACTTTGGATTATTTCCTTTCAACTTCTAACCATGTACACATGGTTGAACTGAATTTAGTCCTTTCTGGTTGCCAGTGATAGAATTTCTTGCACCAGACTTAACATCCTTGCTGTTAACCTATAAACACCTTCCTCAAAACTAGCTGCTAATGAGCAAGATGGCTTGAGAACATACTGGCTTGGGTATGCATCCGTATGAAGCACTCCATTCTATGTTGATCTGTGGACACAGTTTGTCGCTGGTTGGTTCTGCTGAGAGCAAACGAATGGGTACACAGTGGGTGAAGGGATATGCAGCCCTATATCCTTTCAGTTATTTAATCACAAGTTGACACTTCTGTAGCCAAAAACACTTCCCTATTCATCTTTCTATTCAGTAGAATGTCTTTTATTAGATGCGTTTGTGGGAAATTTAGCTATTTTGGTCTTTGCTTGTCATTGCTGTCTTACTTTTTAGAATTCCAGTTTTTACCATACTTTATGGGCTCTGTGTGTGTGTGTGTGTGTGTGTGTGTGTGTGTGTGTGTGTAAGTAGCTTTGAATGGCCAAGGACTAATCTTAGTCACAAATACTCAGATCTGCGATTTAATGATAGATCCAATGCTATGCTTCCTTCCTTGCTATAACTTTATATTTTTGACCTTGTTTATTAAGCTGAGCAGAAAATTTATTCAACTTAATCAGCAACGATTTTCACATTGCTTTAGGTAAATTTTGAAAAGCAGATATTCTGTTCTTCATAATTTCCTGCCTCTTAAGAATCTTGTATTTAAGCTATTATCAGAAAGTTTCCCAAAGAAACATAGAAACATAGAATAAGGATGGCGTTTTCATTTATTCCATGTTCATGGGGTCACAAATCTTTGAGCACGTCTAAGGTGGTATGGCTCCCAGCAAATGGGCAGATGATGGGGCACAGAGGAGCAACCCACTGCAGAGAGTCCATGGATATGAAGGAGTTCCCGTTCCCCAGCCCAGCAAATGGGCAGTTCCTGAGTAGGAGGTACCTCTGTCTTCAGGTAGCAGTTCTGAGGGCTGCAATCAGGGTTCTGTGCTGGTCTCTTGTGAAATTTTCTAAAAGGTTAGTTTGATTCTGGAGAATTGGATCGTATTTTTACTAGAGCTGGGAGGCAGCTCTAGCAAAGACCCCTGAGAATAAAAGGGGTTAAGCAGTGTTTAAACAAGATCCTTTTAGTTTTTCCACAGCTGATCCAAGCCAGATTTAGTAGCAGTGGGATCATGGATAAGTGATAATGCCTCTTTAAGCATTAGGGTTCCCATCTGTAACGTCAGGATAACATACACCTCTAAGGTTTTTATGGGGGTTCAATAAGGCCATATTCACAATGTACGTTTAATGTAGCCATGGGTAAGTACATGATTTTAGGTAGAAAAGTGTTATCCAAGTCCATTTGTCTCACAGTAAATTAGTCACAAGCTCCAAGAATATCCCATTTATGCACAAAAAGTTTCAAGGTACATTGATTCAACTATTTTGTAATAAACGCTTAAAGGAATCAATCAGTAGCTCCACAATAGCTTAGATGAAAAGTCATTTAATTCTAATAAAATGTCTATAAATAGATAGGGATTATTATCCCTACTTGACAGTCGAAAAAAACAAGACTTGACAGTCGAAAAATAAGAACGACTTGGCTGGCACAAGGTCATTTCTGACGAGTAGCAGAACTTTCCAGCCACAAGCCCCATGGTCCTATTTGGCCCATCAGAAAGCAGCTATTGCCTATACGTAAATGGACAGGTCTGTTCTATGGAACACACAATTACTTTAAAATTTTAAGCTATAATAAAAGTATTTTACTGATGTTATGTTTTTTGAGAATTTTGCTGATCTCTGCTGTGATAAGCAGAGAAGCACTGGTTTAGGTACTGAAGTCAGCTCTCTCCCTCCCTCCAATAAAATCTACACCACGATATGGATTTCAATCCAGACTTTTCTTCAAATTCCAGTCTTTTGTTCTGTCACTGATTGAGAATAAATACACAGAAGGTGTCTTTGAATTCATACAAAGAGGCACTTAAATTTGAGTGGAACATTACACCCTAAGATAGAAAGACATGTTTACAAGGCTCTACGGAGGCTCCCCTACACAAACAAAAGTCGTTTCAAATTAGAGCTTCTCTAGAGATTCAGAGAGGCTGCCAGAATCCTACAGCCAAACTCTGACTGGTTTATATTTCCATGTTTGATCAAAGATACAATGCTGAGTGTGGCTGAAAGAAACAGCTTGTTGTCAACGATACAGAAGGATTGCACAGTGAGTGCAGTATTTTGTTTGATTCCATTAAGCATGCTGCCAGAGCCTGCTGTGCATGTGAGGTAGAGGGTACCCAATTAATCTAAGTCCACATTGGAATGTGATTAATGTAAGCCCACATTGGACGTCCACGTCTGAAAGACTCAAGCCACAGATGCTACCATGGATGTTTATTCTTTGTGTGGAAAACACTTAGTTTTTGCATAAACCATATGTGTGCATAAGGACTATTAGTGTGGCATCAACAGAGGCTAGGGTTGGGCAGTGGGACTGAGTTTCCAAATAAGTCCTTGTGGCCTCCTGATTTAATATCCGTGTTATGGGCAGCCTACTGGGTGTCTCCTACTTTTATCAAGAAGACACTGATTGACAAATCCAAGGAGGGAGAGGAAACAGCCCCTGCCTCTTCATCGTCCTGACAGGCTCACCAAATTACATGTAGTATGACCAAATAACAACACAAACCCATCAGCTACTGGGGCAGCGAGTGTCTGAAAACAGTCTGCACCATTAATTGGGAGAGCTGGCGGTGGAGAGGTGGCTACGCCTAGTGCCTGAGAAGGGGACAGGAGGTGTGACTTCACAGCCAGTCAAGCTGGGACTTCCAGGAGCCTTAGCGTGAATTTCTAGTGCATTTTCACAGTCATCTGGGGTCCTAATTAGCAGTTATGTTTTGAAAAACATTTTGATTGTGTGTGATGTCTCCTCCATGCTCAAAATGTTGCAACCAAAAACCTTCCAAATGAAGGTGGATTTTTAAGCAGGAATTTTCTCATTTTCTTCCTCCTTCAATTTCTACGACACACTTTCAAAGGAAAAGAAGTACACTTGTGATATGTACCTTTTTGGCATATTTCAAAGCCCTCAGGGCAGCTCTGCCTGCCCCTCAGTCATAGACGAGGTAGAGACACTCTGGTTCTATTTGCGGTTGTATTTACATTCATGTCTGGGAAGCCCTTGTGGAATTCTATTTCTCTGCTTATTTGGAGTGCATGGTGCCCAATTGATTAGTTTTGGTGGTGCTCGATGGCATGCTCTAAATACATCCAGGCTTGTGCGCAAACACCACAGCTCTGTAGGACCCTGTTTTAGTTCAACTTTCAAATTTTTAGCTTGAACAGACAAAGGTAACAGGAATTATGGGAAATTGTCCTGCCTCCTTGGAGATGTTTTCCACTTCTAGAGCTGAGGGGCTGGAAGAGGGATCATGTGGATCATGGAGCTCCACTCACGTAGTTTATAGATAAAAAAAATCCAGAGCCTGGCCGGGTGTGGTGGTTTACACCTTAATCCCAGCACTTTGGGAGGCTGAGATGGGTGGATTGCTTGAGACCAGGAGTTCGAGACCAGCCTAGGCAACATGGCAAAACCCTATCTCTATTAAAAATACAAAAATTAACTGGACGTAATGATGTGCACCTGTAGTCCCAGCTACTCCAGAGGCATGAAAATTACTTGAACCCAGGAGGTGGAGGTCGCAGTGAGCTGAGATTGCACACCACTACACTCCACCCTGAGCAACAAAGTAAGACACTGCCAAAGAAGGAGGGTGGGAAGGAAGGAAGGAAAGAAGGAGAGAAGAGGGAGAGAGAGAGAGAGAGAGAACAGGAAAGAAGGAAGGAAGGAAGGAAGGAAGGAAGGAAGGAAGGAAGGAAGGAAGGAAGGAAGGAAGGAAGGAAGGAAGGGAGGGAGGGAGAGAGGGAGGGTGGGAGGGAAGGAAGGAAGGAGAAAGAAAGAAAGAAAAAGAAAGAAGAAAGAAAAGAAAGGAAGAAAAAGAAAGAAGAAAGAGAGAGAGAAGGGAGGGAGGGAGGGAAAGAGGGGAAAGGAAAGGAAAAGGAAAAGAGGAAAGAAAAGGGGAGGGAAGGGAGAGGGGAAGGAGAAGGACGGGAAGGGAGAAGAGACAAGGGAAAGGAGAAGGGAAGGGAAGGGAAAAGGGAAAGAAGGGAAGGGAGAAAAAGGGAAGAAAAGAAGGAAAGGAAAGAAAGAAAGAAAAGAAAGAAAACTCAGAGCCTAAGATGGCAGTATCTAAAGCTTTGTGAGTGATGGGCTGATGCAGATACAGTAGTCACAGTTCTTTCCTTAGGCTCTCACTTGGCTTTGAAGCAGGACAAGGAAGAGTTGGAGCCCCACAGTGAGTGGGGGAGGGCAAGGGTATAGACACAGGGCTGTCCTGCTTCTGGCTAAGCACGAGGTGGGCTTGGCACAAGGTAGGCAACACAGAGTTTCCGTGTACAAGTATCAAATTCTTTGAATCAAGTCTTGGGTATAGTCAAGGTTTTCCTCTTTTCTCTTAAAAGACGAATTCTCCAGCACTATGGGCTGTAGTGGCTACCCAGGAAGGAATGGCGGTAAGAAGAAATAATGTAGCATAGGAGCAGCACTTTCAAAGGATAAGAGGGTCCCTTATCTGAAATGCTTGGGACTAGAAGTGTTTTGAAGTTCTGATTTTTTCAGATGGTGGAATATTTGCATTATACTTACTAGTTGAGCACACCAAATCCAAAAATCCAAAATCTGAAATGTTCCAATGAGCATTTCCTTTGAACATCACGTCAGTGCCCAGAAGGTTTTGGAGTTTGGAGCATTTCAAATTTTGGATTTGGGGATTTGGGATGCTCAACTTGTACTATTTTTTCTTTTTGAATCAAACTAGGTCAGATGAACCAAAGACCGAAATTTGACTAAGCCATTGAAATGCTCACTTGGACATTTCATTGACAGTAAGACACTCAATTGTTTTCTTATAAAAACAGAAGACTCCAGCTAAAGAATTCCAGAATCTTTTGCAAATGGTGCCCCAAATCACAATATTGCCTTATCATCTATTCCTGAATGCAGGTGTCCTGCTGTCTTACTCCTTTGCTAATTGCAAACGCAGACATTTTTAACAAGTTACATACTTACCTGCCATGTGGATAGTCTATTCCAGGGAGGTAAAGAATGGGCTTGGGTTCCAAAGGTGTTTTAAAGATGTTAGGATGTTCATCCCTGTGACGTTGTTATAAAGAATCTGCTAATTTCCTTAGATACCACAGGTACTTGGTGACATATCTGTTATGGGGGGAAGATACTTAGCAACTCAGGTCCCTAAGGCACAGGCCTCATAAGAATTATTCTGCTTTTTTGAGGCCTATTCTTGCAGTTAGGTGCAGTTAGCACCTCTATTCTAGTTTTGGGATTTGCCTAAAATTTCAATAGTTTTGGAGTTTGCCTAAAATTTCAATTTGCCTAAAATTCCAATTGTTTTTCAGTTATTTGACAAAAATTAAGGTCAAGGTCAAGTGTCTCAATGGGCTTCAACTGTGAGCTTATTGGATTAGTGATCAGAAAATCTGATTATAGCTACTACTTAGCCTTAAGATCTTGCTTAGATGTATCAAATGAGATAGCTTATTTTTCTGTAAGTCAGTGAGAAAATGTTGCAAAATATTTTTTAAAAATATATGGTTAAATATGAATGCCAGACTTTTATCTATTTTCTACTTAGCATCTTCTCTTGGCTGATAAGCTTGTCCAACTTATCCTGTCTAAAATCCAATTCCTTCCCTCCTCTACCAAAAACACCAAATGCTCATTCCTAGTCCTCTCCTTAATAAAATACAGATGTGTTTTGTGTTTTTCTAATTATTTGCTCAGATAAAAAATCAGGGAGTCCTTCTTGATGGCTTTTCCATTTTCCATGTCCCACATCCAGTCTGTCACCATATGCTCTTGATTGTATCTGCAAAACACATCCAGAATCTAGCCACCTCTCCTACCTCCACTGCCACTACCCTGGTCAAGCCATGATTGTTTCTTGCTTGAACGATTGCAGTGGTCTCCTAACTGGTCACTCTCTGCTTCTGCCCTTACCCACTTTAATCCATTTTCAGTACAGCAGCCAAACTGACAATGTCACCCCTCTGCTCCAGGTCCTCCCACAGCTCCTCCCATCTCACTGTGAACACAGCACAGCTGGACATACTATCAACATGGCGCCTGTTTACTTTCTGCTGCTCTCGTAGGTATTTATGCCATCCATGATAGCAGTAACTGATTCACTCCTGTACTGCTGTGTCCATAATATTTGTTAACACACAGTAGAAACTCAGGAAACATTTGAATGTTTGAATGAATGAAAGAAAGAATGAGGATCTCTCTCTGCACTTTCATTTTTCCCAACTGCTTCACAGGGAAATGTTTCCAGTGGTTTATTTTATAAACATATTGATTTAAATATGAAAGCAATGCATTTCCATTGTGAATATCACAGAAGTATGGAAAATAAAAAAGCTGTTTCCCTCCCAGTGCCTCTACCTGGAGATCACTACTTTGTCCTCCTGAAGCCCTTTTCTAGACCTATAAATGGCTTATCTCAATAGTCTTTGTTTACAAAATTAGGATCATTCCATACAAATTATTCTAGAATGTGCTTTCCCCCACCCCATTGTGCATTTTTCCCTGGGCACTCTTCCATTTCAGTACATCCAAAATGCTTTGTAACTCACACTTTGTAAGGGATCATAGAGGCAGGTTGGTTAGAGAGAAGTACTTTGCAAATAAAATATGATTTTAATTATTATTTTAATGATTATTATCCCCACAGGCTCATTAAATGAGGTTTCTAGGATTTCTGATGTCCAGCCCTGCTTTGACAGAGCCTAAGGTATTTGTTACATCTGTTATATTAAGAAATAAACTTTAAATCTCATGACGACTCACAAAAGACACTATACTCTCACAAGGAAAAAATATTTCTTTGAACCCTAACCCTGTGAGGAAGGTACCAGATTCAGTATTTTACAAGTAGAATAATTAAGCATTCAATGATTTGCCGAGCTCACCATAGCTAGGGCGTTACCTCCTCAAATGCTGGTTTTCTGACACCTATCTGTGTTAGTGGTTGTTGTATGAGGGGCTGATGTGTTAATTTGGTCATAGACTAACTTCGTCTTTTGCTTTTGAAACTTCTCACTCCTTACTTTTAACCTTTTCCGTGTGTTCTGCCAGTGCCAGAAGTTTTATGAGTTTTTAAAGAAACGTCATATTTTGATTCACGTTCTCTCTCTAAAAACCTTTGTCATCATTTAGCACATTACAAATAGTGGCATGTAGTCCCAGGCTACATGTCAAAGGTAATTAAATCTCAGGAGTTTGTCAGGATTCATAAACTGCTTAAGCTCCGTGCCTGCTCTTCATAGATGCAGCATAACTTTGTGATTAAATTCCAGTTTGGTATTCAGTCTGGGACCACTGACGCTTTTGCTTGTATGAAGTCGTATATGTTTTCACTAAAGATTAGCAGAGCTATGCAAGAAATGGAAGCAACCAAAGCCTCTTTAAAAAAAAAAAAGAAAGAAAGAAAAAGAAAGGCAAATATTGGATTCTTTCCTCCCTTGGGCCCTCTCCTACCCACCTCCGATTTTCCTCAAGTTCAAGTGCAAGGAGAGAACCCTAGTAGTAAATCCATGTAAATTACACAAATGATAGAGTCTGGTGAAGCTTCAAGAAGGTGAAAAACTGCCAGAACTTTTCAGGGTGGTTCAGCACATTTGCTTAGAAGAGATTCATTTGCATAATTCCCAGGATCCTCTGAAGTTCCTTGTTGAAAAAAGAAAGGAGGCCGGGCGTGGTGGCTCACGCCTGTAATCCCAGCACTTTGGGAAGCCGAGGCAGGCAGATTGCCTGAAGTCAGGGATTCGAGACCAGAGTGGTCAACCTGGTGAAACCCCATTTCTACTAAAAATACAAAAATTAGCATGGTGGCACACATCTATAATCGCAGCTACTTGGGAGGCTGAGGCAGGAGAATCACTTGAACCCCGGAGACAGAGGTTGCAGTGAGCCGAGATCACACCATTGCACTCCAGCCTGGGCTACAAGTGCAAAACTCTGTCTCAAAAAAGAAAAAAGAAAAAAAAAAAAGAAAAAGAAAGGGAATGCTTTCCACAGTGGTTTGTAAGGGTGTCTTTTTCTCTTGTCGTTGCATCGACATTGCACTTTGGGAGAACCACATGGTAGTGTAGGTGGTCTATAAACAGTCAGACTCCCTTTCCCAAAGCTCTCCATTCCCTCCGTGTCTGATCTAGTACTATTGGAGTGGTCTGGCTTCATGTGATGACTTCAGCATATTTAGGTGGTGTCAGCATATTTCTACTTTCCCCCTTGGTCCCTGTTGGATGAAAATGGATCAGTTTGCTTGTTAAACCCAACTCTCACCCTGCATTTACCTTAGAGTTGTTCTGACTACAAGTAAAAAGGGAAAGGATGAACTGGATGATGTATGGACAGAAAAACCACTGTTGGTTAAACATTCCCCTGCTTGAACACCCAGACGAGAACCCGTTTCTTAAGAGAACTACAGCCTTATCTATTACTGTTTGCTAAGTTCTCTTTGATTGTTTCCTCCATGTGAGAAATAACTTTATAGGTTAGAAAACGAAGAGCCCAACAGCTTAAGAAAAAAAAAGAACCAACCAACCAAACCGGAAAAGGCAAACTCTCTGCCCTTTGATGGACTCTATCTAGTCTTGAGTGCCCTTCCTAGTCCCTGGGAATATACTAACAGGTAACAGCAGGTTAGACCTGGAGGGGTTTCAAAGTCATCATCTCAAGAGAAAACTAAGGCTTTAAACGGTTTGCATAGGGTGACAAGACTGGTTAATGGTGAACAGAGACCGTGTTAATAACTGAGTCTGGTCCAGAATGCCTCTCCCGACTTATGGTGACCCCAAATCCTGTATTTCTCGAGGAGATTTTGATTTCAAGCATTCTACCCTTTCCACTGTCAAGAGTATTTGCATCTGACAGTTGCCCCGCCCCAACTTGGGGTTTAGCCGGAGTTATGGTCACGCCAACTGCATATCATTGAGCATCTAAGTTGGCCATCTGTCTCGGCTAAGAGCTGACTCTTCCATTTCCTTTTTAAGACCTGACTTGAGATAGTCAATACCTCAGGCATTGTAGAAATTGCAGTCATTCTTAAAAGAAAAAGTATAAAATTTATATTAATATTTAATTCATACAATTTGAAAGAACTTGAAACTGCAATTAGGTGGCAGTGCCCATCTGCTTCCAGTAGGCTCACGTGCTCTTCAATCCCTTGGAGGCTGCAGAGGGCCACCATCACCTTCGAATGTGCTCCTTAACAACGTGCCCACAGTCTCTCAAGAGGGAGCTCCAGATGGTGAAGGAAACTCTGCAGGCCATGATCCTGCAGCTCCAGCCAGCAAAGGAGGCAGGGGAAAGAGAAGCTGCAGCTTCCTGCATGACAGCTGGTGTCCGGGAAGCACAAGCCTGAGGAGAGACGGGATGGGGGAGGGAGGTGGGCCACCATGTCAACAGTTTGGACCTGGGGGGCTGCTATCCCCTCCCCCTGCATAACTAATGTGCCTGAGTTAATTATGGAGATACAGAGCCTTGAGGTCTTTCAGTGGAAAGGTGGCTCATGTTCATTCTCATGAGTCTGAAACTGAGGAGTCTGCAATTGGAATATGGAGAGAGAGATGGATTTGCTGAATTTCCTTCCAAATGTCACTCAAAAATTTCTCTTCCATGTCATTCATGGGAATGGCTTGCACAGGATTTGAGAATATTTTCATCTCAGCCCCCATTAGAGAGAAGTTGGGGTGAATTCTGGAAAAATGTCTCTTTTCCCTGTAGCATTTGTCTTCTGCTGCGACTAAAATATTTCCTGATTCAAGATTCTATAAAAAGGAAACCAAGCATAACACTCTGTCATCATACCTGTTACACATTCCTACAGGTGCACAATCTAAGAGAGCTAATTAACCTCAGAGTCTGGAATTAACAGCTTTTCACCTTACTTCTCCTGTGATCTAATATTATCTTAGAAAAATTAATATGCAACTTTCAAAAGATATTTTGGTAAGACAGCAGCCTCTCAGTGGTATGCCACCTTTCAATTTTCCTTTTGTGGCAATGATTGCACCTGAAGAAAGGATCCCTGAGAGTCTGTGTTTCATCAGGAAATTTATGAAATTTACCCACAGTGAGGCTGTGGATGGATCAGGGGAAACCTGTATAAAATGTTTGCGCCTGTTCTGTTTTCCCGTGGAACCTGTTTCACTCAATGCCAGGCAGTGCAGCATTTAGGAAAGCAGTGCAGTACTCAGTAAGGCAGTGCAGTACTCAGTAACGCAATACAGTACTCAGGCAGTGCGGTACTCAGTAAGGCAGTGCAGTACTCAGTAACACAGTACAGTACTCAGTAACACAGTGCAGTACTCAGTAATACAGTACAATACTCAGTAAGGCAGTGAAGTACTCAGTAATACAATACAGTACTCAGTTAGGCAGTGCAGTACTCAGGGAGTACAGTACTCAGTAAGGCAGTGCAGTACTCAGGAATACAGTGCAGTACTCAGTAAGGCAGTGCAATACTCAGTAATACAGTGCAGTACTCAGTAACACAGTGAAGTACTCAGTAATACAGTACAGTACTCAGTAAGGCAGTGCAATACTCAGTAACGCAGTGCAGTACTCAGTAACAGTGCAGTACTCAGTAATATAGTACAGTACTCAGCAAGGCAGTACAGTACTCAGTAAGGCAGTGCAATACTCAGTAACACAGTGCAGTGCTCAGTAAGGCAGTGGAGTGCTCAGTAACACAGTGTAGTACTCAGTAGGACAGCACAGAACTCAGTGACACAGGGCAGTTAGTACTCAGTACTATAAGTATAGGCAATGTAGTACTTAGTAAATCAGTGCAGTACTCAATAATGCAAGGGCATTTCAGGCTCCTGCTGGGCTGCTTCTTTGGCCCAGCTGGGACTCCTATTGAGACAGCTGCAAAACAGGCTGATTTCAATTAGGCAGCACTTCCCAAAATGCACTGAGGAAGGTGGCCCCAAGAGATGCTCTCTAAACAAAGGAGTCCCCTCTCCGGTCAAGTGCCTTTGATAAATACACCATACCATAATATCTGCTTGGAGAACCACAACGCGCATTAGCATATTAGTCTGAGAGAGAACTTATAGTAAGTAAACTCACTTGATTTTATCTAACCTCAAACTTTCCAAGCTTAATGGATCGTGAATTTTTCTCATGTAACTCCTATTCATATCCCACAGATCTAGTATTGTACAGCACTGCATTCTCTGAGGAAGTCCAAGTCCAAACTCTGATTTACATCACTGTAGAAACCACACTCACAGTTTTGCAGAGTGTTGAGCTTAATAACTACCTGCCACAGATCGGTAAATTTAATCCAGTGGTTGTTCTGTCTGTGCTTCTGTTCTCATATATGTGATTAGGGACAGTGATGTTCCTGCCTTCACTAGGATCCATGGATATGAGGCCATTTTTGTTATTTCCTGAAGTCACACTGGCATTTCCAGAAGGCATCTGGTGCTTTGCTCAGCCTTCCATGCTGTGCCGCACTTCTGTCCTCAGTCAAGGAGATGGCCCTGCTGAAGCCAGCAATTGGCTGGGGTCCAGGAAACAAACCAAAAACACAATATGTGAATGTGCTGATTGTGTTCCCTATGGCTTCATCTTGAGCAAAATACACTCTACATATTTTAATAATAAGTATAATTAGCTTGTTCCTGGACTTCATTTTTCAATGATGAACCAAATTCCTCAATTATTTATAATTGTGTCTAAAGAAAATTATGAACTGGTCGCATGGCACTTGGAGTCCTTGAATTAATCCCAGTGAAGCAAAACTTGGGAAGAGTCAGGATTGGCCACATTGCCAATAACAAATTCCTACTTCGACATATATCTTTTTAAAAAGCCTCCCAGACATAAGACATCTTAACCGTCACTAGCCCAAGTGTTTTGTATTACACAGACACCATCATGAAATAATTCTGTGAGGTCATGATGTATTTGAAAATTCTGCAAGTTAATAACTGCCTTGAATTATTTGAACCCCAATAAGGGTTCTTTGGTACCTCTAGTAGATAGTGTGTTCATTTCCCTGCTGCAAATTTTGAAGTATTTGGGCAGGTGAGTAATGTTTTAACCATGTGCTGTAACTCATCTGTTGTCTTGGCTTGGTCTTAGAGTGTCATTCAGAAAGCCTGCTAAGGGCCAGAGTGCTTCTTCTGGCTACACAACCTCCTCAGGACAACCCCACTGTCTTAAGCCACTGTGTCTTGACCCTGAGAGACACACGATTTGTATCCTCAATCATACTATAGAGCAGTTTTTGTCAGGGGAACATAAAAATATCCAAGAGAAGTTAAGGCTTAGATTTAAAAGCATCAAAACAACAACAATAAAAATTTATGTTGGAGATAGCCAAGACCGTAAGCAAAAGCACATATTGAAAATGATGAGTTAGAATCTGATGTGACTGGGATGTGGTGTGGGAGAATGTGTGATATTATCCTGTTTGCCTTGCTGGAATGCTGGCTTTCAAATGGTCACCCATTTTTCTTTCACTGGCCTGAGTTAGGACATGCTGTCTATCACAACAGTCCCAGTTCCATCCAACTTTCTGAAATTTCTTTCTTTCTTTTTTTTTTTTTGAGATGGAGTCTTGCTCTGTCACCCAGGTTGGAGTGCAGTGGCCCCGCAATCTCGGCTCACTGCAACCTCCACCTCCTGGGTTCAAGCTATTCTCCCGCCTCAGCCTCCCAAGTAGCTGGGATTACAGGCACTCGCCACCAGGCCCGGTTGATTTTTGTATTTTTGGTAGAGACAGGGTTTCACCATGTTGGCCAGGAGGATCTCAAACTCCTGACCTCAGGCGATCCACCCACCTTGGCCTCCTAAAGTGCTGAGATTATAGGTGTGAGCCACTGCACCCGGCCAACTTTCTGAAATTTCAAAACTGAATTGATCCTTCTCCAAATTAGTATGTAATATTGGAAACTTATCTTTCTCTGCAGTAAGACTAGTTTCCCCCACCCCAGAAACATGTAAGGGTTGGTACCATGCTAAGCCCTTTATAGTCATATCCTATAATCCCCATATCAACCTTATAAGGATGGTGTTTGTAGATGGTGCAACTGAGCCTTAAGAGGACTAATTCCCTTTTTCTAAGGCACAGAGCTGGTAAAATGGGGAGTAATAGTGAACCTAACAGTCACAGACAGGCAGCATGCTCTTAACTAGTGCTCTTCCTCAAGTTCCTTTAATGTCCTTTTGAGATTTTGAGCCATGGAACTTACTTGTTCACCTGGTTAAGAACACATGGCCACTGTGGAAATCTTGGCTGGGGAGTCAAAGAAACTGAGCCTGGGGCAAATGAGGCTTCCCACACTGCCAGGGGAGCCTCACTGTGAGGTCTAGGCTCAGACAGGCTTCAACAAACCTATTCACACCACCATCATCCTAACCTAACCATTCCCCAGTCATCCCAGGAACAACCACTCACAGCCTGACACTGGGCAGATGTTCTTGAAGATCCTCAACCAATTGGTGTTTTTCAGAAGTGTTCCAGTATTATGAATTCTGTGTTGTGGAGAAAAGAAACCATGCATTTACTGGTCAAGGCCTTCTTGTATACGTAATTCAATACTTTTATTTTTAATATCCTCACCTTATCTGATCTTTGAATTTTGTCATATAATTTATTGCTTCATTAAGGTTACTTTTTGTTATACAAAATAAAAGCTGATATCCAAGCCATGGTGCACCTTGATGATTTTTTGTCCTTTGAAGTATGGATGACAGAAAAATGTATCAGGTTTATTCATCTCATCTTTCTGTTACAGGATGATTAATTGTACAATTACTTACATCACACATAATAAAGCCATGCTTTAGAATTGCATATGTGTTTAATTCCAGATATCAGTAAATCAGAAAGTCATGAAATATTCTATTCCCAGACTCCTAGATTAAGGAAATTGAAAATGACATTACCACTAAGAGTTGGGAACATGACAAAGACACCCTTAATACCACTGAAAATATTTTACTGGAGATATTGGCTGATTTAGTTAGGCAAGAAAAATATAGAAGGGTTACAATTTGGAAAAGAAAAAATAAAGCTTTAATATTCACAGATTATGTTATTGTAAGCTTGAAAACCTAAGAGAATCAGTAGAAAAACTTTCACACAATTAACACAATCAAAATCAACACAACCAAAATCAACAGGCTTCATATGTGCAGACTACTGGAAGATCAAGTATAAGAAAAGATCCCATTTTCAGTAGCAACATAAAGCAAGAGAAAATGGCTAAGAATACATTTATATAAGAAATGCCTAAGCCTTAGATGAAGGAAATTTTAAGATGAGGACATGAGACAAGAATTGAATACATGGAAAGACACGTTAAGCTTTTGGATAGGAAGGCATCATAAATTTAAAAATTTCCATCAGTCAATTTATAAATATTTCCTGATCCCAAATGGGACAATAGATGTCTAGTTAGCCCCCATATGCATTCTCCCATTCATCCTTTTAGCCATTCTGTGTCTAGAAACTTAAACTGCAGTGTTACATGTGTGCAGAATTGCAGGTGTGCATTTGTAGCATTGTTTGTAAGGACAAAAATGAGAAACAACTGACATTTTCATTTGCATCAATTGGTGACTGGTTAAATAAATTACTGTATATTCACAGTATGGAATGCTTTACAGTTGCTAAGAAAAATATTTATGTACATATGTGCTTGTGTCTGCAGAGCTATCACTGGAAAGGTATCCAGGCGACTTAGTGGAAAAAAAATGGGAAGAAGGTTTACTTTTCTGCTCTATACTATTCTCTTAAACATTTGGTACTGTGTGCATATATTTACCTATTCAAAATAAAATCATTTCTTTAAGAAAAAAACCATAATTAATGAGCCTGAAAATAGGCCCTCAAGTAGGGCAGGGCACACAGGCTGTTAAATGGTTGCCCAGGTCTCCTTGCTGCTCATGCAGGATTCATCTGCTCTTTATTTACCTACTGTGTGCCCAGCACTGTGCTAGGGTATGCACCTGATATTGGTGATAAAAAGGCAAGTATGACCTATGGCATAATGTGATCAGATGATTTTAAGATGAGAAGGAAATTGATATGGCTAGGCTTTGTGTCCCCACCCAAATCTTACCTTGAATTATAATCCTCATAATCTCCATAATCTCCATGTGTCAAGTGAAAGACCAGGTGGAGGTAATTGAATCATGGGGGCATTTTCCCCAATGCTGTTCTCATGATAGTGAGTTCTGATAAGATTTGATGGTTTTATAAGGGGCTCTTCCCTCTTCACACAGCACTTCTCCTTCTTGCCACCTTGTGAAGAAGGTGCTTTGCTTCCCCTTTGCCTTCCACCATTGTAAGTTTCCTGAGGCCTCCCCAGCCATGCTGAACTTTGAGTCAATTAAACCTCTTTCCTTTATAAATTACCCAGTCTCGGGAAGTTCTTTATGGCAGTATGAAAATGGACTAATACAGAAATGAATGACTATCTTTGAAACTTTTATCACTTTAAAGACAAGAGATCGATTTTGTTCTCACCATTTTCTTGAACAACTACATCTGGGGGTTTAGTACTAAAAATTCAGCACTCTCTGAAACCCATGTTCTCTCCCTTCTGGGTTAGGGAATAACATCAAGTCTCCTTCCTTTGAGCCCTAGATCAAAGAGACCTGAGAGGTGATTAATTATGTAGGCAGAATGGAGACTTGAGAAACGGAGTCACATTCTGCCCTTCGTTGTCCCCCAGGAACTATTTATGCACTCATTGTTTTATCCAATTTTAGGTGTGCTTTTAAATGCACATATCACATACACTCTTCCACTGTGGAAGACACAATCACGAACACTAGCATGAAGAACAGCCCAGTTGACCTCCCTCATCTTTACAATAGGACAAAACAGCTTCTTGAATCCATTGGAAACAGAACCTTTACTACAGAGATGAGACCTTTTCCCATTGTCTATTTATTCATTCACTCAAGAAACATTGGACTCCTACTCTAAAAATTGCCCTTCCTATAGAGGAATGAATTCAAGCTACAGAGGTTAAAAGGCTTAGTGAAAATTATCCAGCAAGCAATGAGAATTTTGAATGTCAACTCCAGGGACTCTTGGTTTTAAATCCATGCAATAAATCATTAAACGACACACACACAGACACACACACAGCAGCTTAATTAATGTTGAGCAACAGTTTTTTTTGTTATTTCTTATTTGATTTTTATTTGTGATAAGAAAATGTAAAATAATCATTTTTAAAGATTCATGCATAGCCCACTACTCTCATTTTTCCAGCCCTTGTTCATACAAAACTGTATTTTCAACAAACTATAGCCAGCACATTTTTATTCTTCTTTTGTGTTTAATATTATGGTATTTTCTATTTTGCTGTATAATCGTTATAATCATTGTTTTATGGCCACATAGTATTCTATCAAATTGATCTACCAAACTTAGCTATTCCCACATAATTGGACATTAAATCCTTCTGATATTTTGTTGTTACAGGTAATGCTACTATAACTTCATGTGCGTAGCTTATCCTTTCCTTTAAATTATGTCCTGTGAAGAGATTCCCAGGAGTGAAACTACTAAAAGATGAGAAAGAGTGGTATAGTTGAGATGAAATTAGCATTAGGAACAGAATTGAAGACAATGACTAGCCCAGCAAGGGCCCATTCCTCTGCAGGGAGAATTCTCAACCAGATACTGACTGGTTTAATTGATTTTGTGGTGTTCCTGCTCATCATGAATATATCCACAATAACCACATCAGGTGAGTCACTGTTGGATAATTCTTAACATTTACAATGAGCAATGTCGATCCTACAGCTATATGTTATTGATCTCCATCGATACTACTCTTGTTGGTCTGTGCTCCTCCTATTTTGTCTACAGATAAAAAGTGTAGAGTCCTGGAAAAATCCAGGATTTAAAGATTAGAGGTCTGGACTGAAGTTGTCTTCTACTTAGCACTTGTATGATTTTAAGCTGATCATTTACCTTGTTGATCCTGCAAAATGAAGCCTGCCTTTCACGGTTGTGGAAAAACTCAAAAGAGTCAATACATGTGAAAATATTTTTTTAAAAAAAGCAACATATACATATATCCTTCAAATTTTTTTTTTTTAATTTCTGCTATATGGAGTGAATGGAACCAATCTAAAGCAGGACGTAACCCAGTCAAGCGAGAACACTGTACTCAACCTAGAGTACAGTGGCTCTCAAGAGGTACCTGGTAATTCAGGTAGATTTCTTAATATAAAAAGAAGTATTTTCAATTTCTGGTTCTGTAGACCTGCCTTCCTCAATCTTCAGGATGGTCTCAGACACTTGGGAGAACGTGAATGCTTGAGATGCAAAGTGCTTCTATTTAATTTCTATTTAATCTGCTCAGCTCAGCAAAGCTGAGGGTAAATACTCGAAAACATCCAAGGGTTTGTCTAGAACAGCCTCCCCAATTTGGAGAATTGCACACCAGCCAGAGCTTGCTTGGGATGGCCTTAGCCACAGTCCTCCTTCCGCTGCCTGGCCCCTGCCTGTTTCACATCCTCTGCCCCTAAGCAATGTGGCAAAGCAGATTCCAGTCCCTCGTGAATTCCCCAAAGGTGCATTTCAATATGAACCCCCTTGATTTGCCATTCTCTTTTGCCTCTACCTAACTTTAATGACTTTTTCCTAATTTTTACCAATAGTTTTCACTTGGGGCTTTTATTATTTAGATGTCTTCTTCTTAACTCATGTATTTGCATTTCCTTTGTAGAAGAGAAGGGGAGAGTGGCAGTTCCTGATTACTTGAGAACTTCAGGGTGAGTTCATAGTGCTTCTAAAACACCCTCTTCATTTACTAACCCTTAAGAGCAAGGCTGAGACGCAGGCATTGATTTCTGCATTCTGTGAGGGGCTTCTGCTCCTAGCAGGACAACAACATCTGTAACAACAACAAAGCCAGGAGCACCAGGAATGCACACTTAGGTCTGCATTTGTCCGAGCCTTCGGTACATGAAAACCCCATGCCACCGTCTTTCTTTGCCTGGATGGAAGCAGCAGATGCTTTGTGCTGGCCCAGAGAGTTCCTTTTTTTCACAAATGGAATGAATAAGAACACTTGACAGAGGAACACAAGAAGAACTGGAGGGAAGTTGATAATACTCGCTTTGGGCAAAAATGCTTGTTGAGGTAGGAGGAAGATGTTTTAAAAAATGAAAATGATAATAAATTAATGCACTCTTACAAAATATGGGAGGAGGGAAAGAGAAAATAACAACGAGGCCAGAGGGAGGCAAATGACATGTTGCAACCCGTGAGAAAAAAAGAAAAAAATAACAAGTTCTTTATGTAACGGCGTGTACCACACAATGCACAGAAAACCATCTCTGATTTATTAGTTTCCCATGAGGGAAGTTGGGAAATGCAGAAGGCATGCGTTAAAGGGTTGTCTCGCTAGGCATGGTTTTGACTTTTAAGGACAAGCATAGAAAGGCATCTCTTCCTGAACTGAGGAGCTGGCAATTACCAGGGAGATGCTTGCCTTGGGATTTCACCAGAGTAAAGGCATCTGAATATTTTGTGCCTAGGAAGATCTGAGTCCTTCCTGATAATGAGGAAACTGCGAGGGAGATTCTCAGCTAGTCTGCAAAGTCATGGTGAACTTGTTTCTTTTGTGTTCCAGGGCACTCCTTATGTTTCTGTCCCACTAGCAGGCAGGAGGCTCTGGGGCAAGGCAGTATTGGGGTCTCAGGCCTGGTCCTTGTTCTCAGAGTCGGCCCTATGCCGGGTATCCTGTACAAAGTTCCAAAGGCAGGCAGGGCACCCCTTCCTTCCATAAGGTTTCAACCTTAGTAAAATCTCAGCCCAAATTTTAGGTTTGGGAGGAAAAAAAAGTCTGCCCTAAGAATTGATAGCCTTCTCTCAGACAGGCTTGGGGTCAAATTTACTGACTGTGGTCCAGAAACCCCCAAGCTAAGAGACACATGTGAAAAATGGCCCTGGCAGGGGAAGGATTGATCTCAAGCAAGTATCACTAGGGGAGATTAATTCGAGTAGCCACAAGGGGAATTAAAAACTGATTCAGTGGGGGAGGGTGGGGACCAACATTAAATCATTTAGGTGCTCTCCCCAGCCCCACCCTCTCCCTACTCCCCCTTTCCCTCTCTTGTTAAATCTCTTCCTTGTAGAACCATTATTCATTTATGATGGTCATGGGAAATCTTCTTAGCCACTAAGAAGATTGCTATAATCGCTCTCAACCTGCCTACACCCTATTTTTCACTTTGTTATGCTATCAAGAAAATATGACTCACTCTTCCTTGATATTTTTTCTCAATCATAATGAGATCCCTCTCTCCTGTAGAGGAAGGAAAGGATTTTCTTGAATTACTGAAAGACTTTCCAAATTAGGAAAAACATTCACAAAGGCAGTCAGAATGAAAGCTTTCTTCCCCAGACATTGCCTGGGGCAGGCATGTGATGCCCCCACGTCAGCCACACAAAGTTATTGGGGTAAAAATGTATGGTTTGGTTTTGAAACATGACAGAAAGCTGGACACATCTGTCATGATGGGCATTTTCCACATGCCCAAGACAAGAGGGTTATATGCATGGACAGAAGGGCTGAAAGATTCATTATTATCTATATCACTACTAGAAAACTATGAAACTTGACTATGGAGACATGTGTGATATTTCACAAGGACCCAGTACTCAGGCATGACTGCACCGCTGGGCTCCTGTATCACATACTCACTCCATAGCCTCCATGGTACGGTTTCTGTTCCCACCACTTCATTAACATTCTTTTCACACATGAGCTGCCAAATCCAACAGCATTTTATCTGCCCTCATTCCATTCTACATTTCAGTAGAAATGTGCAGTGTGGAAACTAACCTCTTGCTTATTGAACCTCCTTTTTCTCTTGGGTTCCATGACACTCCATTCCCAATAGTCTTATCCTACATCCATCTTTCTGCATGATTACTCTTTCTTGTGCTTAAAAGATGGATACTCCAAGTCTCTGTCCTAGATCTCTTCTCTCACTGGGCAATTTAATCTGTTCTAACAAGTTTTACAACATGTCCATAGTGATTATTCCCAAAGATATAATATTCATTGGCAATATTCATTGGACACTCACCACATGTTAGGTACTGGATTGAATGCAAAATTCAAAGTTGTGTATGGTTCAGTACCCTCTAATCATTCTCCAGTTATGCCTTCTTTTCTGAGCTTTGATTCTGCTGGACATTTCCATCACCACTGTTACTGAACTGAACTCGAGTTTGCCCACCTGGGGCAGCAAAGTCAAACACTGACATTGGGATTTGCAGGGAGACAACATGAGGCATTTATTGTGGAGCATCAGGTGAGGACTATCAGACAGCTCATGCTTAAGACCCCAACTCCCAGATGGCTTATGAATAAGGGTTTTTTGTTTGTTTGTTTGTTTGTTTGTTTTGAGACACAGTTTTGCTCTTGTTGCCCAGGCTAGAGTGCAGTGGCACAATCTTGGCTCACTGCAGCCTCCACCTCCCAGGTTCAAGTGATTCTCCTGCCTCAGCCTCCCAAGTAGCTGGGATTACAGGTGCCCACCACCACGCCTGACTAATTTTTGTATTTTTAGTAGAGATGGGGTTTCACCATATTGGGCAGGATGGTCTCGAACTCCTGACCTCATGATCCACCCGCCTCGGCCTTCCAAAGTGCTGGGATTACAGACATGAGCCACTGCGCCCAGTTATGAATAAGGATTTTTAAGGACACGAAAGCAGAGATTGTGGGCAAAGTTGTAAGTCAATATATGGAGGGTATACATTGGTTTGACCTAAAAAGCAAGGATACCTCAGAGTGGGGGGTTCACGGTCTATAGGTGGGTTTAACAACTTTATGAATTGCAATCGGTTAAGGAAGAAAAACTTGTTTAAAAATTTGGGTCAGTAGGAAGATGCATTAGGTCTGGCTCCTGGGTGTGACCTCGTCCAGACCCCTCAGGAAGAACCCAGTTTCCCTCATCTGAAGTCTCTGTGCCAGCAGGCCACATCTTTCATGTGGTGGGAGTCCGGGTTTCTGAAAAACAACTCAGGGACATATGTTAAGATGCTGTCTTTAGTTTCTATAGGGAACCAAATATTTTGTGATTAACTTTCTGGTGATTGTTTAAAGTTACTACTACCTTCTTGTTTCTCAGGTTGCTCACTTACTTCTCAAGGATAAGGTGCCTAGAATTTCCCATGAAGGAACTCAAGATTTTCCTTTATTTCCAAGCTTGGTGGGGCATGCCCAGCAGCCCCTAAGAAGGGTCCCTGCTCCATCTCACTGCCTCATAGACATCTCAAACACATTGTGTCTAAAACCAACCTGATTTTTGTTTTTTCTTCTCACAATCTGCCTACCATTCATCTGTTCCTTACCTTGGTTCTTGGCATTTCCATTTTCCAGGAGACACTAACTGGAACCCTCTCAATTACCTTTTGTTTCTTCTTCCTCTTCTCATATTCAGTCAGTCAAATCCTAGTGCTTTTAGCAGTTGAAGTTTTTCTCTCATTCTGTCTACTCCGTAGTTCAGATTCTTTCTGATCATCTAAATTCATGGTCAAACTTATCTTTCTAAACCAATGGTCAGATCAGGCTCAAAAACCTCCAGTGATTTTTCTGTTGCCTAAAGAATAATTGTTTTATTACAGAACAATTATCTGTCATCAAACTATACTTTCAGATTCATCTTGAATACCTGCTTTCTGTGTTTTGTTTTGTTTTTTTTTGAGACAGAGTCTCGCTCTGTCGCCTAGGCTGGAGTGCAGTGGCACCATCTTGGCTCACTGCAACCTCTGCCTCCCCGGTTCAAGCGATTCTCCTGCCTCAGCCTCCTGAGTAGCTGGGACTACAGGCACATGCCACCATGCCCAGCTTTTTTTTTTATATTTTTAGTAGAGATGGGGTTTCACTGTGTTAGCCAGGATGGCCTCGATCTCCTGACCTCCTTATCTGCCTGCCTCAGCCTTCCAAAGTGCTGGGATTACAGGCGTGAGCCACCATGCCAGGCCAGATACCTCCTTTCAATTGCTCTGGATGACTCTGCATTCCTAACTTTCCATCTGTTTTCACGTGGACCTTTGTTCATACCTGAGCTGTTAGCCTTGAATCTTGGTCTTTACTCATATAAATTACGCTCATTTGTTAAGAGTATGTGGGAAGACAATCAAGTATGAGCCCTAGATGTTTGGCCTGAGGAAGTGGGCAAATGGCAATACTATTGGCTGAGACAGAGAAGGTTCTAGCAAAGAGAAGCTACTTGTGCAGAGGTTGCGGGGGGCAGGTGGGAGTGAGGGGAAGTATCTGTAGTTTGGCCATGTTGAGTGTGAGACTTTGATTAGACATGCAAGCAGAGATGCTGAGTAGGCAGTATGAGTTTAAATTGAATTGCAGCTGGGCGTGGTGGCTCATGCCTATAACCCCAGCACTTTTGGAGGTCAAAATGAAAGAATTGCTTGCAGCCAGAAGTTTGAGACCAGACTGAGCAACATAGGGAGATGCTGTCTCTAAAAAGAAAACAAAAAAGAAAAGAAAAGAAATACCTGGGCATGGTGATGCATGCCTATAGTCCCAGCTACTTGGGAGGCTGAAGTGGGAGGATCACTTGAGCCCAGAATTTCGAGACCACAGTGAGTTATGATTGTGCCACTGTACTCCAGGCTGGGTGACAGAGCAAGAACCTGTCTCAAAAAAAAAAAAAATAGATCTGGGGAGTTTTATAGATTATATTTACAGTCACATAACTATGTAAGACCAAGTAAGGATAGAAGAGTATTTAACAGAGAGAGAAAGCCAACAAACACAGCAATGACCACTCTAACATTTATAAGTCTGTAGGGGAAGTAAATCCAACAAATGACCTTGAAAAGGCACAACTGAAGAGGTAAGAGGAAAACAAAGTGTGTGTGTAGAGTTCTAGAGAAGAAAACGTTCAAAGAAAGAGCAGTGGTCCACCAGGGAGCTTGCATAAGAGGAGATAATGTGCTGACTACTGACCTTAGCCAGACATAGATCATCAATGACTTTGGTAGGAGCAGAATCAGTGGGAAAGTGGGACAAAGCAGGGGTGAGTGTGCTGGTAATCTGGCTCTCCAAAACACAAAAACAAAATCCTGATTTATAGCATTTGCCAATTTCCATGAAATAAATATTCCCAAGGAGCTGGTTTCAAGCTAACAGCATGACGTCACTGAACCTGAAGATGGGAAGAGATGCTGCAATGGGTTCTTGCCAGCAGCTCCAGCGCATGTGGGACTGAAGCCTGACTGTGTGGACACAGGACAGGAGAGGAAGTCATGGGAGGCAGCAAGAATTAACCACCTTTGGGAGGAGTTTTGATCAAGGGTCAGTAACCTTTCAGATGATTTGCACAAATTATCTTAATCCCAACAACAGCCCTGCAAGGTAGTTACTACTATCCCCCTTCTATAGGTGAGAAGACTTAAACTTATGGATGACTATGCAGAAGGAGGCTATGTTGGATTCCCTCAGTCCAGATATCAAACCAAGTAATGTTAACAGAAAATAGAAACATCTTACTTCCCTTTTCTTGGTGTCTTGTGATTAAAATAGAGCAACTTTTAGCTAACGCTCAAGCTAATCTTTTTCTCCTTCTATTGAGTATTATTCACTATTTAGATAGACACAGAAAGAAGACATCAACAGAAGTAGCTTGTGTTTAACATGATGGAATTCTCATAGGCAGTCCTTGAAGCAATGTGAGCTGATGAGCATCACACTGTTAATTTGTGAATTGTTTAATTGGTACTTGGCAACAGAGTCCATCTTTGACAAGGCTGCAACTTCCTGAACGTTTATATTTAGGATCCTCCTTCTTTCTACATTATTTTCTCTCCCTTTAAGCACTTCCAATCTTCAACCTAGATACCCAGTACTTTTGCTGCAATCTGATTTCTCATATATCTAACCTTGTTGTCTAGGAAGTCTGAAGACCCACCTGGAATGTGAATAAGGTAAGTCCCTTCCTAAAATGCCAGTGATGTTGGATTCTTGTGTGGTGTTGTTGGACCTAAGGAAAAACTCATGGAAATACAAGAAAGTGTTGTTCAATTCAGTTCTTCCTTGGGTCTGGGGTTTCTGGAGGAGGAGGAGGAAAAGGAGGAGACAGAGAAGGAGGAGGAGGTAGGAGGTGCTTCTCTTCCTCTGGTTCACAACCCTCACATTCCCTCATGTACATGGGAAACCTGAGCAAAATACTCCAAAAAATGAATAAAAATTAGTATATTATTTAAGAACCAATATATCAAAACGTCTGCTTGAATAACTGCCTTTCTTTTTAGAGTTTTCAGGTGATGGCAGCCTTATTTTAGGGAGCCTAATTCCTCTTCTGAAATTGTCTTCAGATTCAATTTTCATACCATTTGTGAGTACCAATCTCCCATCTAGATGGTCACCTCCTTTTTTGACTTGAGGGTGTATTGTTCATTTTGATCAGCTTCCTAATAGTAATAATAGCTATGGAATATTTTCAGACACTGTCTTAAGCATTTTAAATGTATTACTTTATTTAATTCTGGGACAGTCTTATGACAGCAATCCTATGGCAAAAGTAATCAGTCAGCAAAATGGAAACCTTGCTAAGCATTCTAAACAGATCGTGATTTAATATAAGGAATTTCCAATTGAGAAGGGCTAGAGAATAAAACCTTAAGAAAGGCCACCACTAACTTTCAGGTTTACCATGTGGCCTGGGGAATCAGGAAATTGCTGCTACTGCTCATATTAGGAAGTTACAAGAAGCCTTCACCAATGGTCATAATCAACCTACAGCACAAATGAGAGTGGGTTTAAGGAGAGTCCCTTGAGGTCACGGTGCAGCCTCATAATGTCTGGGCTCCACACATCTCTGCACTACCATCCACCACCAGCAAGCTAATATGGGTTCAGTCTCCCTGTCCAAATTTCAAATCAGAGCATCTCATTCCATTTCAGAGAAGCCTGGAGACAAGGTAACCTGGGAAATGTTCTTTCCTGTGATGTGGGAAAAATATTAGAAGAGACTAGAAACGAAAGCTGGTTGCAAAACATATCCATCACTGTTATTGCTCCCATTTTTAGGTGATAAATTGCCACAGAAATTAAATAGTACAGCCACGCTTTGAATACAGAGCTTCCCCAATCCAAGCTCATACTCGTACCCGTTAAAATGTACTTGGCTGTGGTTGACTTTAGGTTGTTTTCAATGAATACATATGCCTTCAAAAATAGCTATGAAGCTATTAAAGGTTTTCAAAAATGGTTCTGAAGTAAACTCCAAAAGAGGAGCTCCAAAAATGTTTTGCATTACAGTGGTATCGTTAGAGAAAAACAAAAGTCTTCCCAAGCTGTTAGAATCACTTTGGGGCTGTACGAATTATGAAACTTGCAACAGCTCAACGTTTCTGCTTAGACAAGACATATAGCATCTCTGCTCACATTCCCTTGGTCAAAGTACGTCTCAAGGCCAACATCAGTGGAGTAGGATGGACAGTTCTCATTGGAGGTACGCAAGTCCTATAGCAGTGGGCAGTATAGAAAAGTGAGAAGTGGCCAGGCACGGTGGCTCATGCCTTTAATCCCAGCACTTTGGGAGGCCGAGGCGGGTGGTTCACTTGAGGTCAGGTTGAGACCAGCCAGGCCAACATGGTGAAATCCTGTCTCTGCTAAAAAACAAAAACAAAAACAAAAACAAAAAAAACCCACAAAAAAAATTAGCCAGGTGTGGTGGCACACAGCTGCAGTCTCAGCTACTTAGGAGGCTAAAGGCACAAGAATCAATTGAGCCTGGGAGGCTGAGATTGGAATGAACCGAGATCACACCACTGCATTCCAGCCTGAGTGACAGAATGAGACTCTGTCTCCAAAAAAAAAAAAAAAAAAAAAAAAAAATAGAAAAAAGAAAAAAGAAAGAAAGGTGGTAAGTAAATATTTGGAAACAGAAAATAATCGGTTGCAGTATTGTATCAAAAAATAGTAGGAAAGGAAGGAAACAAACTAGCTAAGGAACAAGTACGATAACAGCGAAATTGAAAAGTAAAGATATTTGCCAAAAGATGAAAAAATAGAAATATATCACTTCGTGCATTAGACACAGAACAAGATTAAAAAGAAAGACTTCTCTTAACTGAAAAGGAAAGAGACTTTTGGGACTGAAAATACAGGAGTTTTCAAAGCCCCCTTGGATGTCAGCCACCTAATTAATGTCAAAAGCAACATTTTGCAAACCACACATACTGAGTCAGGGAAGAATATAGTTAAAGATTGTTCAGATTAATTAAATGTGCTCAAATCTACAAACCCCAGTCATTTATATATAAGGTTGTTCAAGGGGCTAGCTGAAATTATCCAAGAGCCATAGAGCTAAGCTTTAGAAAATTATAAAGGACCAGCATATAAAAGAAGAAAAATATACTGCATATCATTTAATTCCTTTTTCTTTTCATTTATTTTAGTGTGATGGATAAAGTCATATAGCAAAACACTTCTTACTGTTTGCTTCCAGAAGAATTATGACCATGGACTAGTTCCAATAATACAGAATAATATATTATGACCAAGTGGAACTTACTCCAGAAATGCAAGGCTGGTTAAATATCAGTAAATTTGTTAATGTAATTCAATATATTATTAGGTCTGAGAGGAAAAAAAAACTATATGATGTAGCTGTAGATGCTGAAAAAATATTTGATGAAATTGACACCATTTATGATTCAAAAGCCTGAAAAAAGTAGAAGTCAGATATGTCTTAAATAAAAAAAATAAAAAAGTATCTCAATATCTGTCCATGATAGCCCCCAGACTAGCATCTTATTTGATGGGGAGACACTGGAGACATTCCTGCTAAGGTCAGGAGCAATAAAGTCACTACTATTTCATATTGTATTTGAAGTATTAGCCAACAATTTAACATATAGAAATCTAATAGTCTTTATACACAGAAATAATAACCAATTAAAAGATATAATGAAAACAAAGACCTCATCTACAATAACAAAAAGATGTATAAAATACTTAGATACGATTTTAACAAGAAATGTCTAATAACTATATAAGGAAAACTTGGAAACACTCCTAGAAGACATGAGGACCAAATTAAACAGATGGAAAATTATACTGTATTCTTGGATAGAAAGATCTGAGATCACTGGAACTCTGGGAGTGAAGACCAACTCTGCACACATTGCCACCCTGCCCTGGCCTCGGCAAAGGGGTGATGTGGGAGGACACATTTTCATCTACTGCCCCTTCGTTAAGTCCTGTGACTCTGTACCTGAGTGACTGTAGGGTTAAAAAAAATGAAAGGGAATGATTGTAGCTATAAGTTATCCTGGGTGCTAAATATGACTATTCTTGGAGTCCAAGAGAGAAGAAAAACAAGAAGTTAAAATTTGTATGGGGGTGCTTTCAGTCTTGCCTCCTGTATTGAAATCTGCCCTCTTTTTTTTTTTTTTTTTTTTTTTCTTGGAGAGAGACCCACTTTCTTCTATCTTAAGTAATAAAAATTATATTTTTCTTTTGGAAAAATCCTGCCACCTCACAGGATTAGGACCCTACTTTCTTCTACTGCCTAGCTCAGTAATCCACTCTAGTCTCCAATTCTGAACAATGCAGTGAAGATACCATCATTGGAGGTAAATAGGCATGGTGGGATCTTCACCAAAGCAGTTGGGCTTTGTCACTTCAAGTTCAGCACTGACCACCTCCCCGCTCCAACCCCATGAGCTCTCTCACCTGCGCTGAGGGGTACATATGCAACTTGATTCTTTCTGTGACCCTCCAGTGGACATCTACCAGATAAAACATGCCAGCTTGCATCACAGAATCCACAGTAATTAAAAAAAAAATTTCTTCAATGCAACATAATTTCCAGAAGTTATCTTGCCTGTAATGGAGATAATGCTCATGAGGGAGAATAGCAGTTCTGCCTTGTTCAGCCTCCTGCTTTCAGGCTCAGCCCAGGCTCCCCTGATCCACAGGAAACAGCCTTTAACATCGTGCCTTTTTCAACAACACAGCCATCGACTTTCAGTGGTCAACTTTGGGCAGTAGGTAGATCTGGCCAAACAGAAATGGCCCAGGGCCAGATTAACTCCCAGTGGGATATAGTCCCCCATTCATCCCTGTAAATTGACAATGGCACTTGGTAAGGGGATGTATATATATATATTTTTTCCTCCAATTATACATCACAAAAGATATAGAAGTGGACTTACCAAAATGTGTATACTGATTATTGCCAGGTGGCAGGAAAAACAAGAGAGTTTTTTCTTCTTCTTTGTGCTGAGTTTTGCTGATTTTTCTGCAATAGCCCCGGCTTATCTTGCAATTAAAAATAAGTTTTAAAAGGAGAAAAGAGGAAGAACAAAGCTAGGGAAAAGAGGATGCCTCACTGCAGGGAAGCATTGTTCGTGCACAAGCACCATCAAGGGAATTTGAGCAAACCAGCGAATTAAACAATATTCAACAGTAAAAGCCAAGGATAAAACAAAATTGGCTGTAATGCCAGCACTATATGTTAGGTTTTTCAGTTTAATAAATACTTGTTGAGCTCCTAGGATATGCCAGGGGCAGGAAACATAAAAATAATTAAGACACATCCTTGAGTTCCAGGGTATTATGACTTGGTGCGCTACCTCTGTGGTCTCTACTCTTTTCTCTACGTGATCTCTACTCTTTTATCTACACGGATTCACACATTCTCCCTACATTGTTGCTTCTCCTTAGTTATGAGTTAACAATGTACATAATGGACAAGGCAGCCACTTGGGGCTGGTGTGTTTGGAGTTCTGCAGGCCCAGTTGGTACTCTGACTGTGATAGTTTCCACCCAGATCATTGCACATATATCATTAGGGAATTGCATTCCACAGTGAATTTTATTTATTATTTTTTAATGTTTGAAATAATTTCCCCATAGGGCAAAGACTTTGTCTTTTTTTTTGAGATGGAGTTTCGCTCTCTCGCCCAGGCTGGAGTGCAGTGGCACAATCTCGGCTCACTGTAACCTCTGCCTCCTGGGTTCAAGCGATTCTCCTGCCTCAGCCTCCCAAGTAGCTGGGACTACAGGCATGCATCACCACGCCCAGCTAATTTTTGTATTTTTTAATAGAGACGGGGTTTCACCATATTGGCCAGGATGGTCTTGATCTCTTGACCTCGTGATCCACTCGCCTCAGCCTCCCAAAGTGCTGGGATTACAGGCATGAGCCACCATGCTCGGCCGACTTTGTCTTTTTTGAGGTTGAATCCCCAGCATATAAAACAACGTCCAGCATGTAGACAATCAATCAATGCTTGTTAAATGGAAAAAAAATTACTTTAGCAATGGAAGAATGGAAGTAATGCCCTTATGTTTGACTGTGTTTTATCTAATATCATTGGCCCTCGGGCCTACTCAGGAATTCTTGTGAAGTAATAAATTCTAAGCTGCAAATTGCTTTCAAATATAGTGATTTTTAAATAAGTAATAACTTAAATGTGTAGAGGAATTGACATCATGGTATGCCAACAATCCCTTATTAATTTTGATGTTGGTGGGAGTATTTGGTGTATGATCTAGTGCTAATTGTTTTTTATATTTTAGATATTCTCATAAAGTAACAGTTTGTTGTGTGTGTCCTCTCTCTAAAGAGGGTAATAATAAAATGGCCCTATAGCAATGTGGAGTGTGGAGAGACAGTGAAGGTAGACTTCATGGAGGAGGGGACATGGATGAGGATTAGGAAGGAAGGTAGTTTCTTGTCTACTTTACAATCTAGCCAATGTGAGCTTCCCAGTCCTGATGGACTGGGTCCTGCTGTAGGATGACCACCTGACACTGGTTTTATTCAATCCTGCTGCAGGAGTCTTCGTGAACCTTTTGTTCACAATCCCAATCAGTGGAGAAAGGAAGTCCGCTTTCAGCTCCTCTCCAGGATCCCCGTGGGTGGCTTCCCTCCACCATATGTTCCTCTGAAGCTGTGCTGCCCAGCCACTTGCCTTGGGGCTTGGTACAAATGCATCTTGGAAGTGAAGTGCTGGGGAAGACGAAAGTGCTCTTTCCAGATGGCACCAAATTAGCCTCTTGAGATCCGCATTTGCCGGGAATATGCTTATAAGAAAAGCAAACAAAGGAGTCCCTGGAGATTGTAAACAGTCTAGGGCCTTGGATGGGAAATGGGGGAGGTAAGGAAGAAAGCTGGGGGAAGAGGCTGGAGAAAGCAGTAGGGCAAGGGAGGGGGGGCATCTATCCCAAACCCACCCACAGCTGACTCTCGCCTCCTCCTGGCCATTCACAAGGAAGCCAGTTTCATTGCCAGACAACACTCATTATCAGTGTGATTTAAAAATAATGATCTGATTAATTTAAATGTGAATCTGATTGCCTTTAATATTGAAACACTGGCTCTAACAATGCCTTCAAGAGCTTAAAAAGAAGTCTTGCTTTTCTTACATAGCTAGTGTTTATTTTGTGCTTACTATGAGTCAGGCATTATCACATTTAATTCACCAAGTCACACTAAGAGGTAGACATGATTACAATGTCTATATTACAGATAAGGACACAAAGGTTTAGAGAAGTTTAAAAAAGGTAAAAAACATATCTAAGATTATACTTCTAGTAGGTGGCAACTCTGAGCTGTATACCCAGGGTTGCCAAACCAAACTCAGTGTTGATCACCTCAATGCTCAACAGCCTCTGTGTAACGGAAGCACTGCCTTCTGCCCTCTGCCCTCTCTGCTTCCCAGAATCATCACCCTTTTCTGTGAGTTCTTCCTTATGGGCTGAGGGACACCAGGCCCTTCATAATCCTGATCTCTTTCCTCAGGTTCTCAGTGATCTAGTGCTTCACACTATACTTGATCATGTTGCCCAGCTTCTGTTGGGTTGATTGTTGTTTTCTTTGTTTTATCAAGAATGACAAACAAGAAGCTGTGTTGGGTGAGTGTCCCCAGAAGCTGATCCTGACACAAAGATTTGGGTGAAAGTGCTTTATTTGGGAGGTGATTCCTGGAAGCATCTGTGGAGGACTGGGGAGGTGAGACAGACAAGAAAGGCATCCAATGGTGACTGCCATGGGCAACTGAGACTTAACTTGCTGGTGGACTCTAGGAGAGGCTGCAGAGCACACCTGAGAATTTTCCCCTCTGAGGGGCGAGGATGTCAGGGATATTTATCTTCCCACTCTCATCTATCAGAGGGATTTACTTCACAGCACACCCAGCCTCCCCCATGTGCAGATCAAGAGAACGTGCCTAGGCAGAGGTTGCAGGTGCTTGCCACAGGATGCACTGGAATACAGAGCTCCATGGGGCTAAGCAGGCAGGCCCATGGAGCTTTCTATTCCTATATCTGTAGCCCTGGGACTCCCTCTCTAGACCACGACAGAATCACTCAATTCTCACAGCCCTCCTTTCTGCTGAGCCCAAATAAGAATTCAGAATCCTTCTCAAAAGCGGTTCTCCAGGCAGCAACTTCTCATTGATTAGAGTTGGTGCACAAGATAGAACCCATGTTATATCCTTTCTATCTAGTCTGATATTTAACCTTGAAGGACTTCTGCTCCATCGTGCAATGACCTCTAATGTCACCTTCAGTAATAACATTCTATGGCTACATGACCCTGTATGTCTATGAATGTGTCTTCGGTTGCATTAGCTTTCTTAGAAGTTTTTCTCTAAACTGCAGAGTCAACTAAACATGTCAAGTCTTTTTCAAAAAGATGGCTATGATTGGTTTTCTATGTCACGTATCAGCGCAGCTGACTTTCTAAACCTGAGTTTAGGGCTTTCCATTGATTCCTTTTAAATTTTATCAAGTTAGTTCAGGTCAATCATTCCAGCTTGGTAGAGGGGTTTGCAAAGCCATTCTGTTATCTAAGAAATGAGTCATCTCCCCTAACTTTTGGCAGCTGCAAATTTGATAATCAGGTTGGTTTTGTTTTCACAAAAAAATGGTTTAAAACATTTAGCAGGATGGGACCAGGGACAAAACCCTTGACTAGAGACCTCCCTTCTGTGGCATGTGATCCATTATTAATGGAAAGGAAAGTCCTGCAACCTGGGGTCACTGAGAGTGCCCAGGGTAGGGATGTTTGAGGTCGCTGTGCATCCTGGATTCTCAACCATCTGAACCAGTCTAATGGAGAAACAACCTTGGGCTCCTTCACCATCAGGATTGCTCCTCGCCCCTTGGTCAAATGGATCCAACCCTTTTCCCTTGATGCATTCCCACATCCGAAATGGAAATGATAACCTCTCTAATGATGCTAGTAAAGCTCTCAGATCTCTGGCTGAAAGCTGGTATACAATCCAGATTCACGTACTACTTCACGATTCCTACTGCAGTTTCTAAAGCACCTTTCCTTCTTCCCGCCGTGGCTCAGCATGCCCTGTGTTTCTCCTTCAGCATTTTCCTATGGCTAGCATCTGCTCTGTTCCATTCTGACTCTCCCTCCTGAGAGCTAGCCAGCTGTCCACGCCAGGTGAGGCTTTGGGAGGACACAGGGCCTGAATGTGTTTGCATGTGTATGAGTCGGTGTGTGTCTGGGTGTGTTTGTGGAAGCAAGGTGGGGGAAGACGAGGGCGTAAAGTGGTTCTAGCCGGCCTCGTTTGCATGAAGCATGTTTATGCACAATCGGCAACTTTCCGACAGATGCCATTCACGTCAGTCGGTGCAAGAGGCCCCTTGGCCCCGTCTGGTTGTACCATTCTGGACAGTTGTCCAAAGCAGCACGCTCTGTGCCTCTTGCAATGTCAGTGGCTCCCTCCAGCCTGTGCTGGTCATCCTTCTTAGACCCTCCAGCAGGCCCTTTCATCCTCATCAGCACTTCTCAGGGGAAGGGACAGATCTAGAGTGGATTGGCAGAAGCAGCACGAAGAAGAGTCCTCGTTGAGTCTGATGGCGTTTTCCAGAAAGAGCAGACTTTCAGCTGTGCTTGCAATCTGAAACCCTAGACACCCTGGGCTTTCCCTCCTTGCCCAATCCCACAGAATTATGATGTTCATCAACATGCATAATTTATGAAAGAACACATAAAAAAGCGCTTGGCACATGTTAAAGTTTTATAAAACGTATAAGGTAGTCCTGTGATTTGTGAAGCTTTTATACGTCCCTATACCCATTTCAGGTACATTTAGACACACACAGCCTCGCATTTGCTGCATTTCACATCTGTTTCGCTGCCCCTGAAGAACACAATTGAATTCCCTGTTATGAATAAATAATGTCAGCAGAACCACGAAGAAGAACAGGAAACACAAAGTGGTGCTATGGCCAGCAAAGCCTCTGCGCATGTGATATCCTGAATTTCTTTTATTAATTTCTCCAGTTCTGTTCCATTTATCTGTCTGAGCATCAGAGGGCTAAGCCACAGATACAAGGTCCTCTCCTCTGCGATCAGCCACATGTCTTTGCTCCTGTGCATTCTACTCTAGAATGGACACACTCGGTAACATGGTTTGAATGTGACTCTCCAAATCTCATGTTGAAACGTGACCTCCAGGACTTCAGGTGGGCCCAGTGGGAGGCATTTGAGTCATGGGGCAGATCCCTCATAAATATGTCGTTGCTGTCCTCATGGTAATGAGTGAGCTCTCACTCTGTTAGTTCATGTAAGAGCTGGTTGTTTAAAAAGAGCCTGGCACCTCCTCCTCTCTCCTGTTGCTCCCTCTCTCCCCAGGTGACATGACAGCTCCCCGTTCACCTTCCACCATGATTGTAAGCTTCCTGAGGCCTCACGAGAAGCTGAGCAGATGTGAGTGCCATGCTAGTACAGCCTGCAGAACTATGAGTGAAATAAACCTCTTTTCTTAAATTACCCAGCGTCAGGCATTCTTTTACAGCAACGCAAAATGGACAAACACACTGTGGCTGACTGACCTTCCATAGTGAAAAGAGGATATTAGACATGAGTGTATCATCATTTATAAAGTATGATGCTGGTATGTAAAACTGTTTGGTTCTTCCTGGGTAATGCAACCCGTTTATGTACAGATGGCAATTCTGAAGCTACATGACATGGAAAAGGACTGTCCTTTTCCCGTTTGGCTACATAGAACGGCAGTGCTCACTGTTGCAAACAGGTATCATAAATGTAAAGGAAGCAAGAGTGGCTCTGAGCAACCGTAGTCGCAGCAGCTCTCCCTGTACTCCCTGTCTGTTCTCTTCTTCCACCTGGTACTACCCAACTTCTTTACCATATATGCATTCATCTAGAGCATTGTGGCATCCCAACTCGTTTGATCTCCCAACAACCTTGTAAAGTCTGGAAGGCAAGGGCTTTATTATGCCCATTTTGGAAATAATGACTTTGGTGTTCCCTGGCACCTCAAACACACGCAGTTAGCACCCATACTTCTTTCACAACAGGACGAGTTACTGAAAAATTAGCAGTAGTGCTATTGCTTTTGCTGGGTCGGCTTATCAGCAGAAAAGAGAGAATGTGGAATTGCCATTTCACCCTCATGGGAAGCATTGCCAGGCCACTGGGGGCTGAGTTCAGGCCAACTCAACCCCTGGCCATGTAGACAGCTACAGTGCACATAAGGTGTTTAACTGGTGGCCAACTTTAAGATATTGAGGAGATTTTCCCAGAAACTATGATTTCCAGTTTCTCTTGGAGAAAGTGGAAGATCTCTGAACCTGGAGATGGCAGGGCTTCAAGGTGGGATGGTTGTGTGGGGTGCCAGGAGTCAGTGATGTCCCCATGGCAGAGTCTGGCAGTGGGGAGTGGGGAGGGAGGGGACACTAGCAGGTGTCCCTCTCGCAACTTCACATGCCCAAGAGCCTGAGCACTGGCAGCACAGCCTCTGGGGCCTGAATACCAGAAGCCCTTCTCCAGTTTCCTTGGCTGTGTTAGCCAGGAGGCTTTCATGAAATCCCAAGGGGGCGGGAAGCAGGGAGGGGTCCCCCAAAAGTAGTCGAGATTGAATCTTTTACCAACCTTGACAAAGGAGGGTTTTGTTTTGTAATTTTTATTTGAAAAGTATTTATTTATTCAATTTATTCATTTTTTTTTAGAGACACAGTCTCACTGTTACCCAGGCTGGAGTGCAGTGGTACAATCATTGCTCATGGGAGCCTCAAACTCATGAGCTCAAGTAATCTTCCTGCCTCAGCTACGCCAGTAGCTGGGACTACATGCATGCCACCATGCCTGCCTAATTTATTTATTTTTTTAGAGACAGGATCTTGCTATGTTGCCCAGGCTTATCTCAAACTCGTGGCCTCAGGTGATCTTCACTGCTCAACCTCCCAAAGAGTTGGGATTATAGGCATGAGCCACTGTGTTTGGCATTTTGTATTCTCTTATGAGATGGTCAGCCATCTGTGGTCACAAGAGGAGATGCTGGAGAGGCTCAGGAAAACAAAGTTCATGATCCTCACAGTTTTAGTGCCAGGCAGAGTCACGTGGGGAAGACGCCAGGATGGTCAGGAGGCAGAAGGCAAGATGAGGGGAAGGTTTAGGCCAGAGCCTTTACTGGAGTTTTCCAGGAGAGACAAGGCAAAGTGGGTGAACACTTTAGGATTGGCTGCTTTGCATAATTTCAGAGGGCCCTAAGCTATAGGGGTGGCACACTAGGGAGTTGCCTGGCACCTGGCCCTGGGATGATTAGGGCAGAGGAATATTGCCTCCTGCGGAGCAAGGGCGGGATAGAGGAGGTGCGGCTGTGTGTTGGTTAGTTTGCATATCAGAGGCATGTTTGGGGCTGGGTTGGGCTCTGACAATTAGCTGGCTCAGGGAAGGCTGTCTCTCTCCTCCATAAAGTTTTTCAACATGTCAAGACATAATAGACAGAAAAATTAAAACAATGTGCAATACAGGCTTAGAGCCAGATACAACTTGATTCAAACTGAGTAAGTTAAATAATTGATCTGGAGCAATCGGTACTTCCTAAGAGTCAGGCTTCTCTGTAGCCCACGAACTTCAATAGAGACTCCTGTGGGGTATTTGTGTAGGGAGAGAAGATCTCTCCACTCCTGACATGGTCTTCCTACTTGAAAACGTAACACTCCCTACTTATATTTACTTTTCATGAACGATTTTATAATTCTATTTAAATCTTATTACATTTATTTTTCATGAATGATTTTATAATTCTGTTTAAATCTTATTATATTTATTTTTCATGAATGATTTTATAATTCTACTTAAATCTTATTATTTAAATCTAGTACCTCTTCATTGTACATAAAATTCAGAAAAAAAGTTGGGGCATATTTTAAAAAACACACCTGAATTCTTGTTATGCAGGAATACTTAATATTTTGGAACACAGAGTTATGAAGAAACTGTGGAAAAACTCAACTATTTCTCTCCCCTCCCCCCATGTATGTGTGTATGCATACACTCATGTATGTGAACATAAGTACATAATTATATTTATATGCACTTCTATATATCTACACCTATTTAGGTCCAGCTTGCTAAAGCCAAAATCCTCCCCACTTTTAAATCACAGCTGAAGGCCTCCTTCCTCAGTTCACTGGTACTTCCCTAGCCCTCCCTCTTTTTTACTGGTTTCTGTGTTCTTTCGTACTGCTTACTTCTTTTTTTTTTTAACTTGGGCTGCTCCTTCCCCTGCCTCTCTTATTTGTATATACTTCAAATGAGGAGGGTAATGTCTAAAAGGCAGCACGTAATTACAAGTGGACCTCAAATACTGCTACAGTCAAGTTCTAAACAATCTTTAGAAGACTGACTCTGCCAGTCCCCGGAGGCATCAGCAGAAAATGGGAGCCCTGTGTGCTGTGGTGCTGTGGTGCTGTGGTGCTGTGGGCATGATGTCTGCCAGCCAGTGGCTCCATTTAGGCACTTTTGTCACCTTGCTCATTGTCTCGGCTTATGCAATTATTTAATTTTTTTTTTTTTTTTTTTTTTTTTTTTTTTTTTTTTGCATTTTGACATTTCTCATTTGTAAAGGGAGTAGAAAATGGGTATATAAAAGTGGTGGTTCTAGTGGTGAGAAGACTAATTAAGTAGATACAAAGATAGAGCATCAAAGTGTGAAGCCTTCCGCCTCAGCGAGATGTTTATTAGACTTAAGCCAGTCAATCGCAAGCCAATCACATGCCAGTGATAAGGAAAGAAACAGAAGTCACTGTGTTAGCTACTACAGATAGAGTGTATGTGGTGTAAATAGTGACTTAAATTATTGTTTTAGCTCTCTGAGAATGAAACATTTATTGGCACCTGCTATATATACCAGGCTAAAAAGTTATTTCCAATTCTGAAATAATTGACAGTTCAAAGTTAAATTTTTATGAAGTTATTATTCTGACTATACCCAGAGTTTTTTGATTCTTGAATTCCAAATTATCCTCCTCTTCTTCACCTGTCATTTTTTTCCTCCACCAAAATAGTGTTCCTTCCTTAGTGATTTTTTCCATAGCAGATGATTAATTTATGTTTCAGAAAAACAGAGACAATGAACAATGCTAGGCCTTTGGAACTTTTAACCTCTGACAGAATTTTCATGGAAATGCAGAGAAATGGGGACTATTATGAAGAAATGACATCTAATGCTAATTCACTAAACTCATTTTGCCAGTTTCCAACCAACTACTTTGACTAAATCTTCAATTCCAAGTAGACAGAGTTCAGTTACATTTTTTATTTATCTATATTCAAAATCTGTAATGTTAAGTATTGTGAAGCAATAGCTAAAGGGAAAAAATCCAAATAAAAAAGTTAAAAAGCGGAAGTTTTGGATAATGGATAGTGTACAAAAATCTGTGAGTTAATACCACCTATCTAAATAATTTTGTAGTTTTTCATTATTTGAAAGATGACCTAGCCAATAGAATAAGACAAAAGAATGAAGTAAAGGCATAACATAGGAAAGAAATAAATAAAACTGTTTTATGCACAAAAAACAATGATTCTGCACATAGAAAATAAAAAAGCTATGCAGGTAAAACATATAATTAATAGGTGAATTTTACAATATTACTGAATGCACAAATACCCAAAAATCACTTGTATTTCTATACACCAGCAACTTAAAGAAATTAAAATTTAAATGGTAGAATTCAGAATAGCACAAAATAATCAAATATCTTTAAAATACATGTATTTAAAGGCATGCAAGAACTTTATACTGAAAATAAAGCTACCTTTATGGAGAGGAATCAAAGAAGACATAAATAAGCAGAAGGATATACAATTTTCATAAAGTGGAAGGCTCAGTATTTTAAGATGTAATTTCTCCCACAATTTACCTATAGATTCAATGCAATCATAGTAAAAAACCTAGAATGTGTGCATTTTGGGGGTAAAAGTTTAAAAGTGATTCTCTCTCACTTTCTGGCTCACTTTCTCACAGACACATATGTATATAGCAATTTAAAAAGCTAAGAAGATAATATTGAGGTAGAATTTACACTATCAGATATCAAAATTTATTATAATGCTACAGTAATTAAAATACTATAGTGTTGGGCAAAGATAGTAAGCAAGCAAAAAGAGCAGAAACAAAGCTGTACATATATGATCACATATTTATTACAAAGATGTTCCTGCAGTGCAGGGAGGAAGAAAGTTCTTTTCAACAAATGTGGCTGTGCCAAATGAATAACCGTATTTGAAATAACTCAACTTGAATCCTACCTCACAACGTACAAAAAAAATTAAATTCCAGGTGGAATGTAAATCTAAATATGCAAAGTGTAAAGGACTGACAGATTGGACTTGTTAAAATTTAGAACATCTGTTAATAAAATAACAGTCATAAGAAAGTGAAATGAAGGCTGGGCTCAGTGGCTCAGGCCTGTAATCTCAGCACTTTGGGAAGCCAGGGCGAGCGGATCACCTGACGTCTGGAGTTTGAGACCAGCCTGACCAACATGGTGAAACCCCATCTCTACTAAAAATACAAAAATTAGACAGACGTGGTGGCGTGGGCCTGTAATCCCAGCTACTCAGGAGGCTGAGTCATGACAATCCCTTGAACCCAAGAGATGGAGGTTGCAGTGAGCTGAGATGATGCCACTGCACTCCAGCCTGGGCGATAGAGCAAGACTGTCTAAAAAGAAAAAAAGAAAAAAAAAAAAAAAAGAAAGTGAAATGAGAATCCACTGAACAAAGGATATCTATATTATATGTAAATGACAAAGGACTTACATTCAAAATATTTTTTAAAACTTCTCAAATCATTAAGAAAAAGGCAACTCAATTTAAAAATGGGCCAAAAACTTTAATGAATATTTCACAAAATATGGTACCACATAGCTCAACATCATAATTAATTGAAGAAATGGAAAATAAAATCACAATAAGATAATATAATGCCTCCCATTCCTCCATTTCTGAATGGCTAAAAGAGGTGGAGGGAGTACCAAGTAGAGAATATAGAACAGTGGGAACTGTCATACGCTGTTTGGTGTATCTACCTAGACACATCACAATATATGTTCCTTATAAACCAACAATTCTATCATAAGTGTATACGAATAGAAATGTGTGTATATGTGTGCCAAACAACATGTACAACAATGTTTGTGTAAGCATTACTTTAATAGATCAAAATGGCAAACAGCAGAATGAATGCCATACAGCCGTGAAAATGAATGCTACATATAATAACATGAAAGAATTTTACATAGCGTTGATGGAACTAAGTAATGCACAAAATATTATATACCATATGATTGCCTGTATATAAAGCTTGAAAATAGTCAAACCTAATATGTGGTATTAGAAGTTGGAATATAGGTTACTTTTGAGTAGGGATTAATGACTGCACACCTAAGATTTGTGCATCTTTCTGTATAAATATTATGCTTCAATTAAAATTAGAATCTTACTTAAAAATAAACTTTTGCATGGCAAAATGTGCCTCTTGTTTTCACCTTTGAATTTATTAGCAGTCAGTACAAGTTCATCATAACCTAACGAATGAACATTTCTCCATCTGTCTCATTTCCTTAAAGATTATTTTCAATTGCTTCTGTGTCCAGAATGTTAATCTCAAATATTTCATTTATATTTGATACTATTTTCTTCACTGTTAAGTATTTATATCAAAACTTTATACTAGGGCATGGTGTAGTGAGACGTTAAATTGTTTTTTCCCCAAATTACTTGCTTATCTCAGTGTAATTTATTAACTAATATTCTCTTTCCCTTTAAAAGTTCTATACAAAGAAAGTATGTATTCTGCCCTAATAAGCTATTTGTCTGTTCTTGCACCAGTACACTTTAATTATAACTGCATTGTAATGTATTTGTAACTTACTGTTTTCTGTCAATTTTTTAAATTTTTTCCCAGAATTGTCTTATTTTAGAATTACTTGAATTTTATTAACTTAAAAAGAGAAGAACATTCTATTGATAACCATGTCATCCTTTTGGAGAGAATTATTATTATTATAATTCTGAGAATATCATGCCCTTAAATGTTTTCAGCATTTGTTGATACAATCTCTGTTCTCTTGGTGTAACAGAAAAGGAATCAGGAAATCTAAATTTGAGTTCTTGTTCTTCAACAAAGTAATTGTGTGACTTTGAGACAGTTACCAAAAGTATATCATATTTTTTGTAAATTGATTTTTATAGTTTCTACTTATTTTTTTCTTGGAGATAATTTGCTTTTATTGATTTATAATATTTGTTTATAAACTAAGAGTATTACATTATTAAATGCTTGCAAATTTTCTTAATTTGTAAAATACATTCTAATGTGATAAATCATTATTTTGATGTTTGTTTTTTGTGGAGGGGGAGTTTCAATGTCCTTTTTTGTAGCTTGATTATTTTATTGGGGTTTAATTTACATATAGTGACATATACAAGTCTCAGTGATTTCTGAGAAACCACATACTCCCCTGTATCCACCCCCCCATCAAGATACAGAACATTTCTTTTTTAAAAATGTTCATTTTTATTTCAACAGTTTTTGGGGTACAGGTGGCTTTCGGTTACATGGATAAGTTTTTTAGTGGTGATTTCTGAGATTTTAGTGTATTTGTCACCCAAGCACTGTACACTCTGCCCAATATGTAGTCTTTTATCCCTCAGCCCCATCACAGGCTTCCCCCTTGAGTCCCCATAGTCCATTATACTATTCTTATGTCTTTGCAGCCTCATATCTTAACTCCCACTTATAAGAGAGAACATATCATACACATTGTATGTATGAGAAATACAATATTTAGTTTTCCACCCCTGAGTTACTTTACTTAGAATAATCTCCTCCAACTGTATCCAAGTTGCTGCAAAAGACATTATTTCATTTCTTTTTATGACTGAGTAGCATTCCATTATATATATATATAACCACACACACATATATATATATATATAAAACATCTTCTTTATCCACTCGTTGGTTGATGAGCACTTAAGTTGGTTCCATGTCTTTGCAACTGGGAACTGAGCACATCTGTCTTTTTCATATAATGACTTCTTTTCCTTTGGGTAGATACCCAGTAATGGGACTGCTGGATCGAATTGTAGTTCTACTTTTAGTTGTTTAAGAAATCTCCGGGGGGCGGAGCAAGATGGCCGAATAGGAACAGCTCCAGTCTCCAACTCCCAGCGCGAGCGACACAGAAGACCGGTGATTTCTGCATTTTCAACTGAGGTACTGGGTTCATCTCACTGGGGAGTGCCGGACGATCGGTGCTGGTCAGCTGCTGCAGCCCGACCAGCGAGAGCTGAAGCAGGGCGAGGCATTGCCTCACCTGGGAAGCGCAAGGGGGAAGGGAATCCCTTTTCCTAGCCAGGGGAACTGAGACACACAACACCTGGAAAATAGGGTAACTCCCACCCCAATACAGCGCTTTAAGCAAACAGGCACACCAGGAGATCATATCCCACACCTGGCCGGGAGGGTCCCACACCCACGGAGCCTCCCTCATTGCTAGCACAGCAGTCTGTGATCTACCGGCAAGGCAGCAGCGAGGCTGGGGGAGGGGCGCCCGCCATTGCTGAGGCTTAAGTAGGTAAACAAAGCTGCTGGGAAGCTCGAACTGGGTGGAGCTCACAGCAGCTCAAGGAAACCTGCCTGTCTCTGTAGACTCCACCTCTGGGGACAGGGCAATAACAAACACAGCCGAAACCTCTGCAGACGCAAACGACTCTGTCTGACAGCTTTGAAGAGAGTAGTGGATCTCCCAACACGGAGGTTGAGATCTGAGAAGGGACAGACTCCCTGCTCAAGTGGGTCCCTGACCCCTGAGTAGCCTAACTGGGAGACATCCCCCACTAGGGGCAGTCTGACACCCCACACCTCACAGGGTGGAGTACACCCCTGAGAGGAAGCTTCCAAAGCAAGAATCAGACAGGTACACTCACTGTTCAGAAATATTCTATCTTCTGCAGCCTCTGCTGCTGATACCCAGGCAAACAGGGTCTGGAGTGGACCTCAAGCAATCTCCAACAGACCTACAGCTGAGGGTCCTGACTGTTAGAAGGAAAACTATCAAACAGGAAGGACACCTACACCAAAACCCCATCAGTACATCACCATCATCAAAGACCAGAGGCAGATAAAACCACAAAGATGGGGAAAAAGCAGGGCAGAAAAGCTGGAAATTCCAAAAATAAGAGCGCATCTCCCCCGGCAAAGGAGCGCAGCTCATCGCCAGCAACGGATCAAAGCTGGACGGAGAATGACTTTGACAAGATGAGAGAAGGAGGCTTCAGTCCATCAAATTTCTCAGAGCTAAAGGAGGAATTACGTACCCAGCGCAAAGAAACTAAAAATCTTGAAAAAAAAGTGGAAGAATTGATGGCTAGAGTAATTAATGCAGAGAAGGTCATAAATGAAATGAAAGAGATGAAAACCATGACACGAGAAATACGTGACAAATGCACAAGCTTCAGTAACCGACTCGATCAACTGGAAGAAAGAGTATCTGCGATTGAGGATCAAATGAATGAAATGAAGCGAGAAGAGAAACCAAAAGAAAAAAGAAGAAAAAGAAGTGAACAAAGCCTGCAAGAAGTATGGGATTATGTAAAAAGACCAAATCTACGTCTGATTGGGGTGCCTGAAAGTGAGGGGGAAAATGGAACCAAGTTGGAAAACACTCTTCAGGATATCATCCAGGAGAACTTCCCCAACCTAGTAGGGCAGGCCAACATTCAAATCCAGGAAATACAGAGAACACCACAAAGATACTCCTCGAGAAGAGCAACTCCAAGACACATAATTGCCAGATTCACCAAAGTTGAAATGAAGGAAAAAATCTTAAGGGCAGCCAGAGAGAAAGGTCGGGTTACCCACAAAGGGAAGCCCATCAGACTAACAGCAGATCTCTCGGCAGAAACTCTCCAAGCCAGAAGAGAGTGGGGGCCAATATTCAACATTCTTAAAGAAAAGAATTTTAAACCCAGAATTTCATATCCAGCCAAACTAAGTTTCATAAGTGAAGGAGAAATACAATCCTTTACAGATAAACAAATGCTTAGAGATTTTGTCACCACTAGGCCTGCCTTACAAGAGACCCTGAAGGAAGCACTAAACATGGAAAGGAACAACCAGTACCAGCCATTGCAAAAACATGCCAAAATGTAAAGACCATCGAGGCTAGGAAGAAACTGCATCAACTAACGAGCAAAATAACCAGTTAATATCATAATGGCAGGATCAAGTTCACACATAACAATCTTAACCTTAAATGTAAATGGACTAAATGCTCCAATTAAAAGACACAGACTGGCAAACTGGATAAAGAGTCAAGACCCATCAGTCTGCTGTATTCAGGAGACCCATCTCACATGCAGAGACATATATAGACCCAAAATAAAGGGATGGAGGAAGATTTACCAAGCAAATGGAGAACAAAAAAAAGTGGGGGTTGCAATACTAGTCTCTGATAAAACAGACTTTAAACCATCAAAGATCAAAAGAGACAAAGAAGGCCATTACATAATGGTAAAGGGATCAATTCAACAGGAAGAGCTAACTATCCTAAATATATATGCACCCAATACAGGAGCACCCAGATTCATAAAGCAAGTCCTTAGAGACTTACAAAGAGACTTAGACTCCCATACAATAATAATGGGAGACTTCAACACTCCACTGTCAACATTAGACAGATCAACGAGACAGAAAGTTAACAAGGATATCCAGGAATTGAACTCATCTCTGCAGCAAGCAGACCTAATAGACATCTATAGAACTCTCCACCCCAAATCAACAGAATATACATTCTTCTCAGCACCACATCATACTTACTCCAAAATCGACCACGTAATTGGAAGTAAAGCACTCCTCAGCAAATGTACAAGAACAGAAATTATAACAAACTGTCTCTCAGGCCACAGTGCAATCAAACTAGAACTCAGGACTAAGAAACTCAGTCAAAACCGCTCAACTACATGGAAACTGAACAACCTGCTCCTGAATGACTACTGGGTACATAACGAAATGAAGGCAGAAATAAAGATGTTCTTTGAAACCAATGAGAACAAAGATACAACATACCAGAATCTCTGGGACACATTTAAAGCAGTGTGTAGAGGGAAATTTATAGTACTAAATGCCCACAAGAGAAAGCAGGAAAGATCTAAAATTGACACTCTAACATCACAATTAAAAGAACTAGAGAAGCAAGAGCAAACACATTCGAAAGCTAGCAGAAGACTAGAAATAACTAAGATCAGAGCAGAACTGAAGGAGATAGAGACACAAAAAACTCTCCAAAAAATCAATGAATCCAGGAGTTGGTTTTTTGAAAAGATCAACAAAATTGACAGACCACTAGCAAGACTAATAAAGAAGAAAAGAGAGAAGAATCAAATCGACGCAATAAAAAAATGATAAAGGGGATATCACCACCGACCCCACAGAAATACAAACTACCATCAGAGAATAAACACCTCTACGCAAATAAACTGGAAAATCTAGAAGAAATGGATAATTTCCTGGACACTTACACTCTTCCAAGACTAAACCAGGAAGAAGTTGAATCCCTGAATAGACCAATAGCAGGCTCTGAAATTGAGGCAATAATTAATAGCCTACCAACCAAAAAAAGTCCAGGACCAGATGGATTCACAGCTGAATTCTACCAGAGGTACAAGGAGGAGTTGGTACCATTCCTTCTGAAACTATTCCAATCAATAGAAAAAGAGGGAATCCTCCCTAACTCATTTTATGAGGCCAACATCATCCTGATACCAAAGCCTGGCAGAGACACAACAAAAAAAGAGAATTTTAGACCAATATCCCTGATGAACATCGATGCAAAAATCCTCAATAAAATACTGGCAAACCGGATTCAGCAACACATCAAAAAGCTTATCCACCATGATCAAGTGGGCTTCATCCCTGGGATGCAAGGCTGGTTCAACATTCGCAAATCAATAAACATAATCCAGCATATAAACAGAACCAAAGACAAGAACCACATGATTATCTCAATAGATGCAGAAAAGGCTTTTGACAAAATTCAACAGCCCTTCATGCTAAAAACGCTCAATAAATTCAGTATTGATGGAACGTACCTCAAAATAATAAGAGCTATTTATGACAAACCCACAGCCAATATCATACTGAATGGGCAAAAACTGGAAAAATTCCCTTTGAAAACTGGCACAAGACAGGGATGCCCTCTCTCACCACTCCTATTCAACATAGTGTTGGAAGTTCTGGCTAGGGCAATTAGGCAAGAGAAAGAAATCAAGGGTATTCAGTTAGGAAAAGAAGAAGTCAAACTGTCCCTGTTTGCAGATGACATGATTGTATATTTAGAAAACCCCATCGTCTCAGCCCAAAATCTCCTTAAGCTGATAAGCAACTTCAGCAAAGTCTCAGGATACAAAATTAATGTGCAAAAATCACAAGCATTCTTATACACCAGTAACAGACAAACAGAGAGCCAAATCAGGAATGAACTTCCATTCACAATTGCTTCAAAGAGAATAAAATACCTAGGAATCCAACTTACAAGGGATGTAAAGGACCTCTTCAAGGAGAACTACAAACCACTGCTCAGCGAAATAAAAGAGGACACAAACAAATGGAAGAACATACCATGCTCATGGATGGGAAGAATCAATATCGTGAAAATGGCCATACTGCCCAAGGTAATTTATAGATTCAATGCCATCCCTATCAAGCTACCAATGAGTTTCTTCACAGAATTGGAAAAAACTGCTTTAAAGTTCATATGGAACCAAAAAAGAGCCCGCATCTCCAAGACAATCCTAAGTCAAAAGAACAAAGCTGGAGGCATCACGCTACCTGACTTCAAACTATACTACAAGGCTACAGTAACCAAAACAGCATGGTACTGGTACCAAAACAGAGATATAGACCAATGGAACAGAACAGAGTCCTCAGAAATAATACCACACATCTACAGCCATCTGATCTTTGACAACCTGAGAGGAACAAGAAATGGGGAAAGGATTCCCTATTTAATAAATGGTGCTGGGAAAATTGGCTAGCCATAAGTAGAAAGTTGAAACTGGATCCTTTCCTTACTCCTTATACGAAAATTAATTCAAGATGGATTAGAGACTTAAATGTTAGACCTAATACCATAAAAATCCTAGAAGAAAACCTAGGTAGTACCATTCAGGACATAGGCATGGGCAAAGACTTCATGTCTAAAACACCAAAAGCAATGGCAGCAAAAGCCAAAATTGACAAATGGGATCTCATTAAATTAAAGACCTTCTGCACAGCAAAAGAAACTACCATCAGAGTGAACAGGCAACCTACAGAATGGGAGAAAATTTTTGCAATCTACTCATCTGACAAAGGGCTAATATCCAGAACCTACAAAGAACTCAAACAAATTTACAAGAAAAAAACAAACAACCCCATCAAAAAGTGGGCAAAGGATATGAACAGACATTTCTCAAAAGAAGACATTCATACAGCCAACAGACACATGAAAAAATGCTCATCATCACTGGCCATCAGAGAAATGCAAATCAAAACCACAATGAGATACCATCTCACACCAGTTAGAATGGCGATCATTCAAAAGTCAGGAAACAACAGGTGCTGGAGAGGATGTGGAGAAATAGGAACACTTTTACACTGTTGGTGGGATTGTAAACTAGTTCAACCATTATGGAAAACAGTATGGCGATTCCTCAAGGATCTAGAACTAGATGTACCATATGACCCAGCCATCCCATTACTGGGTATATACCCAAAGGATTATAAATTATGCTGCTATAAAGACACATGCACACGTATGTTTATTGCAGCACTATTCACAATAGCAAAGACTTGGAATCAACCCAAATGTCCATCAGTGACAGATTGGATTAAGAAAATGTGGCACATATACACCATGGAATACTATGCAGCCATCAAAAAGGATGAGTTTGTGTCCTTTGTAGGGACATGGATGCAGCTGGAAACCATCATTCTTAGCAAACTATCACAAGAACAGAAAACCAAACACCGCATGTTCTCACTCATAGGTGGGAACTGAACAATGAGATCACTTGGACTCAGGAAGGGGAACATCACACACAGGGGCCTATCATGGGGAGGGGGGAGGGGGGAGGGATTGCATTGGGAGTTATACCTGATGTAAATGATGAGTTGATGGGTGCAGCACACCAACATGGCACAAGTATACATATGTAACAAACCTGCACGTTATGCACATGTACCCTACAACTTAAAGTATAATAATAATAAATAAATTAAAAAAAAAAAATCTCCATACTGCTTTCCATAGTGGTTGTACTAGTTTACATTCCCACCGAAAGTATAAAAGTGTTCCCTTTTCACCACACCCACACCAACATCTATTGTTTTTTGATTTTTAAATTATGGCCATTCTTGCAGGAGTAAGGTGGTATTGCATTGAGGTTTTAATTTGCATTTCCCTGATAATTAGTGATGTTGAGCATTTTTTCATAGAAAAATAGAATTGTCTATTCATGTCCTTTGCCCACTTTTTCATGGTATTCTTTTTATTACATTATATATATATGTATATATTTTTTGAGACTGGGTCTCAAAAAATATATACATATATATATAATGTATGTATATATGGCAGTGATCTCGGCTCACTGCCACCTCTGCCTCCCACGTTCAAGCAATTCTCCCATCTCGGCCTCCTGAGTAGCTAGGACTACAGGCATGAACCACTACACCCAGATAATTTTTGTATTTTTAGTAGAGACGGGGTTTCACTAGGTTGGCCAGGCTGGTCTCAAACCCCTGACTTCAAGTGATCCGCCTGCCTTGGCCTCCCAAAGTGCTGGGGTAACAGGCATGAGCCACCAACCGCACCTGGCCAGAATTGTTTATTTGTTTGTTTTTTTCTTGCTGATTTGTTTGAGGTCTTTGTAGATTCTGGATATTAGTCCCTTGTCAGATGCATAGTTTGCAAATATTTTCTCCCACTCTGTGGGTTGTCTGTTTACTCTGCTGATTATTTTGTTTCCTAGGCAGAACATTTTTAGTTTAATTAAGTCTCATTCATGTATTTATTTTTGTTTTGGTTGCATTTGCATTTGGGTTCTTGGTCATGAACTCTTAGTCTAAGCCAATGTCTAGAAGAGTTTTTCTGATGTTATTTTTTAGAATTTTTATGGTTTCAGGTCTTAGATTCAAGTATTTGATCCATCTTGAGTTGATTTTTGTATAAGGTGAGAGATGAGAATCCAGTTTCATTCTTCTACATGTGGCTTGCTAGTTTTCTCAGCACCGTTTATTGAGTAGGGTGCCCTTTCCCCAATTTATGTTTTTGTATGCATTGTCAAAGATCAGTTGGTTGTAAGTATTTGGCTTTATTCTTGGTTTCTCTATTCTGTTCCTTTGGTCTACTTGCCTATTTTTATGCTAGTACCATGCTGTTTTGGTAACTATAACCTTATAGTATACTTTGAAGTCTAGCCATATGATGACTCCAGATCTGTTCATTTTGCTTAGTATTGCTTTGGCTATGCAGGATTTTTTTTGGTTCTAGACAAATTCTAGGATTGTTTTTTCTAGTTCTGTGAAGAATGATGCTTTTTGATGGGAATTGCATTGAATCTGTAGATTGCATTGGGCAGTATGGTCATTTTCACAATATTGATTCTACCCATGAGCCTGGAATGTGTTTCCATTTGTTTGTGTCCTCTATGATTTCTTTCAGCAGTGTTTTGTAGTTTTTCTTGTAGAGATCTTTCATCTCTTTTGTTAAGTTATATTCCTAAGTGTTTTTTGTTTTGTTTTGTTTTTGCAGCTGTTGTAAAAGGGATTGAGTGCCTCATTTGATTTTCAACTTGGTCATTGTTGGTGTATAGCAGTGGTACTGACTTGTGTACCTTAATTTTGTATCCTGAGACTTTACTGAATTAGTTTATCAGATCTAGGAGCTTTTTGGATAAATCTTTAGGGTTTTCTGGGTATATGTTCATATAATCAACAAAAAAGCAACAGCTTGACTTCCTCTTTTCTAATTTGGATGCCCTTTATTTCTTTCTCCTGTCTAGTCTGATTGCTCTGGCTAGGACTTCCAGTACTATGTTGAATAGAAGTGGTGAAAGTGGGCATCCTTGTCTCGTTCCAGTTCTCAGGGGAATGCATTCAACTTTTCCCCACGTTGGGTGTGGGTTTGTCATATATGGCTTTTATTACTTTGAGGTAAGTCCCTTATACGCTTATTTCATTGAGGGTTTTTATCATAAAGTCATGCTGGATTTTATAAAATGCTTTTTCTGTGTCTATTGAGATGATCCTCTGGTTTTTGTTATTAATTCTGTTTATGTGATATATCACATTTGTTGACTTGCCTATGTTAAACCATCCCTGCATCTCTGGTATGAAACCCACTTGATCGTGATGTATTATCTTTTTATATAATATTGGATTCAGTTAACTAGTATTTTGCTGAGGATTTTTTTCATTAATGTTCATCAGGAATATTGGTCTGTAATTTTCTTTTTTGTTATGTTATTTCCTAGTTTTGGTATTAGGGTGATCTAGCTTCATAGAATGATTTAGGGAGGATTCTGTCTTTATCTTTTGAAATAGTTTCAGTAGGATTCGTACCAATTCTCCTTTGAATGTCTGATAGAATTCAGCTGTGAATCCACCTGGTCCTGGACTTCTTTTGTTGGGAATTTTTTTTATTACTGATTCAACCTCACTGATTGTTATCGATGTGTTCAGGGTTTCTATTTCTTCCTAGTTTAATCTGGGAGGGTTGTTATATTTCCAGCAATTTATCCATCTCCTCTAGATTTTTTAGTTTGTGCATACAAAGGTGTTCATAGTAGCCTTAAATGCTCTTTCGTATTTCTTTTTCTTCTTCTTCTTTTTTTTTTTTTTTTTTGAGATGGAGTTTGCTTTTGTTGCCCAGGCCGGAGTGCAGTGGCTCCATCTCGGCTGACTGCAACCTCCGCCTCGTTCAAGCCATTCTCTTACCTCAGCCTCCCAAGTAGCTGGGATTACAGGCATGCGCCACCACACCCGACTACTTTTTGTATTTTTAGTAGAGACGGGGTTTCTCCATGTTGGTCAGGCTGGTCTCGAACTCTCGACCTCAGGTGATCCACCCGCCTCGGCCTCCCTAAGTGCTGGGATTACAGGTGTGAGCCACCATGTCCAGCCGCTCTTTTGTATTTCTATGCATTGGTTGTAGTATCTCCAGTTTCATTTCTAATCGAATTTGTTCAGATCTTCTCTCTTGTTGGCTAATCTCACTAATGGTCTATCAATTTTGTTTATCTTTTCAAAGAACCAGATTTTTGTTTCATTTTTTCTTTGTTTTTTGTTTTTTTGTTTTTTTTTGGTTTCAATTTCATTTAGTTCTGCTCTGATCTTTGTTATTTCTTCTGCTGGGTTTGGGTTTAGTTCTTGTTTCTCTAGTTCCTTGAGATGTGACATTAGGGTGTTTATTTGTGCTATTTCAGACCTTTTGATGTAGGCATTTAATGCTATGAACTTTCCTCTTAGTATTGCTTTTGCTGTATCCCAGAGGTTTATAGGTTGTGTCACTATTATTGTTCAGTTCAAAGAATTTTTAAATTCCCATTGTGATTTCATTGTTGACCCAAAGATCATTCAAGAGCAGATTATTTAATTTCCATGTATTTGTATAGTTTTGAGGATTTTTTGAAGTTATTTCCAGTTTTATTTCACTGTGGTCTGAGAAGATACTGATATTATTTTGATTTTCTTAAATTTATGGAGATTTGTTTTGAGGCCTATCATATAGTCTATCTTGGAGAATGTTCCATGTGCTGATGAGAAGAATGTATATTCTGCAGTTGTTGGGATGAATGTTCTGTAAATATATATGTCTGTTTGTTCTAGGGTATAGTTTCTATCTATTGTTTCTTTGTTGACTTTCTGTCTTGATGACCTGTCTAGTGGAGTCTAGTGGAGCTTTCACTGGAATATTTAAGTCCCCCACTATTATTGTGTTGCTGTCTATCTCATTTCTTAGGTCTAATAGTAGTTGTTTTCTAAATCTGGGACCTCCAGTGTTAGGTTTTCATTAATAATTTCATAGAAATAACTTAGGTTTTGTTACTTTTCCCTATTGGTCTTGTGTTTTCTATTTCACTGATTTCTTTTCTTTTTAATTTCCATTTTTTTCTGCTTACATTGATCTAATTTGCTCTTCTTTTTGCCCCTAAAGATGGATTTTAAACCCATGGTTTAAATTCCTTCTTCTTTTCTAATATAAGCATTTAGAGCTATAAATTTCCCTCCAGCTGCAATCTATAGATTTTGATATGTGCTATTATTATTAAGTTCAAAATATTCTCTAATTACCTTTTAATTTTTTCTTTGATCTACTGGTTGTTTAGAAGTGTGTTGCTTAATTTCCAAATACTTGGGGGTTTTTCTGGGGTTCTTTTTGTTGCTAATTTCTTATTCAATTTTTTTGATTGAGTAATATTAATTTCAATCTTTTTGAGTGTGGTTGACTTTTATGGCTCAGTATATGGTCAATCTTCGTGTATGTTTCACATATGCTTGGAAAGACTGTTTTCTACAGTTGCTGGATGCAGTGTTTCTTAATGTCAGTTACATAAGTTTGGTTGTTCAGGAACAATCTGGATGGCGATGAACGTTCCGGCTTTCCACGTGGCCTCCTCTGACATTACTCTGGGCAAGTTTGGTGAGGGGGCACTTCATTACTGCAGACGGAAGGTCCAGAATCCCCATAATGTTCCCCAATGATATCAGGTATGGAGGTGTTTGATTACTGCTGGTAGAAATGAAATTACTGGCTCCTCACCCAGTCCATTCTGAGAGCACTCCGGCAGGGGTAGGAAGCTGCAATTTTTGTCTAAGGGTTTTCTGTTTTCCTGTATTCCCCCTTTCCTTGTCCTTTGGCTAGAAACAGCAGGTTTTTTCTTGAGGCTCCTTTTGTCTTTTCTAGCTTTATGTTTTCACATTACCTACTTCTCCAGCACCTGATGTAGGATATACAAGTGGGGGAAGAAACCAAGGACTCACTACCATGTCATTATTTAGGGTCTGAGATCTCATGCTGATCTGTTTTCTTCTCTCCACCTTTCAAAGTCTTCTCATATTTGTTTTATATGTGATACTCAGTTTTTATTATTAGTGGGGGTGAGTTTTTCGCTTGGTTTGGGTTTTACAAGAACTTGGTGGGAATAGTACGAAGAAGTACTTTTACTGCATCTTGGTTTGGTGATCTTCATTTTTGAAGGATGTTTTCGCTGGATTTCTAGATTGAAAGTTTTTTTCCTTACAGCAATTTAAATCTCATTGCATCATCTTTTGACTTGCCCTATTTCTGGTAAGTTAGCAACCATTCTTATTGTGTCTCAAGTGAGTTTAATGCATCTTTTTTCTTCTAGTTGCTTTTAATATTTAATTTTCATAATTGGTTTTTAGCAGTTTGAGTATGATGTGCTTAGGTGTGGTTTTCAGTGTTTATCTTGCTTGCGTTTGGTTGATATTCTTGAATCTTTCATCTAAATTAGGAAATATTTGATCATTATGTCTTCAAATATTTTTCTCTCCCGTGTCTATTTCTTCTTTTAGTACTCCAATTACATGTATTTTAATCTTATTTCTATTTTCTTACAGTTTAATTAGTCCCTCTTCATTGTTTAACCAGCATTAAAAAAAAGTCAGTATTTTAATTTTGCTTTAGTTTGGATAGTTTTCCTAACCCTGAGTTCAAATTCACTGTTCCTTCCTTCTGCTGTGTTTGATCTGCCATTAAGCCCATGATATACATTTTTATTTTAAATGTTGTATTATTCAGTTCTAAAATTTCTATTTTATGGGTCCCATTTCTCTCCTGAGTCCAATTTATTTTCTCATTACTTTTACATTTTCATTTAAATCCTTTATTGTATTTGTAATAATCCTTTATCATAATTATAATATTATCTATTAATTCAAACACCTTGTCATTTCAGGATAAATTTTTATTAACACATTTTTTTCTTTTTGTTATTTTTCCACCATTAACTGTTTCTGTACATATCTGGCAGTGTTTTTGTAATATGCCAGGCATTATAAATGCTCTGTTGTTTGTTGTCTAGATTTTTTTTTTTTGTCATCCTTAATAAGTGTCAACTTTCGTTCTGGCAGACTGTTAATTCACTCTTGGAGATAAATTTTATCCTATTAAGGAGTGCTTTTAAAACTTTGTTAGGGTGGGTCTAAAACAGCTTTTTCCCTGGAGCTAGATTAATTTACTCCTATGATGTGATCTTGCCGGAGTCTCTATTGAATGCTCAGGGCATTCAAGGAGGTTCTACACTCTGGCTGGAGGTCTTGAATGTCTCCCTGCTTGTGCAAAATCTAGCAAATGTTTATTTCACAGCTTCCAAGTAAATATTCTCTCTTTAGTGGTTCTATCTCAAAAGGTTGTTACTTGCTAGAACTAGTAGTTTCTTGCTGTGTATATGAATACTTAGTATTTAACCAAAGCTTCAGGAATATTCCTGTACAGATTTCTAGAGTTCAGTCTTCCCACAGCTCTCTTCTCTCTTTTACCCTCCTCTGCAAATTCTAGCTGCTTCAGTACTCCAAATTCCAATATCTTTCTTCTCAGTTCAGTGAAATCACTATGCTCTGTTCAAGCTTTGTTTCCTATTCACTACCATCCCAAAAGTATCTCCAAAAGTAAGGTCGAGGCTCACCTCAATTGCCCCCTTCTATTAGGAATCACAGACCTATGCCACCTGTTGTCTAAGGTCTAAAAATGGCACTTCATATTTTTTCAGCTGTAAATTTATAAATGACGGGGCAATAAACTCATATTAGTTACTCATGGCTTATGGTACAATCATTTTAGAAAAGTTTTGTAAGATCTATCAAAAACCACAAAAATAAGCCTCTCTTATTATCCCCCAATATTATTATTTTTAGTTTTCATTGTTTTACAGACAGGGTATCCCTTGTTGCCCAGGCTGGAGTGTAGTGGCATGATCACATCTCACTGCAACCTTGAACTCCTGGGCTCAAGTGATCCTCCTGCCTCAGCCTCCCAATTAATTAGGACTACAGGCACCCACCCCCAAGCCTGGATAATTTTAAAATTTTTTGTAGAAGTCGGCTGGCGGGGGGAAATATTTTGCTATGTTGCTCAGGCTGATCTTGAACTGCTGATCTCAAGCTATCCTTCTGCCTAGGGCTCCCAAAGTGCTGGGATTATAGGCAAGAGCCACTGTACCAGCCAAAAAAAATTATTTCTAAGAATGCATCTTACTCAAATCATCTAATGTAGAAAAAATATACATGCACCAAGTTATTATAGTAGCAAATGCAAGTTAGGAGTCACCCAAATAACTGAAATATAGGCGTGGTTATGTAAATTACAGTTAACTCACTTAATGAAATAGTACATTGGCATTACACATTATATTTTGCAAACTTTGAAACAACATGAGAAGTGTTCATATAGTATTAAATAAAAAGAGACATATTAAATTATTTGTACACTCTGATTATAGTTATAAAAAATCTACATATGAAAAATATCAGCCAGGCATGGTAGCTCAAGCCTGTAATCCCAGCTGTTTGGGAGGCCAAGATGGGTGGATCACCTGAGGTCAGGAGTTCGAGATCAGCCTGATCAATATGGTGAAACCCCGTCTCTACTAAAAAATACAAAATTATCCAGGTGTGGTGATACACACCTATAATCCAGTTACTTGAGAGGCTGAAGCAGGAGAATCCCTTGAACCCAGAAGGTGGAGGTTGCAGTGAACTGAGATTGCACCACTGCATTCCAGCCTGGGTGACAGAGCAAGACTCTGTCTCAAAAAGAAAAAAGAAATGAAAGAAAGAAAGAAGGAAAGAAAGAAAGAAATATCTCAAGATGTATACAAACTAAAGTAACTTTGTTAAGTTTGGCAGGATTTGGAAGATTTTTTTTTTTCCGTCTAATTTCAAGTATCTTTTTTTTTTTTTCATGATACTGAGTTTCACTCTTGTTGCTCAGGCTGGAGTACAATGGTACAATCTTGGCTCACTGCAACATTCGCCTCCTGGGTTCAAGCAATTCTACTGCCTCAGCCTCCCGAGTAGCTGGGATTACAGGTACCCACCACCACACCTGGTTGATTTTTTGTATTTTTAGTAGAGACGGGGTTTCACCATGTTGGCCAAGCTGGTCTCGAACTCCCGACCTCAGGTGATCCCCATGCCTCAGCCTCCCAAAGTATCTTATTAGATGAACACTTTTTTTTCCTATACACTTTTAAGTTACAGAAGCTGATATGGAGTTTAGTGAGCATCTGATTTCAACACTAAAAATAATGTTGAACAGCCAGGGCTCTGAATTTTCAGAAACATTGCCAGGTAAATAAACAGAAAGGAAGAATTTTAAAATTTCATTAATAAGCAAAAATCATGTGGAGTTTTAAGGATGGCTCATCAAGGCTTAGGAGTCTTTGAGAATAATTGCTGGATAGAGTTCAGGTATACTATTGAATGTGAGCTGATCAGGGACCAGTCACATATCTACAGAGCTATTTTGTAGTTGTTGTGTTTATTTGTTTTCTTCGTATTCAGGATTCAAAATGGGAGGGTAGGGAAAAGGGAAGCATATCAAAAGAAAGTTCTAAAGGCTTAACCAATAGGTTTAGAGAAGAGTTAAAACCAGCCAGAGACTAAGAGAAAAATGTGGTGTGAAAGCCTTAATGTAAGGTGGTGCTGGAAGGAATCCATTTGTGGGACCACGTGATCACAGAAGTGTTAGCAAGTTAGTAACACAGAAGTGTTAGCAATTCAGTAACATCTGATTTAAACAAGAACATTCATCTCCCCACACTCACATACTGCTCTGTGATTTACTTTCCATGTAAATACACATGGTTCTGCACTACCAGTTGCTCTGGCTTTTTAGTATAATTTTGGAATTCTTTACTCATTTCATACTATTGTTTCTAATAATGGCTCAGGAGAATATTGGTTATTCACAAAGTGTGTACGATGATGGGTAATATTACAAAGCTCCAGAAAGAAAAGTGGCTCTAGAGAAAGGAGGCTGAATAATCAATGAAGCAGATCAACATTAATACACCAAATCAAATTTTCTCTAGCGTAAGTTAAACAGCTTTGCCATTTAGAGAGCAATGCAGACTGTGGAGGAAAGTTTGTAAGCTGGTATTAGTTGTTGATCTAAGTAAATTTTGCCAAAATGCAGGAACCCACTGGAACTCCAACAGAGGTGGCTCATTGCCTAACTATAAAGATTAGCTCAACTCAGAATAATGGCCAAGATTCAATATTCAACGTTCTTAAAGAAAAGGACTTTCAACCCAGAATTTCGTATCTAGCCAAACTAAGCTTCATAAGTGAAGGAGAAGTAAAATCCTTTACAGACAATCAAATGCTGAGAGATTTTGTCACCACTAGGCCTGCCTTACAAGAGCTCCTGAAGGAAGCACTAAACATGGAGAGGAACAACTGGTACCAGCCACTGCAAAAGACCATCGATGCTAGCAAGAAACTGCATCAACTAACGAGCAAAATAACCAGCTAACGTCATAATGACAGGATCAAGTTCACACATAACAATATTAATCTTAAATGTAAATGGGCTAAATGCTCCTATTAAAAGGCACAGACTGGCAAATTGGATAAAGAGTCAAGACCCATCAATGTGCTGTATTCAGGAGACCCATCTCATGTACAGAGACACACATAGGCTCAAAATAAAGGGATGGAGGAAGATCTACCAAGTAAATGGAAAGCAAAAAAAAAAAAAAAAAAAATTAAAAAGCAGGGGTTGCAATCCTAGTCTCTGATAAAACAGATTTTAAACCAACAAAGATCAAAAGAGACAAAGCCATTACATAATGGTAAAGGGATCAATTCAACAAGAGCTAACTATCCTAAATATATATGCACCCAATACAGGAGCACCCAGATTCATAAGGCAAGTCCTTATAGACCTACAAAGAGATTTAGACTCCCACACAATAATAATGGTAGACTTTAACATCCCACTGTCAACATTAGACAGATCAAAGAGACAGAAAGTTAATAAGGATATCCAGAACTTGAACTCAGCTCTGCACCAAGTGAACCTAATAGACATCTGCAGAACTCACCACCCCAATTCAACAGAATATATATTCTTCTCAGCATCTCGTTGCATTTATTCCAAAACTGACCACATAATTGGAAGTAAAGCACTCCTCAACAAATGTAAAGGAACAGAAATTATAACAGTCTCTCAGACCACAGTGCAATCAAATTAGAACCCAGGATTAAGAAACTCACTCAAAACTGCTCAACTACATGGAAACTGAACAACCTATTGCTGAATGACTACTGGGTACATAACAAAATGAAGGCAGAAATAAAGATGTTCTTTGAAACCAATGAGAACAAAGATACAACATACCAGAATCTCTGGGACACATTTAAAGCAGTGTGCAGAGGGAAATTTATAACACTAAATGCCCACAAGAGAAAGCAGGAAAGATCTAAAATTGATACCCTAACATCACAATTAACCGAACTAGAGAAGCAAGAGCAAACACATGCAAAAGCTAGCAGAAGGCGAGAAATAACTAAGATCAGAGCAGAACTGAAGGAGATAGAGATACAAAAAACCCTTCAAAAAATCAATGAATCCAGGAGCTGGTTTTCTGAAAAGATCAACAAAATTGATAGACCATTAGCAAGACTAATAAAGAAGAAGAGAGAGAAGAATCAAATAGACGCAATAAAAAAATGATAAAGGGGATATCACCACCGACCCCACAGAAATACAAACTACCATCAGATAATACTATAAACACCTCTATGCAAATAAACTAGAAAACCTAGAAGAAATGGATAAATTCCTGGACACATATACTCTCCCAACACTAAACTAGGAAGAAGTTGAATCCCTGAATAGACCAATAGCAGGCTCTGAAATTGAGGCAATAATTAATAGCCTACCAAGCAAAAAAAGTCCAGGACCAGATGGATTCACAGCCGAATTCTACCAGAGATACAAGGAGGAGCTGGTACCATTCCTTCTGAAACTATTTCAATCAACAGAAAAAGAGGGAATCCTCCCTAACTCATTTTATGAGGCCAGCATCATCCTGATACCAAAGTCTGGTAGAGACACAACAAAAAAAGAGAATTTTAGACCAATATCCCTGATGAACGTCAATGCAAAAATCTTCAATAAAATACTGGCAAACCGAATCCAGCAGCACATCAAAAAGCTTATCCATTATGATCAAGTGGGCTTCAGCCAAACCCACAGCCAATATCATACTGAATGGGCCAATATCATACTGAATGGGCAAAAACTGGAAGCATTCCCCTTAAAAACTGGCACAAGACAGGGATGCCCTATCTCACCACTCGTATTCAACATAGTGTTGGAAGTTTTGGCCCGGGCAATCAGGCAAGAGAAAGAAATAAAGGGTATCCAATTAGGAAAAGAAGAAGTCAAATTGTCCCTGTTTGCAGATGACATGATTGTGTATTTAGAAAACCCCATCATCTCAGCCCAAAATCTCCTTAAGCTGATAAGCAACTTCAGCAAAGTCTCTGGATACAAAATCAATGTGCAAAAATCACAAGCATTCTTATACACCAATAACGGACAAACAGAGAGCCAAATCATGAATGAACTATCATTCACAATTGCTTTAAAGAGAATAAAATACCTAGGACTCCAACTTACAAGGGATGTGAAGGACCTCTTCAAGGAGAACTATAAACCACTGCTCAATGAAATAAAAGTGGATACAAACAAATGGAAGAACATTCCATGCTCATGGATAGGAAGAATCAATATTGTGAAAATGGCCTTACTGCCCAAGGTAATTTATAGATTCGATGCCATCCCCATTAAGCTACCAATGACTTTCTTCACAGAATTGGAAAAAACTACTTTAAAGTTCATATGGAACCAAAAAAGAGCCCACATTGCCAAGACAATCCTAAGTCAAAAGAACAAAGTTGGAGGCATCACGCTACCTGACTTCAAACTATACTACAAAGCTACAGTAACCAAAACAGCATGATACTGGTACCAAAACAGAGATGTAGACCAATGGAACAGAACAGAGCCCTCAGAAATAATACCACACATCTACAACCATCTGATCTTTGACAAACCTGACAAAAACAAGAAATGGGGAAAGGATTCCCTATTTAATAAATGGTGCTGGGAAAACTGGCTAGCCATAAGTAGAAAACTGAAACTGGATCCCTTCCTTACTCCTTATACAAAAATTAATTCAAGATGGATTAGAGAAGTAAATGTTAGACCTAAACCCGTAAAAACCCTAGAAGAAAACCTAGGCAATACCATTCAGGACATAGGTATGGGCAAGGACTTCATGTCTAAAACACCAAAAGCAACAGCAACAAAAGCCAAAATAGACAAATGGGATCTAATTAAACTAAAGAGCTTCTGCCCAGCAAAAGAAACTACCATCAGAGTGAACTTGGGGAACCTACAGAATGGGGGAAAATTTTTGCAATCTACTCATCTGACAAAGGGCTAATATCCAGAACCTACAAAGAACTCAAACAAATTTACAAGAAAAAAAACAAACAACCCCATCAAAAAGTGGGCAAAGGATATGAGCAGACAATTCTCAGAAGAAGACATTTATGCAGCCAACAGACACATGAAAAAATGCTCATCATCACTGGCCATCAAAGAAATGCAAATCAAAACCGCAATGAGATACCATCTCATGCCAGTTAGAGTGGCGATCATTAAAAAGTCAGGAAACAACAGGTGCTGGAAAGGATGTGGAGAAATAGGAACAGTTTTACACTGTTGGTAGGACTGTAAACTAGTTCAACCATTGTGGAAGACAGTGTGGCAATTCCTCAAGGATCTAGAACTAGAAATACCATTTGACCCAGCCATCCCATTACTGGGTATATACCCAAAGGATTATAAATCATGCTGCTATAAAGACACATGCACACATATGTTTCTTGTGGCACTATTCACAATAGCAAAGACTTGTAAGCAACCCAAATGTCCGTCAATGATAGACTGGATCAAGAAAATGTGGCACATATACATCATGGAATACTGTGCAGCCATAAAAAAAGGATGAGTTCATGTCCTTTGTAGGGACATGGATGAAGCTAGAAACCATCATTCAGAGCAAACTATCGCAAGGACAGAAAACAAAACACCACATGTTCTCACTCATAAATGGGAATTGAACAATGAGAACACCTGGACACAGGGTGGGGAACATCACACACCGGGGCCTGCTGTGGGGTGGGAGAAGGGGGAGGGATAGCATTAGGAGATACACCTAATGTAAATGACAAGTTAATAGGTGCAACACACCAACATGGCACGTGTATACATATTAACAAACCTGCACATTGTGCACATGTACCTCAGAACTTAAAGTATAATTAAGAAAATAAAAAAGTCAATGGTTTAAGAAAAATAAAGTCCATGATGTTTAGACCATTCAATAAAACAGTTAAAAAAAAAGAATTATGGCCAGGAGTTTTCTGCAGATGTGCTGGGAGAATGGGAGGCCTTTAATCCACTGCTGGCCCTGTTATACTCCTCTCAGCTGTCTTTATTCCCCATTTTTCTTAGGTTTAAAAAATATTTAATTGTGGTAGAATACACATAACATAAAATTTATTGGCCGGGCGTGGTAGCTCATGCCTGTAATCCCAGCACTTTGGGAGGCCGAGGTGGGCGGATCACCTGAGCTCAGGAGTTCGAAACCAGCCTGACCAACAAGGAGAAACCCCGTCTCTACTAAAAATACAAAATTAGCCAGGCATGGTGTTGCATGCCTGTAATCCCAGCTACTGAGGAGGCTGAGGCAGGAGAATCACTTGAGCCCAGGAGTCGGAGGTTGCAGTGAGCCGAGATCACGCCATTGCACTCCAGACTGGGCAAAGAGAGTGAAACTTCGTCTCAAAAAAAAAAAAAAAAAAAATTATCATTTTAACCATATTTAAGTGTACAAGTCAGAAATGTCAAGTACCTTCAGGTTGTTGTACAGTGAATATCCTGAAGTTCTTTCATCTTGGAAAACTGAAACTCTATGCCAATTAAACAAGAACTCAAAAGGATAATTTATTTATTAATTAATGCCTACTAACTTATACGTATTGACAACTAGATGGCTTGCATTTAAAATATTTTAAGGCGCAGAATAAATCTTTGTTCTTAATAGAAAAATTGGAAGATACAGATAAGCAAAAAGAAAAAAATATATAATTCAATAGTAAATTGAATTACATCTCATGTACGCCTGTATATTTGAAGACTTTCCCTAAGCAAAAGGGGAATCTTGCTTCTGTACCTTTTTTTTTTTACACAATATATCCTGAACATCTTTCCATATCAACAGAGATCTCTATCATCACCATCTTTAAGGGACGTGTAGTATGCCATGGGAGGGATGTGTCATACTTTATGTAACCAACATCACTAAGCTGGCTCTCTTTTATCTGCTATTGTGAACAGTTTGATGCTTTTTAACAAATCTTCATAAGTAACAATAAAACCTTACCTCTAAAAACAAAGCTGTAATGCTGAGATTTCAGATGCAATGAAAGTGGGGAGAGATAAAGATTTGGGTGAGAGTGTTTTCGGTAACTTCAACCCCCCTTGCACACTGTGACTTTGAAAACCGGGTCTCCCAGAGGCCTGGCTCTCTTTAGTGGGTCATTCTCAGAGCCTCAGGGACTGCCCAGAAAGCAGGAACTCACCTGCTAACAGGTTTGTTCACACTTACATCATTGCCCTTGGTCATTCTCTCTTCTTACACACTGTCTCCACTCTCACTGCCATACTTATGCTTCTACACTAAAAAAATTGCTTTCTCTCAAATGTTACCATACACGGTTAAAGATAAGGAACCTCACACTCTCTGCAGAGGTTCTGGTTAGGAGTGTCTAAAAAATGCACAAAAAGCCCAGTCTCTTGCCTTCTTTGTCCCTAATCTCCCACAGAGAGGGGGTAACATAAACGTCTCCTGATGCACTGAAAAGCTTTGTGCTGACTCATGAGATGTGCAGTACAAACAAATGAAGGAACAAAAAGATAACAGTTTTTGAGAAACGGTTCTAGGTTTTTAGGGAGAGAGAAGAGGCAGAGGAGTGGAGAGATGGGGAGGGGAAGTTCTAAGAAGCAAGGTCTGGAAGTGCAATTCTTTCTTGTGAGCTATCTACCCTGGAAGGGATGGACCAGCCCGCTATCATCCCCAAGCTGGCCCAATGTGTTGTGAGCACAGGTTAAACTTCATAGTGACCTGTGATCTGTCCATGGTGCTACTGAGGAGAGCCTGAAATCAAGATGTTCTGATTATAGCCCTTGTCCAGCACCCTCACCTCTAAAATGGTAATCTCAACACCCCTCCCCGCCTTACAGAGCTGTTAAATGGATACAACGATGATAACAATGAATGTTAACTGAGAGTCACAGTGCTCCTGTGTACATACATTCCCGGCTATGTATTTCCCATACATGACCTCATTAGAACTCACTGCAGCCCTGTGTACAGTATTCAAGGCCTTAAACAAAAGAAAAAACCAAGCCGAGAGAGGCTTTCTGACTTACTTCAAGTCACACAGTAGGTAAGAGGGGCAGCTGGAATTTCGTCCCAGGCTGCTTGGCTCCCAAGTCCTTGTGCCTGACCATCTCACTCCATGACATAAGGCACCTCCTGCGAGGCTATGTGCACAGGAGTTGACCAACAGACTTAGCTCTTCTTTCTCTTCTAGTGAGTTCACTGTTCAACTCCAAGCCCCAGCCTCTGACATCAAGCTCTGGATTGTCTGCTGACTGAAGCGCTGGAAGACAAAGAAACTGAATAGAAGGAAGGCTCGTGGGACCCTTCCTTCTATTAGTTTTCTCATTATTTAAAAACACAGACTCCCCTATGCCTGAATTTCCCATAGATTAGAGCTCTTCTCCTACTTAAGAAATTCCAACAGCCTTCTCCTGGCATATCTCTGCTTGCCTTGGGAGATTCTCTCCACTTAGACTCCACTAAAATGATCCAAACTCATCTTCTTTTATGCCGGAGCACACACTCTCCTCTGGTGGTCCTCGTGTCACGCAATCTCATTCCATCTCTGGCCAGCACTGTCTGATAGAAACAGGCGGCAAGCTGTGAATGTAATTTTAAATTTTCTAATACTCTCACGTAAAAAGTAAAAAAAGAAAATGATAAAATTAATTATAATGATCTGTTTTATGTAACCCAGCATATCCAATAGATTACCTTTTCAAGATGTAATCACATAAAATTGTAAATGAGATATTATACAATCTTTTTTTCATAGTTAGTCCTTGACATTTGGTGTGTATTTTGCACTGAGGGTGCATCTCCATTTGAATTAGGCATACATCTAGAACCTGTGTTACAAGTGGCTCGTGCCTACTGTGCTGGAAGTGTAGGTCCAGTCTTTTGTTCAGGCTCATTCCCCATGTGTAAAATCTCTCTCCTCCCCTTCAGCTAAGTGAAATCCTAAACACTGAAGGCTCAGCTCCAGCTGTGCTTCTAAAAGGAATCTCCTCGAACTCAGTCAACACGTGTTCTTCTCCCCTTGACTGTGTGTCCAGGCCTGCAGTTACGCTTTTAAACATTCCCCTCCAGATAGCATCGTCTCTGCCCCTTCACGCTAACACTGTCCCAACTCCACTGAAGCCCAGGGCGCTTCCCACTGCACTCCTCTGCAGCAGTTCTCACTGGGTTCCTTTATTACTTCCCTGGACTCTCCCAGTACCCTCACTGAACTCTCCCAGTACCCTCATTCCTGATCACCTCTCCTTCTCAACACTCTTCACCTTCACCTGTGAGCCCACATTCTCCTGACTTTTTCTTCCACTCTGACCACTTCTTAGTATCATATGGGGTCTTCTATTCTGCTTCCATCCCTTATGTATTTTCTTTTGGATCTGACCCAGCTCCCTATTCCTTTTCTTCTCTCTCCTTAGTCTCTGCTTGGACTATTTCATCATTACCTTAGATTTCAGTTATTATGGATAAGCAGAGTCTATTCTTATCTTCACCTCCAGCCTTAATTTCTTCCTTTATATTCAGGTCAGAAAATACAATTGCATATGTAGGGAAGAAAAAATGTATCTTTTCCTCACCCAATATGAGAGTAATGGCTGAGACTCCTATAACAGAAGACAGGTTAAAAAGAGAAGAGCATATACATTTATTTTATTATGTTTTATGTGGCAAGAGTACCCTCAGAAATGAAGAACCAAAGGAATGGGAAGATATGTGTATTGTTATGGACAGCGGTGCAGAAGTATGATTGGAGAAAAAAAAAGATGTGATCTAAAGGGGGGAACTTAGGAAGGCCTGTTTGTTCAGTTTCTTCCTGGGGTCCCTGTGTGGCATTCCTTTCCTTTAGGGATAGAACAGGATACCTGGTACGTGAGGGTATTCGGAGGAAAAGAGAAGATCAGAGTCACCGTCCTAGGTTTGATGGTCTGCTTTAGGGAAGAAGGGGTGAGGAGAATGTTCGTTTCTATGTCCCACTTCAAGGGAGAAAGGAGTGACAGAAGGTCAGAGGGGCCTTCCAGCTTCTGCTGTTTTCTCAATTTCCAAGGCATCACATTTTGGGGTGGCATTTCCTGCACCCCATCACATACTTGACATGTCATTAGATTTGTCAATCTAACCCCAACACACATACGTGTTTGCACACACACTCACAGCACACCCATTTCTCCATTTGTCTCTGGTACACACATCCACACTGTTACCTAATCCAGAATCCAAAGCCATGCTTGATTCCTTCTTCTCCCTCACCTCCCAGATCCAATATCCAATCCACCAGCAGTTCAGGAATGCTCTAACTTCAAAAACGACCTCAAATGCAGCCTCTTCTCTTCATCTTCTGGCAGGAACCTTAGCCCAAGTCAAAATATTTTCCACCTGGACTTTTATTTTTGGACTGCTTTCCTTGCTTCAAGTTCAAAGCCCCTTCCATAGTCTTCATAATCTAGCCCCAAGCCCTTCTCCAACCTCATCTTCTACCTTTCTTCTCTTTCAAAACACTCCAAGCCTGCAGATCTTCTGTTATTTAAAGGTACAGTTTGTTGTAGTACAATTCACAGCACATGACAATCCTCTTTATTTCATTGTGTTTTTGAGGCTGGGTCTCACTCTGTCACCCAGGCTGGAGTACAGTGGCTTGACCATGGCTCACTGCAGCCTCAACCTCCTGGGCTCGAGCCATCTCCTGGAACAGCCTCCCAAGTAGCTGGGTCTACAGGCACATGCCACCACACCCAGCTGATTTTTTAATTTCTTTTATTTTGTAGAGTCAGGTGTTTCCCTGTTTTGCTCAAGCTGGTCTCGAACTCCTGTGCTCAAGCAAATCTCCCAATATGGCCTCCAAAGTGCTGGGATTACAGGTGTAAGCCACTGTCCCTGGCCTCGTCTTAATTTCAAAACAGTGGAAATTCATTACTTCCTAGACAAATCAAAGTGCCTAGTCCTCAGACTTGTCAGCAGAGCCCTGGGCAGCCTCAGATTTGTTTTTATGTACTCCTGGGTAAGTCATCAAGGGTAGAAATAAAATGGTAGAAGAGACCTTAAAAGCATTTCCATATTTGGGGCTGGATTATAATTCATGCTATTCCCCAGAGAAAATGTCCCTTTTTCCCAAAATCTCTAGAGAAGGATACACCACAGCCACTTTTAATGTCTGTTGACCTTTTCAGCCAGGAAGTTCTAATTCCTAACTCAAGTACCTTCAGCTCTAGTTCAGTCTCAGCAGGATCCAAGATCATGCAATGACTCTGTCCCTCTCTGAGCCCATGTCTCCAGCCTGGCTGCTTCAGGCAAGCGTTGGTGTGCGCCCTGTCCTAGGAGGAGCCTCATGTCTGAGTCAATGCTCTGCTCAAGCAGAGGACCATGGTGGTGGTTTGTAATCAGAAGCCATCTTCATTTTCCTTCTTCTGGACTTGGCTGCTGGAAAAGACTGTATCAGCAGGCTGTGGCTTCTAAGGAGAGAACACCTCCCCACCTCCCCACACTGCTCAGCCATGCATGGAAGACTCTCTGCATTACCAAATCTCCTCCGAAGCAAGCCCTGTGGGGCCCCCACAGCAACTCAGGGTCAGCACTCCAGACCCATGAGGGATGCCTTATGAGGTCAACAGAATGAGAAGCTACCAGGATTCCCTCACTGCTTTCCAGACAAAGTCCAAAGGCTGCCTGGTGCAGACATGCCTTGCCCTCTCTCCTCAGGCAGCTGGCTGTAGGACACCAGGAATGACCACCACCTTGACCTCTGAATCTCTAACATCAACAAGCATCCACTAGGGTCTTAGCCTACCTGTCTTTCCCATAAGAGAGAATAATAGAAGGTAATAGATGTGTGTGTGTGTGTGTGTGTGTGTGTAAGTGCAGGGGAGGTAGAATACACAAATCCATCTTTATAAATTTAATTTAAATACTGCCCTTCACTTTGTGCATTGGCACAAAATTGGCAGGTTCATCTTAATTTGAAAGTGTTTTTTTCTAACTAAGAAAATGTTCATGAACTTTCTCTGTGTGGTAAATAAGAGGCTCCATAGACATTATTGGTAGAGTGAACATTATACAATTAAAAAGCAATTCCTTCCTCCAGCTTTCCTGCAGTAACCAGTGCTCCTCACTCTCGAGCCTAAGCCTTGGGTTTAGAGTGAGTATTTGCTAGTAAGAGTCTGTACCTATTGCCGTCCTTGGAAGCATTCATAAACATTTACTCACTAAAGGATGTATCCTACCTGAATTTTCTCAGAAAACTTCATTGTTGTATGAATCTTAGTCTAGTTGTCTTTTAGCCATCTTTAGAACAAAGGGTTACCTAAATCTACTTTTTTCAAACTACAGCATGGAGACATGAGGGGGACCTGGGAGGGTGTCCAGAAAAGTCAATCAGCAGTATAGATATGCCACACCCTCCTGGCGAAAACTGAGTAAAGCAGGTTAATTCTACTCACAGAATGAGGAAATGGTGTGAATTTTGTGCAGCAAAAACATTTAAAAGATACGGCGGGTGCTACTTCAGGCAACCCCCAGCAAAATGATGAATGTTGTGAAGGTTAGAGGAGAGGACTTTAAGGGAAGCTTCAGGTTTGAGGTGTGTCTGAAAGAGGGACAAGGAGTAGTGGCGAAGAGGACAGGGTTTGTAAGGCAGAAAATAGATTTGTATTATTTTCTTTGAAGTGTGAGACTTGCAGATTCACATGGATATAATTGTAGACTTACTCTAAATACATACATACATACATATATATATATATATTTTGCAAGACGGTCTCATTCTGTTGCCCAGGCTGGAGTGCACTGGCACAATCATAGCTCACTGCAGCCTGGAACTCCTGGGCTCAAGTGATCCTCCCGCCTCAGCCTCCCAAGTAGCTGCAGTAATACAAGTGCATACCACCATGCCCAGTTAATTTTTTTATACATTTTTGTACAGACAGCGTCTCACTTGGTATACTGCCCAGGCTAGTCCTGAACTCCTGGTATCAAGTGATCCTCTCACCTCAAGCTCCCAAAGTGTGGGGGTTACAGGTGTGAGCTACTATACCCAGCCCAAGGACTGTTTTTTTTTTTTGTTTGCTTTTTTGTTTGTTTGAGACAGAGTCTTGTTCTGTCACCCAGGCTGGAGTGCTGTGGCGCCATATCAGCTCACTGCAACCTCTGCCTCCCGGGTTCAAGTGATTCTTCTCCCTCAGCCTCCCAAGTAGCTGAGACTACAGGCACGTGCCACCATGCCTGGCTAATTTTTGTATTTTTTTTCTTGGAGATGGTGTCTCACTCTGTCGCCCAGGCTGGAGTGCAACCTCACTCCTCCTGGGTTCAAGCAATTCTGCCTCAGCCTCCCGACTAGCTGGGACTACAGGTGCATGCTCCCACACCTGGCTAATTTTTTTATATTTTTAGTAGAGATGGAGTTTCACTGTGTTGCCCAGGCTGGTTTCGAACTCCTGAGCTCGGGCAATCTGCCTGCCACGGCCTCCCAAAATGCTAAGATTATTACAGGCATGAGCCACTGTGCCCCACCTAATTTCCGTATTTTTATAGAGACAGGGTTTCATCATGTTGGCCAGGCTGGTCTTGAACTCCTGACCTCAGGTGATCCACGCACCTTGGCCTCCCACAAAGTGTTGGGATTACAGGCGTGAGCTACTGCACTCAGCCCTAAGAACTGTTTGAAGAGGAAGCATAAGAATTAACTATGAGGCTTCATGGTAAACATTTGATTCATAAGAAGATCCAGAGGCCAGGCATGGTGGCTTACACCTGTAATCCCAGCACTTTGGGAGGCCAAGGTGGGCAGCTCACCTGAAGTCAGGAGTTCAAGACCAGCCTGGCCAACATGGTGGAATCCCGTCTCTATTAAAAATACAAAAATTAGCCAGGTGTGGTGGTGCATGCCTGTAGTCCCAGCTACTCAGGAGGCTGAGGCAAGAGAATCGCTTGAATCCGGGAGGCAGAAGTTGCAGTGAGCCGGGATCACGCCACTGCACTCCAGCCTGGGTAACAGAGCAAGACACTGTCACAAAATAATAATAATAATAATAATAATAATAATAATAATAATAATACAGAGAGGTCAAATAAGGTACAGCACCCCGTTCCATTTTCCCTACCCAACCCCAAATCTGTGTCAGGAAGTACCAGAGATAGAATCCTTGAAGGGTGGGTACTCATATTTTATATCCATAAACCAACACCCCCTGTTTTTCCTCACATTGCCTCCCCAGCCATAAGTAGCAGGAAACTTCTCCATTTGGTTAACCGAGTTACCCTTTTGCTATCCACAAAGCCGTGCCCATTCTTCCTAGGGGTGATGGTGTATGATTATAAATTTCCATTAATCAACAAAGTCAGTTGGAGTTTTATATTCCCCCACTCCAGGGTAGAAGCTTCATGCTGAAGACAGAATTTAAAAGACCATTTTGATGTCTTATTGCTTCCACTATTTTTCAAAAATAACAATTGCCCAGAATGTACCAGCTTCCAGCTGTTATCTTTTAGTCTGGTTCACAGGCCATGCTGCATTCAAAATTCAAGTTCGGTAAAGATGCCGTCACGGCATTGTCTCACTTCTGTATTTTAACAAGGATAAAATATGAAATTTGAGCTGGAAGCAATATTACGATTTTGATATCAGCGACTCTGCACATGTGGTTTTACCTCCCACGTTCCTCCTTCCCCTCCAGAGGAAGTTTTCTTAAAGATTTTTCAGCAGGCAGATTTATTACTCGTCATGATTTGGGGATTATCTGTTGGACAGTTTTGCTATTTTTTTCTGATACCAGAAACTAAAAAGAGCAGATCGTTTGGCTTTCAGGGACACATACTACATGGTAATCACTCCCACACTGTGAATACAATCTGCAGTAACACAAATGTAATTCCTGTCACTAATTGAAAGACTCCCTTTTCATGGAGCTTATGTGGAAATATCAGATTGTTCTGAATGTCTTTTGAGGCTATTTTCCGCCAGATGCTTTTTTGGATGTGAGAGGATTAGTGGGATTCTCTAGTCCAATAAACTGTTATCTCCAAAGAATATTTCTGATGGGACATCACAATAACATGCAGTCATGTTTTAATTTTAATACACAGGGCATTCTGAAAAGTACATTCTGTCACATGGAGACAGATGTTTCTCCCTTCAAACATTGCCAGAAACAATTTGACCCCTTTATAATCATGTTTCAATTACCTGCTTTTCTCTCTCTCTCTCTCTCTTTCCCTTCACTCTCCTCTCATCTTTTTCTCTATTCTATTCTGTTCCTCCCTCAGATTCTCTCTTTCCTGCCAACTTTTCATTTCATCCTATTTTACAGTTCTCTTCATATTTTCCATTCCTCCTTTTAAAAAATCTTCCGTCAAAGGCTTAGACTGCCAATAAGAACCTAGCATTCCTTGATCATACCGAAAGTAGGATATGAAATAATAGACAAGTGCTACACTGTCATGATCATCTTTATTTCCCTTGTAGGACATTGCCTTGCTGTGGTTCTGCACCAGTTGCTATGTCTGGATATGAAATAGTTCTAGTGAGAGCCTGGTTAAAATGCTAAGCACAAACAAAGCTTTATGAAGCACATAATATTCTTACAAGTTTAAGAAAAATATCCATCCATTCAGAGAACAAATGTTTTTGAAACTCTATGCAAACTCTTAATTACCATGCATTTTTACTTTTCATTATAGTAGATTCTTAGAGGACTTTTACTTCACAGCATTTTATACCTGAGTTATTGTTATTATTGAAAGAAAATTGAAATAAACTATTCACAATCTTTTACCATATATCATTTTAACTATTTAACACTGTTTCTCCCTGAAGACATTACACGTTTTTGGATTATTACTGTGTTAGTTTGCTTCTCGGCCAGTCCCTCTCTCAAAGTCATGTAGAGTGAGATCTTGATCCAGAGAAGTCAAATCTTTAAAGATAAACTCAATAAAATCGTGTCACTTTGCTCAAAGAAAGAGCAGATGAAATATCTTAATGAGAGTTATCAACTAAGCAAATTTTTATTGAGAATCTACCTGGTTCTTTTGAGGCCCATGTCTTTGTAGTCTTCTGTCACAGTCAGAGGTCCAGCTACTCTGAAGCTGCCATGCTGTGATGTCCAGACCACGTGGAAAGGACGTGTGACCTTGCTCCAGTCAATAGCTGAGGTCCCAGGCAACAGCTCGCATCAACTGCCAGACAGGAGTGAAGACTCCTCCAGAGAACTTCAGCCTCCAGCCATTGATTCATTTATGGCCTTCAAGCCCTTCCCAGCTGAGGCACAAGACATTGTGGAACACAGTGCACTGAATTCCTGACCCACAGACTCTATGGGCATAATAAAGGGATTGCTGTACGCCACTAGGTTTCGGGGTGGCTTGTTATATGGCAACAGTAACTGGGACTGATTTTGGTACCAGGACTGGGGTGCTACCGTGACCAAAAAACAGCTAAAACATTGTAGCATTGGCTTTGGGACCAGGCAGCCTTGAGGAGACTGTCAATGAAGGATTAAAGGATCCCGAAAAGAATTTTAGTGAAAGCTGGAGGAGAATCGATGATAACGTTGGCAGAAGTCTCAAAGGCCTTGAAGATGCCCCTGTCTTTCTTCCCAGAGGTAACTGACTTTGCTACTTGCATTTCCACACAGGTTTTATACTATTATTACATATAAGTATCAAAAATAATTTAGGCCGGGCACAGTGGCTCACGCTCGTAATCCCAGCACTTTGAGAGGCCGAGGCAGCAGATCTGAGGTCAGGAGTTTGAGACCAGCCTGGCCAACATGGCAAAACCCCATCTCTACTAAAAATACAAAACTTAGCTGGGCGCGGTGGCGGGTACCTGTCATCCCAGCTACTTGGGCGGCTGAGGCAGGAGAATTGCTTGACCCTGGGAGGTGGAGGTTACAGTGAGCCAAGATAGCACCATTGCACTTCAGCCTGTGCAACAAGAGCAAAACTCTGTCTCGAAATAATAATAATGATGAAAATAATAATATAGATTGTTTTGCTTTATTTTGAACTCTATATAAATGTTATACACAATGTTTGACATTTTGCAACTAGCTTCTTACACTCAACATTCTCTTTTTGGAGTTATCCATGTTTATAGCTTCAGTTCCTTTTTATGCATTTGTATTGCTGTATAGCAGTCCACTATATGCATATCTGAGAATTTAGTTATGCAATCTGTGAAGGGGGAATGGCCATTTAGATTTTCCCCAATGCTTTGCTGTAAACAGTTTTATGCTTATTCTTGTACATACGTGCAAACGTTTATTTAGGTCATATACATAGAAGTGGAACTGCTAGGTTGAAGAATATTCATATTTCAACTTTACTAGGTATTGCTAAATTACTCACCAATGTGGATTTGTGCAAATTTACAGGTCTACCTGCATGAGAATTTTCATTTTTCCCCATCCTCATTGGCATTTGGGCTTTCTCATTGTGAAACATTTGTTCTGCCCTTTTTTTTCTATTAGGTTTGTTCATTTCCCATGATATGTACCTATACATACATACATATATATCTAAAATGAATTGTATATATTTCTTAAATACTATAATTACATACTTTATATATTTAAATTTTTATGTGTATATCTTATATATGGGCATATTTATATCTATATTTATATATCTTAAGTACTAATCTTTTGCCAGTTGTATGAGAATGCTTCATGACAAGCTTTGGCTTATCTTTTTGCTTTATGATGATTTTTAATATAAGTATATTTAAAATTTTAAAGCAATCAAATATGTCAGTCTTTCCCATTTTGTGTAAGAAACCCTTTTTTTATTTAGAAGTGACAGAATATTCCCCTGTATTTTCTTCAAAAGCTTAAAGTTGTATGTTTCATATTTGGTCTTTAATATATTTAGGATTTTGTGGTGTCAGACAGGAAATTTAAATTTATTTTAGTCCACATGTACAATCAATTATCACAGCATCTTTATTATAAAATATATTCTTCACCTATAAATTATAATGCTACTTTTATCCCTGTATCATATTTCAATGTATGTTTAGGTCAGTTTCTGGGTTCCCTACTGCATAACATCAAACTTTGCATTTAACCGTATTGCTAAACTCTCATATTAATCTGGATAAATTGCCTAATGTTTCTCTTATTATCTATGATAACATTTGAACTGAAAATAAGGACAATATTTTTCTTTTTCTTTCTTTTACCTCTTGTTTCTTTTCTAACTGTACAGTTGGAACCTCCAAGGGCAGTGCTGACTAAAAGTGGTGATGTGGGGGCGGTCTCTGTCTTCCCGACCTCTAAGTCTAACTGTTCTGCATGATGTTTTCATAGGTTTCTGATGGATGTAATTTATCATGGTAAGACAGTTCTCTTCCACTTTTAGTTTGCAACGAATTTTTACAATAAATGAAAGAGTTTTGAATTTTATTTAATACTTTTTCCATATCCTTGGGATAATTATAGTATTTTTCTTCTTTAATCTACAGAAGGGCAGGAATTTTTTCTTGTTCAGTATTTAACCTCTTCTGCCTACTAACACTACTGGTGCCTAGTAGCTACTCAGCAAAGTCTGGTTGCATAAATAATTTTTTAAAAAACGTGAAAACCTGTACTTTAAAGGCTGGCAGTGGGGGGAAAATGTCCTTACAGGGATACAGAGGTGAACTATGCTGCTAATTTCTAGCCTAAATGCACTCTCCTCTTCTGACCTCTCACTCTTTCAGGATCAGAGAGGCCTCAGGGAGGACAGCGGACCTTCTCTAACATTGGTCCCAAATAGTTGAATCTAGAGGAGAGAGAGAAAGCTGCCTTTCACGGCAGCACTGTCAGGCATGAAATACATATTACTCTTAATTCCCTGCAGTATCGTTACAAAGAGATTTTTAAAGCTTGACCATGTGCCTGTGTAAGGAAATTGCAGTATAATAAGTGACTTGCAATAACAGCCTCCTTCTCTCCATCCTCCTGGAGTCTTCTTGTGACAGAGACTTTATCTTGAACCTTAGTATGGCTTTCTGCATGGCAGTTGCTTTCTGAAATCGTTTGCACGATTTTATGCGCACATCCCGGCATTTCCATTGTCAACATTCTATGCCACAGGATGCTAAAAAGGACCTTTTCCTACTCCTCATGATCTACTGAAAACCATGTGATATTTAGACCTTATCTTTCTTAGACAGTTTGTCATCATTGTTTCCCTCAGTTTTTGATGCCATTCTGATTCTGTCCAACATCTGTTAGCAAACGTCAGTTGGATTCTCATTTCTCTGTAAGTATAGATCTATTTTTTCCTCCCTGTTTCTCTTTCTCAAGGCTTTTATGATCATGTCTTTATCCCTTGTGTCCTGGGATCATATGATGTTTCTAGACATGGGTCTTTCTCATCTATATGGCTTTCCATTGAGCAATTTGTGTCTTTCATGTGCTTGGGGGTTTTTTCTTGTGTCATTTTCTTGATAAAGTATTTGTTTCCTTGGCAATCTCTTCCTGGAACTTTTTTTATGTCATTATTTTAAACGGACACACAGTACTTGTACATATTTACAGGGTACATGTGATATTTCTTTTCTTTTGGTTTTTGAGATGGAGTCTGACTCTGTTGCCCAGGCTGGAGTGCAGTGGCACGATCTCGGCTCGCTGCAACCTCTGCCTCCCAGGTTCAAGTGATTCTTCTGCCTCAGCCCCCCAAGTAGCTGGGACTACAGAAGTGCATCACCATGCCCGGCTAATTTTTGTAGTTTTACTAGAGAAGGGATTTCACCATGTTGGCCAGGCTGGTCTCGAACTTCTGACCTCAGGTGATCCACCCGCCTTGGCCTTCCAAAATGCTGGGATTACAGACATGAGCCACCGCCCCCAGTCGATATTTCAATACATGTATACAATGTGTAATAAGCCAATCAGAGTAATTAGCATATCCATCACCTCAAACATTTATTGTTTCTTTGTGTTGGGAACATTCAAAATCTGCTCTTCTAGCTATTTGAAAATATGTAATAGATGTTGTTTGTAAGAGCTACCCTGTAGTGTTTTGGGGCAGTAGGACTTATTTCTCTTATCTAGCTGCACTTTTGTATCCACTCATCAACACTTGGCTTTTAATAGCGGGGTCTTGGGCCATCTTCACACTTTTTTTGAGACGGAGTCTCGCACTATCCCCTGGGCTGGAGTGCAGTGGCTCGATCTCAGCTCACTGTAACCTCCACCTCCTGGGTTCAAGCAAATCTCCTGACTCAGCCTCTTGAGTAGCTGGGATTACAGGCACCCGCCACCGTGCCCAGCTAATTTTTTGTATTTTTAGTAGAGACGCGGCTTCACTATGTTGGCCAGGCTGCTATCAAATTCCTGACCTCGTGATCCACCTGCCTTGGCCTCCCAAAGTGCTGGGATTACAGATGTGAGCCACCGCCCCTGCCCACATCTCTTAATTGCTTCTCTTATTTTTCCCACCTCTTGATAATTTGGGTTTACTTTCTGTTAGATGACTTTGATTTTACCTTGCAATCCTCATACTAAATTGCTCTTATTTTGGCACTCATATTTGTTAAATTCTAAAACCTTTTCACCCTCTGATTGCATTTCTTTGTCATTTGTGGATACAGCAACTTTTTGAATCCCTGGGAATTATACTTATTTTGGTTACTTTCTGAGCTTTCCATTAACTCATTTATTCCAATGTCCTTTTTTCCCCTATTTGTTTGTTTTGGTCCTGTTATGGTCTTGACTTCTTGAATACCTTGTGGTCTTCAGTCATCTGGCGTTCCTGTCCTTCTGAAGAATGAAGCAAGAGAAATGCTGACAGCAGCCTTGTGCACATGGCAGGCCTGCGGACAGTGTCATAACCTCAGGGGCCTGAATGCCAAGGGCTCTTCCCAAGGATGCAGCACTCCCAGGCCATACCCCTTCCTCACGGGCCTAAGAGAAAGGTGAACCTCATTCTGCTTGAGGTTGGGTTCGCCCAGAAGCACACTCTGAGGCAAGGCTTTAGGATAAGAACACTTTATTGAAGAAGTGCTCCCAAGAGAAACCTGTTTGAGAGTGAGGGGTACAAGTCAGAAAGGAGGAAGAGACTAAGCACAGGTGAGCTTTCTGGTGAAGCACTAGGCTCAGCCTGAGTTCATGGGGAGCTCTGCAGGGCAAATGACATCTCAGAGTTTGTTCTGCATCAAGGCAAGGGAGCTGGGCTTTTGTACCACCCACAAAACATCTACTGGCTGCCCTGGGGGAGGAAGGAAGACATGAAGGACATACGGGGTAAGGCTGCTCTAGCACCCAGTGTGGACTCTCTAAAGTTACAGGAATGGGTCATGGTAGCAAAGCTGGCAGAAGCAGGGTTTTGGGAGCTGCAGCCACAGACAGGACCTAAGGGGACCTGGGCAGAGTGAGCTCCACGAGTATGTGTACCAGGCCCCCACCTGCAGCATCCACCACTCTGCGTGTTTTTTCTCAAGCTCTCTGGAGATTCATTTCCTCATTTATAAGTCAGGCACAAGGGTGATATTATAAGAATTAGTGCATCTGTGTCACATAGTGAGAAAAAGAATGATCGAAATGGTTGCCTGCAGTATCCTCTATGGGGGAAAACATCTTTGAAAACATTCACAGAAAAGCCCACAAGATGGGTAAGACCCTGAGAATGCCTATGTCAGCAGACTCCAAACCACTAGAGGAGAAAGGAAGGGGCTCTGCAGAAGAAAGGGGGAATGATTTGATATTTTGCTATTAAAAGGAACTGAACACCAAGGATGTTTACAGCAGCTTTATTTGTAATTGCCAAACTTAGAAGCAACCAGGAAGGCCTGTTGTAAGCGAATGGATAAGCTGCAGTCCATCCAGACAAATAAAATATTATCTAGCAATAAAAAGAAATGAGCCATCAAGCCACAAAAAGAGATGGAGGAAGCATCATTGCATAGCATTTACTGAAAGAAGCCAATCTGAAAAGGCAATATGCTGTGTGATTCCAACTGTTTAACACCCTGGGAAAAGCAAAACTGTGGAGAGGGTCAAAAGAGCAGGGGTTGTCAAAGTTGCGGGGAGGAAGGAACGAATAGGCAGAGTACTACTATTTTTAGAGCAGTGCAATGATTGCATGATTGTGTAATGGTAGATACAGGTCATTATACATTTGTCCAAACCCATTGAATGTACAGCAACAAGAGTGAACCCTAATGTAAATTGGGTTCACTATGAATTTTGGGTGATAATGATGTGTCAGTGTAGGTGTATCCACTGTAACAAATGGACCACTCTGGTTGAGATGTTGATAATGGGAGAGATTGTGTGTGGGTGGGGGAGGCGGGGACATGAGGTATGTGGGAAATCTCTGTACTTTCTGCTTAATTTTTCTGTGATGGGCAGTGTAAGCCGCCCTTAAAAAATAAAGTTCATCTTTGGCTGGGTGTAGTGGCTCATGCCTGTAATCCCAGCACTCTGGGAGGCTGAAGCGGGCAGATTACCTGAGGTCAGGAGTTCGAGACCAGACTGGCCAACATGGTGAAACTCCATCTCTACTAAAAATACAAAAAATTAGCCCGGTATTGTGGTGTACACCTGTGATCCCAGCTGCTCAAAAGACTGAGGCATGAGAATCACTTGAACCTGGGAGGCAGAGGTTGCAGTAATCTGAGATTGTGCCACTGCACTTCAGCCTGGATGACAGAGCAAGACTCTGTCTCAAAAAAAAAAAAATTAAGTTTATTTTTAAAAAATCAATCAATAAAAGCAAAATAGACCTGAGTGGAGGAAAGAAGGAGAGAAGGGGAAAGGGGAGCTCGCAGATGCAGGGTGATGGAGGCTGGAGAAGGGGTGAATCACAAGTAACGGGGTAGCACTGAGCAGGCTTCCTCTGAAGAGCTATAGCTGAGAGGTAAGCCTGTCTTCCTCTCAAACCTCAGTTGTTCAACTCAGTACCTGGCTGCCTTGGGTGCTGTCAGAGATAAGTCTTACTTGTGGAAACTGAGCAGGAGTTTTGATTCCTGATCTGAGTCGAAAATAGCCTAGTGGGACAATGTGTTTGGAAACAGTCCAGTGTAGCCATGAGAAGAAAAGCTGCTGGAGAATTTGAAGAGCACTTGGAGAGGGCTTTGGGAATTTCAAGCCAGTGTTGTCAAACTCTTCAAGGGGCACTGAGGACCTCTCAGTGTGTTAGTTTGTAGAGCTAAGAACACATTGTGAACCACAAGGGACGTGCAGATGGAGAGGGGAATCAGCATCTGCATTAGGAGCTTTGCAGCATGACTGCGATATTCAAAGAGCGATGCCTACCATCCTTCACTCCAAAACCCGGAAGAGTGACGAGGACATCCGTTCACCCTTGGTAGATCCCTAAATGTCAAGGAAACAGGGTTAAGAGGGACCCAGGTACATTCAGCCCCTAACACAGATGTCTACTGTCTCCCTTGGGAAACTGATTAGATCACCCTGACAGCATTCTTGATGGTACCATTCCCTTCAGAATCTGCACCATCACAGGCAGAAAAGAGCAAAAGGCTTTGAAGAAAATATCTCACTTTTTGTAGCCCGATCCCTTGTAAAAGAGGAGTGGATTGACTGTCAGATAAGCGTAATTATTCCAAGAAATAGCTTTAGAATACATTTTGCATTGCAGAGTTGGAAAAATGTTATGTAGATGAAGATGAAATCAGAATGTCCCATATGGGAGCAGGTGGTATGCCTCCTTCTATCTCCACTTAAGGAAGCTGTTTGGTGGGCCTGTGATAAGTGAGAGGGGGAAGGTAGAAGAGAAGAGGCTAGAAAAGATTTTGGAAAGATGACTGAAGGTGCACGGACAAAGGTTGGACCTTTGTCCCTCCACCTGCTAACCCTGTGACCCTGGGCGAGTGAAGTAGCATCCTGCGCTTCAGTGTGAAAGCAACTCAGCGTGAACTAGAGAGCAGAATAAGAAAACCTACTTTGTGGAACTCCTGTGAGGATAAAAACATATGGCTTAGAATGCACTAGCACTGTTTTAAAACTCCATAATGAAAGACATCAATTGTTCAACGTATACCCTTAGTTTTGGCATGAGAGCATTGCAAAGGCAACTTAAGCCTCTTGCCTGGGACCTTCTGATGAAACTTTCACTGTAGAAGAGGATTTTTCCCTTGGCTTTACGTTCAGACTGCAGCTCTAAAGGCAAGTGCATTGAACAATAGTATGTGTGTGTTTACATCCTCTGACTTATGATTTCTCTCATTTTACTGGTTCCTTCACTTGATATTTTGCCATAACACGTACATAATTATTCCAAACAGAGCTGTGACAAAAGTTAGGACCTCAAGGAAATCATGCAGCTGTCAGGTGCTGCAATGTTCAGATGGGTTACTTGCAGGCTTGTCTACCTGTGTGTGAGCACAGAGTTCAATTGCATTCTTTTGGTAAGCTGGTTAATTCAAACGGGTCTTTTCTAAATTACTAGGATGCTACTGGACATTGATATAGTTTGGATATTTGTCCCCTCCAAATCTCATGTTGAAATGTAATCTCCAGGCTGGGCATGGTGGCTCATGCCTGTAATCCCAGCACTTTGGGAGGCTGAGGCAGATGGATCACCTGAGGTCGAGAGTTTAAGACCAGCCTGACCAACATGGAGAAACCCCGTCTCTACTAAAAATACAAAATTAGGCGGGCATGGTGGCGCATGCCTATAGTCCCAGCCACTCAGGAGGCTGAGGCAGGAGAATTGCTTGAACCTAAGAGGTGGAGGTTGCGGTGAGCTGAGATAGCGCCACTGCATTCCAGCCTGGGCAACAAGAGCGAAACTTCATCTCAAAAAATAAAATAAAATAAGAATTGTAATTTCCAATGTTGGAGGTGGGGCCTGGTGAGAGGTGATTGGATCCTGGGGGCGGACACCTCATGCATGGTTTAGCACCATCCCTTTAGTAATAAGTGAGTTCTTGCTGTGAGTTCGTGAGAGATCTGGTTGTTTAAAAGTGTGCAGGTTCTCCCACTTACTCTCTTGCTCCTGCTCTCACTTTGTGACATGCCTGCTCCCGTTTTGCCTTCTGCCATGACCATAAGGCTCCTGGGGCTCCCACCAGAAGCAGACGCTGAAGTCATACTGGTACAACCTGCAGAACCATGAGCCAATTAAACTTCTTTATAAATTAGCCAGCCTTTGGTATTCTTTTATAGCAATGCAGGAACGGCCTGATACAAGCTTTTTTGTGGTAAGTCTAGGACGCTGGGATAAAGGGCTTTATTCTTAACTACTTAATTTACTTAACTATTTTACTTAATTAGATATATGTTACATAGATGTAGTAGGTAAGGTGGACCTAAATATGTGTGAAGAATGTCTACCCTTGTGGAACTTATTATTTTATTTATTTGTTTGTTTATTTATTTTTGAGCTGGAGTCTCGCTCTGTCACCCAGGCTGGAGTGCAGTGGCGTGATCTCGGCTCACTGCAAACGCTGCCTTCAGGGTTCATGCCATTCTCCTGCCTCAGCCTCCCAAGTAGCTGGGACTACAGGTGCCCGCCACCACACCTGGCTAATTTTTTGTACTTTTAGTAGAGGTGGGGTTTCACCATGTTAGCCAGGATGGTCTCGATCTCCTGATCTTGTGATCCGCCCGCCTCGGCCTCCCAAAGTGCTGGGGTTAAAGGCGTGAGCCACCGCGCCCAAGCTACCTTCGTGGAACTTATAAAGCAGTAAGGAAGAGATAAATAAACACATTAAACAATCAGCAAATAATGTGCGGTGGTATCTAATTAAGTTCTAATTAGCTTTGGGAGCATTTACCAAAATTATTCATCATGAACTCTAGCAAAACCTTTTCTCACTGCCAGCTCTAAATAATTCTTCATCTCAGCTAGTATTTGTTACATACCAAGCATCGTGCATGTTTCTTTGAGGCCATCTGAAAAAGCACAAGACACACTTCCTCGAATGAGGAAGGTAATTATATCTGTGGGACTATGGAATTTGTATTTATGAAATAGGTAAATAAACTGTGCAAAACCCAGCATTCAGTTTGGAAAGAGACACTACGTAAAGACAGCAAGCCTAGAAAGGCCGTAGTTTTGTTGCCACTGAGAGTGTATGGGTATAACGAAGGGTATTTTATGGCAAGTGGTGACAACTGTTATAGCTTTACTTTATTCTAGTTAACTTCTTAAATAACAATAAAATGAGAACCAAAATTCACCAAGCTCTTTCTGAGTTCTTGACTGCTGCAGGGACTCCTTGGTTAGTTTCACAAGTGTGTATAGGTGGAGTGATTTTCCCCAGGGTTTTTAACTAGCCAGGCAGAAAAGGATTGGCATAAATGTCTTCCTCTTGGTGGAAGATACTGGAAATCCTATTTTAAGGAGTTGAGGTCTTAGCAGAGTCTTTACATAAAATACACAAATGAAAGTCCAATGAGAAGGAGAACACACCTCTACACCATGGTTCTGCATCAGTGATCTAACGTGAAACAGAGGCCTGGCTCTCCTACGTGGTGCATGAAGCACGGAAGATCCATTTCCTCTAGGTCTTGCCTCTAGGTGTAAGAACGCCAAAGCTTACAAAAATCAATTGTGGATCTGTGTGTTTTGTTCTTTTTTCAAGCATTCCTTTGTTTTCTAGACCTGAAATTGCAATGATGTTCTCACTGGAAATACTTTAAACAATCTTTCCCACATCTCTAACAAGAAGTATTAAGAGATCTCTGGGAATAGTTCCTAAGGTTAGACCCACCTAATTCTCTTTTCACACTTTGTAGACTCCAAGTGCCAACAAAGCCTCCTCTGCCTACAGTTAAAATGGTTTTCTGATTTTGGGAGAAGACTTTTTCAATCAGGCTAGTCTTCTGAAATATGGCTCTTCTTTTAACCAATCCATATACTGTGTATATCAGCAATCTCTCTCTCTTGAAGGAAGCATATAAGAGTCAAAATTAATTGAGATCCCAGATTTTTTAAGTTTAAACCTCATCTGATCCCCATGTCATACCCCTCACTCCATCAAACCTTGTCCAACATCAAAGAAGAAAACTGAGCCTCAGACTTGCCAAGAATTAGATGGAGGATGGTAGTTTCTCGGATAAAGTCCAGGTGAAACTGACCTTTAGAAGTCCTAGGCATCAAAAAGTTTGCATGCCAACTACTAATACTCAACTCCCCAGCACACAAATAAACATAAATGCAATGCAAAATCATAAAGTAAGCATGAAGAAGTCTAACAAAATTTTGACTTTTCCCACACTGGTAATTTTGATTCTTCTATTTTTTGAGATTTCAACTCTCAAGTTCTTAATATTCTTTGAATGATCTTGCTTTGCAGTTGCATTTAGCCGATGCGGGGACTGCTGAGCAATAAGCAAAATCCGGGTCTTTTGTCTCCTGGTTCATTACTATTCTTGCTGCAGCTCGCCTCCTCTCACGGTAACAGTCCACAAATTGTGTATCCTTTCTTGTTTCTGGCTGTGGCCTTGGGTCTGGCTGCAGAGTGTGTCCCATTGCGATGTTTCCTGCAAAGGGGGGTGGATTGCTCATTCATTCTTTCATTGCAATACTCCAAAGCAGGCTTCCTCCAAAGTAGGGCAGTCATCCAGGGCTTCAGGTGATTGTCCTTATCATCACATGTTGTAGCCCTCTACCTGTCACTGGACTTCCTACTGAGCAGAAATAGGATTAGAACTCCTTTTATGTGTGACAAATTGCTCATCCCCCTAAGTTTCTTTCCCTCCCTCTCTCCCTCCTTCTCTCCCTCCCTCCCTCCCTCCCTTCCTTCCTTCCTTCCTTCCTTTTTTTTTTTTTTTTTTTTTTTTTTTTTTACAGAGTTTTGCTCTTGTTGCCCAGGCTGAAGTGTAATGGTGCGATCTTGGCTCACCACAACCTCCGCCTCCCAGGTTCAAGCGATTCTCCTACCTCACCCTCCCAAGTAGCTGGGATTACAGGCATGCGCACCATACCTGGCTAACTTTTTGTAGTTTTGTAGAGACAGGGTTTCTCCATGTTGGTCAGGCTGGTCTCAAACTCCCAACCTCGGGTGATCCACCCTGCTCAGACTCCCAAAGTGTTGGGATTACAGGCATGAGCCACCATGTTTACAGGCAAAACCCCCTGTTTCTTTACAGTGATTCCCCTCTCTCCTCTTCTACCAATGTATCTTTGTGGGAGACGAAGACAGACAAGAATTAAAATGGCCATCCTAGATGTTAAACAGGAACTGGCTTTTCAGAAGTACTACATATTTGCTTGTTGAAATAAAAATCGTGAGCAAGGAAGAGGTAAATGAAAGTTTTTAAAACACCCAACATTTTTCTTTCTTTCTGCTTAAAGCGTACCAGACCTCAGGACAGTTTGATCCACGACAGGTACTGAACACTAAGACATTTCAGAGCTGTAAGAACGGTTAGGCCACAGTCAGGGAGAGAAAAGATAATCCATCTAAACCCACGGTGATGCTCAGCAACCAGAGGAAGAGCAGGCAGAAAGAAGCTTTGTGTCCAGACTTCTGAGAGGATGTCACTCTTTGAAGATCCTTTCAAGTTCAAAGCACAGGGGGCTCAAATGATTCCAACACAGGCAAGGAAATAAATATCTACAAACACACACATCGGCCAGAGCTGTGCACGTGAGGCGCCCAACAGAGTGCATTTTTCCAGGCTTAAGCTCTTTTGTTCCCCACCCCCAACCTCAAAGCATCGAAGCATAAAAATCCAAATGAAGAAACTCACTCTAGCTTTGTGTGCAACTTCCAGGACACTCTTTTGTCACTAGGTAACAAAAGAAAACCCTGAGACAGCACAGCAAGAGTGGTCTGGCTAATTATTTGCTCACTATTGATAGGGGGCCCACGGAAGACTTTGGCCCCATTGCTGCCCTTCACCTGCAGAGCAGGAGATTGCAGTGGAGCCATCCACCTCCACCAAGAGCTGGGTCCTGCAGCATTTTTCAAGCCATTAGCAATAGCAGTAGAGCACAATAGCTAAGTCCTTGGCTCAAGTTCTGGCCTGGTCACTACCCGGATGATCTTGGGCAAGATGTGTAACTTTTCTCAAACTCAGCTCTCTCTTGTGTGAGATGGAGATATTCATAGGAGGAGTGCCCACTCACAGGGTTAACGTGAGAATGGACAGGAATTCTGATGATGCACAAACACTAGAGGATACACCACATAAGCATTTGAATGCTCACTGCTTAAATGTTTGTGGTTGTTGTCTGCTTCTTCCCTCCAAATCAAACCGTATTGATTTAATCAGTGTCAACACGATGACTTAACAACATATCGATTTGGTCAAGTCAGTAAAAACAATCAGTCAGCTGCTTGCTTGACATTTAGTAGATGAAAATTGACCTTTTCCTCCTCCCATTTCAGGGTATGATGTCATCTAGCTCCAGACTTCAAATTCCTGATTTCTGCTGCGATCAGATGGAATATTCATCTGCAGCACTTTGTGGGTGATAAGAGGGGTGGACAAGTGCTGTGTATAATTGTGTGTACCAGGCACAGTGCCTGATGACGACACTTGCAAGCAATGGTTCAGCTCATAGCCTGGGCTTGCTAAGAGCCCACCTGCACACATATTCCTGGGACAGAAGATCAGGGCCTCTGCGGTCAGGGTGCTGATAGAGTGTGTTTCCTTGTGAAGGCATCCATCTGCCTGAGGGTTAGGAGTGACTGTGCTCGGGGCTGGTCACTGGCTCCCTAATTTAGGGTAAAATTAGTCTACTAAGGAGGTCAAAATACAAAAGGTCTAAATTCCCAGTTAGAGCCTTGCCCACCTTATAAAACCTTAGAGTCAGAATGGATTATGCAACTATAAAGTATTTTCCAGCCACAGGATTCCATGAGAATTTATGCAAAATGTTAATCCAATAAGCTGAGCTTCAAAGGCCACACATATGTTGAGTTGAAATCACGGTGGGCCCCTTGCAGCCCTGTGACTTTAGGCAAGGGAATTATTCCATTAAAGCTTGGTTTTCATGTCCATCAAATGGAGATGATGTCTACCATAAAGACTGATTTCTAAGTTACTATCTGTCAAAGTTGTTTAAGACTATTTTAGACTGCACTCTAATATAGGTATAATCAAAACAATGAATGTAGACATAGATACTAAAAACATATGATATCTTCATATGCAATAAGGGCCCTGTTAAATACATTAGATACACCGGAGACTGGAATATAGTGCAGTCATTAAGGGTAACTTTTTCTTTCAGTTAATATAAACATTTTTTCAGGTCAATCTATATCTGTATATACAGATTAGTATAAACATCTTTTCATGTCCATCTCTATATACAGATGGACATGAAAAGATGTTTATACTAACTGAAAGAAAAGCGGATTACAAAGTAATATATTTAGTATGTAACCTCTACGAAGTATTTGACTCTTGACCCCTAGGCTCAAGACCCTCACATGAGATGACCATAGCATTGCGGTAGCCTTCCATTTTATTCCCCCCACCTCCAATTTCTCACATCATAGTGAGGTATTAGAAATTTATGTATGATTATATAATTGCCCTACTTAATATCAAACCAGAGGTTCCCATGAGTGGCAGAGTAAAGCCTTAGTTCCCTCTCTACCCCAAGCCTACCATTCCCACCCCGCCCCACCCTACTCCTTCAGGAACCTTATGCCTTTGCCTAGAATATCATCCCTCTTTGTCAACCTACAAATTCTTATCCATCTTTCCAGCCTCAACTGATACATCTCCATGAAGTCTTCTCAAATGAATTTTTCCTCTACCTCTGTCCTCTGCCTTCCAACTCTCACTCCTCACTCCAGAAAAGTTAGAAACTTTTATCTGAATCCACACTCACTCCACTCTGTAACACCTGTCTAAGTATCCTTCACTTATTGGTTTACAAGGCTACTTCTCTCACAAAATTAGGAATCTTAGGGAATCTATTGCATTCACTTTTTTGGTATTCTCAGCTTTTAGTAAATGTTCAATAAATGTTCCTTTAATGAATGAATAAATTGATCCATTAGTAAATTTAAATTGACTTCCAGACCTGAAAGAAATTTTCAGGTCACACTTTTTCTTTTCCTCCCCACCATATTTGTAAAACAAAGAAAAAGGAGAGTTGCACACCCTTAGAGGTTGAGATTTTCCCTCCAAAGATGATGACCATTTATTAATTTATTCAGCAAATACCGATTGAGTCCCTACTATGGGCTGACACTGGTTGGGTTACTTAGGATATAGCTATAAACATGCAGACAACAAAAATCTCTGTCATTATAGAGCTTACACCTCAGCAGGGAGACAGACAACGTACAGCATTAATAAGTCACTTACCTGGTAGGTTAGTGGTGATGCAGTGGGAAATAGAGAGCAGGCTAAGGGGAGCCAGGAGAGCTGGGAGCCAGAGCAGATACAATTTTAAATACGGTGACATTTCAGCTAAGATGCAAAGGAAGTGTGGGAATGAGTCATGCAGATATGTGTGGGAGGGTAGTGAGAGGTGTGTCAGAGCTCAGAGAAGTAAGGGCTGGGAGGCGGGGAGGCTGGATTTTGTAGGGCATTTTAAGGATTTTTGCTTTTGTTCTGAATGAAGTCAGGAGCCCTTGAAATGCTCAAGGCAGAGGCATGGCGTGGTTTGAATTATGTTTTAAAATATTACCCTGGCTGCTAAGTATAGATAGCAGAAAGTAGAGAACAAATAGGGAACATGTTTAAGAGTCTATAGTCAATCATTCAGGCCAGAAATGGTGTGTCTTAGATCAGACAGTAGCAGTGGGGGTTGGGGAAGGAGTAGAATGTACGTGTATATAAATTGTCTCCTCCTGCCTATATTGGCATAACTCATTCCCATGCCTCACACATACACGCACATGCACACATATATGAGAATATATCTAGATGGTAGAGCCAGTGAGATTTCCTATCCAACTGAATGTGGAGTAAGAGAGAAAGAACACTTAGACGTTGTGTGTTTGATGTACCAGACACCATGTTAAGTGCTTCATATACATTATCTCAATTCTCTAAGCACTTGAAGGGCTAGGACAAATCAAGGTCTCTTCCCTCCATGCCATCATGCATTCCACTATACTGCAATGCTCCTCAGATCCCATTTTATTTTAATTTGCAGGCTGGGAGGCAACAGACATCAGTAAGCCATTTTGGCTTGGAGTACAGAGTTGTGGGTGATGTTAGATAAACTTCCCGATGTGTAAAATAGCTACCATGTGTTGAATGCTAATGCATGCTTCCTTTAGGCCACCCAACAAAATATGAGGTGCACATTGTCTCCTTCCATTCACAGATGAGAAACGTGAAGATAGTCAGAATTTAGTAATTTGTCTAAGGTCACACAGTGGAGATCTGAACCAAGATCTGTCTGTTTCTCAGCCCTTGCCTTTTCCATAAGCCCCGCCTTCTTTCTGAACCCTGGGGAGGGGATGGAGAACTGAAGATGGCCAATGAAATAGTGCCCATGAAAGTCTATAGAAACAAGTGAGATAAGACTCTTTGAAAGTGGGATTTCTGGCCGGGCGCGGTGGCTCACGCCTGTAATCCCAGCACTTTGGGAGGCCGAGACGGGCGGATCACGAGGTCAGGAGATCGAGACCATCCTGGCTAACACAGTGAAACCCCGTCTCTACTAAAAAATACAAAAAACTAGCCGGGCGAGGTGGTAGGTGCCTGTAGTCCCAGCTACTCGGGAGGCTGAGGCAGGAGAATGGCGTAAACCCGGGAGGCGGAGCCTGCAGTGAGCTGAGATCCGGCCACTGCACTCCAGCCTGGGCCACAGAGTAAGACGCCGTCTCAAAAAAAAAAAAGAAAGTGGGATTTCTAGGAAAATGTGTTATTTCTCTAATACTGTTACTGTCGTTGCCATTGTTGACATCAGGGAAAGATAACTGATGGTCATGCTTACAGGCTGCCTGAGTTCTCTCAAGCCAATTAAACTATTTTTCTACCCGTCTTCCCATTGAATGAATGCTGCTCATTAACGATGATCATACAAACAGCTGACTAAACCAAGGGTCTTCCCAAATCCAGCCCTCAGTTCTTTTCGACTTCTCTTTGTCTTCCTTCTGTTGAGTCCTCCAAATTTGTTTCCAATTTCTCTTTTTTCTTCACTGTTTTACTTGAGTCAGCTCAACTCCTTTACAAACTCTATTCCCAATTCTCAGGGCGCTTGTCACGTTATCATGGAGTGCTGAAGAATGTATATAAATAACACACTGGAATGTGAAGTAATTTTTCTATCCACCCAGAACCTCTAGAAGCAATAAAAAGAATTCCCCTTCAGCCATATACATCTGGACCCCACATGGGGTGGAAGAATGATGCTTACCGTTCAAGTCTAGCCTCAAGAAATGCAACATCAGAAAAAACTTGACCCCAAGGCTGGGTAAGACTTGAACTGCGCCTGAACACAACTGACTTAGCTTGAGTTAGGGAACTGACTGGGGCCTGCAGCTGTGATCTCTTCCTGCAGACCTCAAGCCCATTCCTTTCCCCTCCGAAGGGGAGAATGTCAATATTCCTCTCCCTCATCCGCAGCCAGTCCGCTCACAAGTGTGCCTCTGCACAGTAGATTAGTGGTGTGCCCCCCACTGCCCCCTCCATCTGCAGTCCTCGCTGACTCAGTGGCCTGGCACAGGGGTGGCAAACGCTACCAGTAGCAGCTAATGTTGGTGACAGCCCTGGGGGGAGGGGAGTGAGAAGAGGGGAATGGGAAGTGAGATTCTGGGAGCCCCATGGAGACTCTAGCTGCCCTTTCACCTCTTAGCTCTCTGAGCGATTTGTATTCCCAGTTCCCAGCTGTGAATCCATGCACTCGGCTGCAGAACGCTAGGGATAAAGTGTCAAAAACCTAGCAGGGGGTGAGAAAGGAAAGCCTTTGTCATCAACTCCACACCACTACCATGCTGCGTCTGTGTTTATACAAGGGGGAACATAAACAGACTCGGGGAGACCTAATGATTTGGGTTCTGGGGCTTTGGAAGTGGCTGAAATTCTGCCCCTTGCTTTTTGTTGACCCAGTACAAGAAATATCACCTAGGAGGAACGCTTCAGATAAGTCAGCTGTCAAGAAAGAGGTGAAGATGATCAAATAAATAAACTCAACTGTTCTGCTAAGAGGCCAGGCCAGACTGGGTGATTATCATGGAGACAGAGGAACTGGGAGTGCTTAGGGCCTGACTTGCCTCTTTTTTGAGTTTCTAGAGGTGTTCAGCTCAGTGACTCTACAGAAGGAAGATATATGTACCACCAGAAACTCCGGAAGGTGAATAGAGAAAGCAGATTTCACTTTCGGGGGAAAAAGCAAGAGTCTGCCATCTTCTTGTCTTAACTCATCGATAAAAGCCTGAAACTTGAATGCTTTCTTCTTGCATGCAGACTAGAGTGAAAGGAAGTTTGAATGTTAATAACTGGAGGAGGCTGACTGAGGCCTGAAGCACATAAACACTTGAGTTTGATGATTAATATTTGTCATCATGGAAGACTTTTCTCCAACATTTTCCCTGGGCAGTTTTTTTTGGTTGAATTTGTTTACTATTATCTTAAGAAAGAGATATTTAAACCATGTAGGCTGAGGTTTGAGGCATTCTCAGTTGTTAATTTAACTTACTAAGTCAGAGACTGTTTCTCCCAGTGAAAGCTTTGGATTCTTCACTAATCCTAATTGTCGATATAAAACTGGTAAGTGGTAATGAGGCAGGAAGCCGTGGATGGCTGTGAGATCCCAGGAGGGTATTACCCTCTCTGCCAAATATCTGGATCAACAACCAGCCATTAGCCACAGTGTGATGTAATTATATTGGAAGAACTTCGGACAGATGGTTGAGATGTTTCTGTTTATACTGTAATTCTTTCCCCTAAAATATATATTTATTTGATATCAGACTAAGCATATTTAGATGAATCGTCTGTTCATCTATTTTTTGCCCTCTCTGGGACCTTTTTTTAAAACCCCTTTTTGCCCTGAGTTTCTGTTATAAGAACATACAAAGATGAAAGGCCAGAAAGTTAGCTTTTAAACCTGGCAATAAACCCTATAAACCAACCAACATCAAGGGAGAGGGCACCAGAGCATTGTCAACTGTGACAAGATAATCTCAGAAACAGACCCTGCTCAAGTTCAAATTCAATACAGATGGAGATTTTTAAAATAAAGTGGGCTGGGAAGGAGAATGATCTTTGCTGACCTAACTCCAAAGCAAGAAGCACAATCTGGCCCAAATTTTAAAAATAGAGAACTGTCCAAGAATAATAATAGTATCTTGCTGGGAAAGACGTTTTATCTTAGTTTAGTCAGAAAAAATAGAAGGTAAACCTTTTCTCAGTTTCTCCAGTCCCACATTGTGAGCCCTGGGTCTTTATTAGTCCTTTTCTAAACCGTGAGTAGATATGAATGGTGGTGGATGAATTCAGCCAAGGAGGAATTGTGGGTAGGGAGAGACACAGATGCAGGGGAGGTAGATGAATCAAAATCGAAGATGAAGGGATGGGTTAGGACCGTGTGGCTAGACTCGTTTTCTAGAACTACTTATAGTTTCCTGAACAGCCCTGCTATGTCATAGCACTTGCCCCTGGGTCAACTGTTCTGCTAAGAGGCCAGTCCAGACTAGGTGACTATTATGGAGGCAAAAGAATTGGGAGTGCTTATGGCCTGACTTGCTTCTTTTTCGAGTTTGCACATGCTGTTCCCTTTGACAGTCTTCTTATCCATTCAAGATAAGACTTACCCTGCAAAACTCAGCTCACTGAGGACCTTCTCCAGGAATCCCTCCTTTTTTCCTGGTTGGATCAACACTCTTCCCTTGGTACATTCTGCCTCTGTCTCAGCCCCTGTATCCCGGAGTGATATTCATGTTGACTCAACTGACTTCAATACTTGCCTGTGAGTTCTTCTAGAATGGGGACATTATTCTTATTATGTCTGTATTCTGTGTGATGCCAAGCTGTAGTAGGCACAGAATGAAAATTTACTGAGTTTGATTATATTAGAATTGAGTTTAAGTGAATTGAGAATTAGATCCCTCACTCAATGGCTTTCATAGCAGAAATGCTGGAGTCATATGTTAATGTTAAAGTTGTTCTTCATCTGGCATGAATTGGGCCAGGGAGTAAGATGCTCTTAGGCTGTATCTAGGTTGATTCCATGACTTGGCTATTGTGACTAGTGCTGTGATGAACATATGAGATCATGGGTCTTTTTGGTAGAGCAATTTATTTTCCTTTGGGTATAAAAGAAAATATAGTACATATACACCATGGAATACTATGCAGCCATAAAAAGAATGAAATCATGTCCTTTGCGGCAACATGGATGCAGGTGGAGACCATTATCCTAAGCAAATTCATGCAGAAACAGTAAACCAAATACTGCATGTGCTCTCTTATTAGTTGGAGCTAGGCACTGGGTACACATAAACATAAAGACAGGAACACCAGACACTGAGGACTGCTAAGGCGGAGAGACAGTGAGAGAGGTAAGGATCTAAAAACCACCTGCTGGGTGCTATGCTCATTACCTGGGTTACAGGATCATTCATACCCCAAACCTCAGTGTCATGCAATATACCCTCATAACAAACCTGCCCATGTACTCCCTGGTTCTAAACCTTGAAATTATATAAAAAAAAAAAAAACAAAGCTCAAGTGAGCCTCTCTTCTTTCAACCCACTGAGGTATTGTAGAGCCAATGAATCATTAATGTATATCCCAAACTGGCCCGTTATGGCGTAAAAATGCAGCCCATCGACATTTAAAAACTAAACACTTGGTGAACATGAGGCTCAATTACAAGTATAAGTGAAGGATTTTGTTTTTTTCTTTGTCTATAACTTGTCAGAAGCTTGGTGAGATACAGTCATGTGCCGCATAACGTTTCAGCCAATGATGGGCCACATGTACAGATGGTCCCATAAGACAATAATTGAGCTGAAAAATTCCCATTGCCTAGTGATGTAGCTGTTGCAACCTTGTAGTGCAATTGCTTTATTTTTTAAGTAAATGTAGTGTAGCCTAAGTGTACAGTGTTTATAAAGTCTACAGTAGTGTGCAGTAATGTCCTAGACCTTCATATTCACTCACTACCCACTCACTGACTCACCCAGAGCAACTTCCAGACCTGCAAGCTGTAATTGCCCTACACAGGTGACCATTTTTTATTTTGTACACATACTTTATTTTTTATACTTATTGTATACCTTTTCTATGTTTATATATGTTGAGATACAAAATTACTTACTACTGTGATACAGCTACCTGCTGTATTGAGTATAGGCACACTTACAGATTTGTAGCCTGAGAGCAACAGACTGTACCGTATAGCCTAGGTGTGGAGTGAGCTATACCGTGTAGGTGTGTCTAAGTACGCTCTGTGACGTTTTCACAACCACTAAATCACCTAAGGATGCATTTCTCACAATGTATCCCTATCATTAAGCACAACTATGTTTTAAAAGTTCTAGCTAGTTGCATAAATTACCCATTTAGTTCCTATCTTTGATTAAATCAAATTGAAATTAGCAAGAAAGACAGTCTCACTCCATTTCATACCTGATCTCTCTGGAGACTTAGAGTATTCCAAGTTATGGTTTGAGAGGGTCTGGAACATGGTCGTACGTAAGCATTTAAAGACTGTAGAGTCACAGAAACTTGGATTTGAATCATGGATCTGCCAAATAAAAATAAGATCTTTAACCTTTTTGTTTCTCTCCTTGTAAAAATGAAATCAGTCTAGATATATCATTTAATCCAGGGTCTAGTACTCCGTAAGAATTTAATAACCAATTATTATTGTTATTATTATCTACTATCAGATATTCCAACACCAGTTGAGAAGCTCAAGCAATTTGCTGAGCATTTTTGTTCATTGTCACCTTCTGAGTAAACTCTACCCTTTTGACTCCTGATGTAATACTTGCAGTTCATTAATAATACAATTTAGACTTAGCATCCTGGCTACCAAGTCAATATTTTTTCACCATCTTGAATCTGATTATGACATTTAATAAGGAAACAGTTAGACAAGACCAGTTGTTTCATAAAGAGATTAAAGAGTTATCATTTGAGATGATCTAATTCAATGCCTTGCTTGCCAATGGCATTAACTCAACTCTCAATGCACACAACAGAGCAGGTCATGGGTTCAGGCTCAGGTGACAAGATGCCAAAGGCTTGAGCATCCATTTACCTATCAAGGTTCCCCACATAGCTCATTCTGCGATTTTTTGGTCATACTAGTTGCAATAAAGTCAGAGTATCTCTCCGTTGATAACATGTAGTAAACATATACTTTTATTCCATGAAATTTATAGAGAACATATAAGCAGATGAAACACCAAGCTCACAAATGACACTTACGAGAAATGAAAAGGCACATGGTTAATGCATTGTCCTGGTTTTAGATAATTATTTTAAGACATATTCCCAGATTATGCTTACTCTGTGCCTAACCCAGAGCTAACCAATTATGGAACAAAGAAAAGATATGCTGTGGCATCTGCTGTCAGATTTAGCTACAATTAGGTTTATCTGGTGATCAAAATTATTAACTGAGGTCCCCAATGACATGAAGAAAAATATATTACCGAAATGCAACCAGAGAATGTCCACACTGGCTAATAGATGATGTTAACATTAGCCAGCTAAATGTGAAATTATTTATTTCCTTTTGCAGACTGGATAGAAACAAAAGTTCAACTAATTTTAAAATAAGCTATTGAAAAGAGTGGCATTTTTCTTTTTTAAAAAATAATTTTTTCAGGTGACATTCATACAAAATTAGCCATTTTAAAGTGAACCATTCAGTGGCATTTTATGTATTCACAATGTTTTGCAGTCAAATCTCTATTTAGTTCCAAATATTTCCATAACTCCAAAGTAAAACCCATAAATAATAAGCAGTTTCTCCCAATTCCTTCCTGTCTCATCCCTAGCAACCGCCAGCCTGCACTTTGTCTCCTTGGGTTTATCTATTTTGGATATTTCGTATGAATAGACTCATAGAATACGTGACCTCTTGTGTGCGGTTACTTTGGCTTAGCGTGTTTTCAAGTTTGATCCACATGGTAGCATGTACAGTACTTCATTTTATTTTATGGACAAATAATTTTTCACTGTATGTATATACCACAATTTCTTTATTCATCCATGGATGAATATTTGAGCTGTTTCCACTTTTTGGCTATTGTGAATAGTGCTGTCATGAACATATGTGTGTATGTACTTGTTTGAGTACCTGTTGTCAATTCTTTGAGGGTATATATATATATATAGAGAGAGAGAGAGAGACAGAGAGAGAGGCAGAGTTTCGCTCTTGTTGCCCAGGCTGGAGTGCAATGGCGCAATCTTGGCTCACTGCAACCGCCACCTCTTGAGTTCAAGTGATTCTCCTGCCTCAGCCTCTCAAGTAGCTGGGATTACAGGCATGCGCCACCATGCCTGGCTAATTTTCTGTATTTAGTAGAGACGGGGTTTCACCATGTTGGTCAGGCTGGTCTTGAACTCCTGACCTCAGGTGATTCACCCTCCTCGGCCTCCCAAAGTGCTGGGATTACAGGTGTGAACCACTGCGCCTGGCCCCCTGTGTTTAAGTGTGAACCACTGTGCCTGGCCCCCTGTGTTTAAGTGTGAACCACTGCGCCTGGCCCCCTGTGTTTAAGTGTGAACCACTGCTCCTGGCCCCCTGTGTTTAACTTTGAGGCTCCACCAAACTGTTTTCCACAGCAGCTGCACTGTTTCACATTCTCACCAGTAACATATGAGGGTTCCAATATTTTTACATCTTCATTAACACTTTTGGTTAGTTATTTTTTATTTTATTTTATTTATTTATTTATTTTTTGACATGGAGTTTTGCTCTTGTTGCCCACGCTGGAGTGCAATGGCACGATCTTGGCTCACCGCAACCTCCATCTCCCGGGTTCAAGCGATTCTCCTGCCTCAGCCTCCTGAGTAGCTGGGATTACAGGCATGCACCACCATGCCTGGCTAATTTTTGTATTTTTAGTAGAGACGGGGTTTCTCCATGTTGGTGAGGCTGGTCTTGAACTCTCAACCTCAGGTGATCCGCCCACCTCGGCCTCCCAAAGTACCGGGATTACAGGTGTTTTGTTTGATTTTAGCAATTCTAGTTAGTGTGGAGTGCTACCTCATTGTGGTTTTGATTTGCATTTCTTCTAATGACTAATGAGGCTGAGTATCTTTTACTGTACTTATGGGCCACTTGTATGTCTTCTTGAGAAAAATGTCTATTTAAATTCATTGCCAATTTTTTAATGCGGTTTTCCTTTTGCTGTTGACTTGTAGGAGTTCTTTATACACTCTCAGTAATGAATTCTTAAGAGATCTGTAATTTGCAAATATTTTCTCCCATTCTGTACAATGGCTTTTCACTTTCTTGATTATGCCCACATATGCACAAACTTGTTTATTTTTATGAAGTCCAACTCCTTTGTAGCTTGTGCTTTGGGTATTATACTTAAGAATAGATTGCCAAATTGAAAGTTACAAAGACTTAACCCTATGTTTTCTTCTAAGATTTTTGTGATTTTAGCTCTTACATTTAGATCATTGATTCATTTTGAGTTAAGATTTGCACATGGTGTGAAGAAGTTCAAATTCATTCTTTCACATGTGGGTATGGTCTAAGCACCATTTGTTGCAGAAACAGCTTTTTCCCCATTGAATGGTTTTGGCACCCTTGTTGAAAATCAATTGGCCATAGATAAATGAATATTTTGGAACCTCAATTATATTCATTTTGTATATATGTTTATTATTATGTCCATACCACACTTTTGATTACTGTAGCTTTATAGAAAGTTGTATAATTAGGAAATATAAATCCTTCAGCTTTTCTCTTTTTCAAAATTGTTTTGGATATTCCAAGTCTTGAAATTCCATATGGATTTGAGGCTCAACTTTTCCATTTCCACAAAAAAGGGAAGTTACAATTTTGATAGGGATTATACTCACTCTATAGATTGCTTTGGGTAGTATTGATGTCCTAAAAATATTGTCTTCCATGATCATAGGAATATTTTCATTTATTTAGGTCTCCTTTGATTTTTTTAAAGCAATGTTTTCTCGTTTGCAGTGTATGAGTCTTTCACTTCCTTGGATAAATTTATTTCTGTGTATTGTATTCTTTTTGATGCTATTGTAAATCGATTTTTTTCTTAATTTCTTTATTAGATAGTTCATTACTGTTATACAGAAACTACTGATTTTTGTGTGTTGATGTTGTGCCTTTCAGCTTTCGGCTAATAAGTGAATTCATTCATTAGCATCATTAGCTTTTTTTGGTGGATTATTTGGGAAATTTCATATATATAGAATAATGTAATCTGTGGGTAGAAATAGTTTTACTTATTTGGGCTGGCACAGTGGCTCATGCATGGAATCCTAGCACTTTGGGAAGTCGAGGTGGGAGGATTGCTTGAGCCCAGAAGTTTGAGACCAGCCTGGACAACATACAAAATGTCTCTACAAAAAAGAAAAGGGAAAGAAATTAGCCAGGCATGGTGACACACACCTGTGGTCCTAACTACTCTGGAGGTTAAAGTGGGAGGATCACTTGATCCTGGGAGGTTGAGGATCCAGTGAGCCATGATTGTGCCACTGCACTCCGGCCTGAGTGACAGAGTAAGAACCTGTCTAAGAAATAAATAGTTTTACTTATTTCTTTCTAATTTGGATGCCTTTTTTTATGTTTAATTGCTCTGCATAGGGCTTTTAGTGCAATGTTGTATAGCAGTGGTGAAAACAGACATTCTTGTTTTGTTCCTCACCGTAAGGGGAAAGATTTCAGTCTTTAACCATAGAATATGATATTATCTGTAGGTTTTTCATAGGGAAAGTCCCTTCTATTTCTAGCTTTCTGAGTATTTTTGTGAAGAAAGGGTGTCAGATTTTGTCAAATGTCTTTTTCTGCATCAATCGAGATTATCATGCATTTTTCTCCCTTCCTTCTATTAATGTGTTGTAGCACATTGTTTCTTTTGTTGTTGTTATTGCTGTTGTCATTGCTTTTGGTGGTGGTGTTGAATCACTCTTGCATTCCTGGAGTAACTACTGCTTGGTTGTAGTGAATAATCTGTTTAATGTGCCGCAGAATTCAATTTGTTAGTACTTTTGTTTTACAAAGGATGTTGATCTGTAATTTTTTTTTCCTTGTAGTTTTCTTTTCTTTGTGATTTCTTTTCATTACAAGAAACCTGACTTTGGTATCAGGTTAATGCTAGCCTCACGGAATGAATCAGGAAGTGTTCCCTCCCCTTTCATTTCTGGAAAGAGTTTGAGAAGAATGGATGTTCATCCTTGGTAGAATCACCAGTGAAGTCATCTGTCCCTGAATTTTTCTTTGTTGAGAGGTTTATTATTGATTCAATATTTGCATTTGTTATAATTCTGTTCAGATTTTGTATTTCTTCTTGAGTCAGTTTTGATAATTTGTGTGTTTCTGGGAATTTGTTCATTTCATTTACATTATCTAATTTGCTGGCGCATAACTGTTTATAGCATTTGTTTAAATTCTTTTTGCTTCTGTAAGGTCAGTAATAATGTCTCCCACTTTTATTTCTAATTTTACTTATTTGTGTCCTCTTCCTTTTTTGTCAATGTAGCTAAAGATTTGCCAATTTCATAGATCTTTTTAAAGATCAATTTTTAGTTACATTGATTCTCTCTATTGATTTTCTATTCTTTATTGTGTTTATCTCTGCTCTAATCTTCATTATTTTCTTCCTTTTGCTGGTTTTAGGTTTATCTTATTCTCTTTTTCTAGTTCCTTGAGGTGTAAAGTTAGGTTATTGATTTGAGACTTTTCATCTTTTGTAATGTGAATGTTTACCTGTTATACATTTCCCTCTGAATACCACCTTTGCCGCATCCCATACATTTTGGCATGCTGTATTTTTCTTTTCAATTGTTTCTAAATATTTTCTAATTTCCCTTGTCATTTTGTCTATGACCCCTTGTTGCTTAAAAGTGTGTTGTTTAATTTACACATATTTGTGAATTTTCTAGTTTTCTTTAGGTTATTGGTTTATACCTTTATTCCGTTGTGGTCAAAGAACATACTTTTTATTATTTCAATTCTTTTAAATTTATTGAGACTTGTTTTGTACCTAATACATGGTCCATCCTAGAGAATTTTCCATGTGCACTTGAGAAGAATGTGTATTTTGCTCTTGTTTAGTATAATACTCTATATATGTCTGTTTCTAGTTTGTTTATACTATTGTTAATGCTCTCTATTTTCTTGTTGATCTTTTGTCCAGATGCTTTATCCATTATTGAAAGTTGTATATTCAAGTTTCCAGCTGTCATTATAGAATTATCTATTTCTCCCTTTACTTTTGTCAGTGTTAGCTTCATATATTTTGGGGCTCTGTTGTTTGGTACATATCTGTTTATAAATGTTAAATCTTTTTGATGAGTTAAACCTTTAATCAATATATAATGCCCTTCTGTGTCTTTTTTGACAGTTTTTGGCTAATGTTTATTTGCCTGATACCTATAGCTGCTCCAGCTGTCTTTTGGTTACTGTTTGCATGGCATATATTTTTCCATCTTTTCACTTTACATTTATTTGTGTCTATTTGGATCTAAAGTGAGTCATTTGGAGACAGCATACAGTTGGATCATTTTAAAAAAAATCTATTCTCTCAAACTCTGCCTTTTGATTGGAGAGTTTAATTCATTTAATTTTGAGGAAGTTAAGGAAGAACTCACTTGTGCTATTTTTCTATTTGTTTTCTGCATGTTTTATTCCTTTTGTGACTCTCATTTTCTCCATTACTGCCTCCTTTGTGGTTAGTTGATTTGTTTCACACCATTTTGATCCCCTGCTTGCTGAGTTCTGTGTATTTTTTTTAAACATGGTCTCAGGGATTGCCAGGGGAATTATATTTACCATCTTAAGTTTATAGTGATATGGTTAGAACTGACACCTATTTAGCTTCAATAGAAAAAACAAAAACAAAAAAAAACTCTTCTTCTACATATCTCTATCCCTTTTTATATTATTGTTATTGTCACAAATTATATCTTTATATATTATGTGGCTAACGTAAAATATAAAGATATCATGAACCCTGAAAATCTGAGACAGGTCTCAGTTAATTCAGAAAGTTTATTTTGCCAAGGTTGAGGATGCATGCCCATGACACAACCTCAGGCGGTCCTGATGACATGTGCCCAAGGTATTAGGGGCACAGCTTGGTTTTAATACATTCTAGGGAGACATGAGACTTCAATCAATATGTGTAAGATGCATGTTGGTTCAGTCCAGAAAGGTGGGAAAACCTGAGGCAATGGCAGGACAACTTGAAGCAGGGAGGGGGCTTCCAGGTAATGGATAGATAAGAGAAAAATGGTTACATTCTTTTGAGTTTCTGATTAGCCTCTCCAAATGAGACAATCAGATACGCATTTATCTCAGTTGAGCAGAGGGGTGACTGAATAGAATGGGAGGCAGATTTGCCCTAAGCAGTTCCTCACTTGACTTTTCCCTTTAGTTTAGTGATTTTGGAGCCCCCAGACTTCTTTTCCTTTCATAATACATATTATCTTTATATATTATGATATATATATATATATATACACACACACACACAGATAACAGATTTACCATGATTTTCATACAACTATCTTTAAATCATGTAGGAAATAAAAAGTGTAGTTACAAACAAAAAATGCAAGAACACTGGTTTTAATATTTATCTATTTAGTAACCTTTATTGTAAATATTTATTTCTTCTTATCACTTCAAGTTATTGCCTGGTGTCCTTCTGTTTCAACCCGAAGGACTGCCTTTAACATTCCTTGAAGGGCAGGTTTACAAGTAACAAATTTTCTCAGCTTTAAAAAATCTGCATGTATCCTAGTATTTTCACCTTTGAACAATAGTTTTAAAGTCTTTGGTTGGCAGTTTTTTCTGTCAGCACTTTAGGTAGGTCATCCCACTGCCTTGTGGCCTCCACACCTTCTGATGAGACATCAGCTATTATCCTTATTGAGGATGTCTTCTGCATGACAAGTCATTTCTCTCTTGCTGATTAAAATTCTGTATATGGGTTTGACAGTTTGATTGTTTCAGTGGGATTCTCTTTGAGTTTATTATATGAGAGTTTTTTGAGCTTCTTGAATATGTAAATTCTTGTCATTAATCAAATTTGACAAAGATTTGGCCATTGTTTTTTCAAATATTCTTTCTACCCTATCTATCTTTCTGTTCTCCTTCTGGGACTCCATAATGCATAGTTGGTCCACTTGATAAGCCCATAGATTCTTATGTTCTGCTCACTTTTCTTCATTCTTTTTTTCTTTCTGCTCCTAGACTAGATAATTTTAGTTGTTCTCTCTTTAAGTTCACTTGGTCTCTTTTCAGCTTGCTTTAATCTGCTGTTGAAAAACTCTACTGCATGTTTTATTTCAATTATTTTACTTTACAGCTCTAAAATTTCTATATAGTTCCTTTCTCTAATTTCTGTATCTTTATTGATATCATCATTTTGCTCATATATTTTTTCTAGTTTTTTTTAGTTCTTATGTGGTTTTCTACAGCTCTTTGAAAATAATTAAAACAGTTGATTTAAGGTTGTGTATACTAAGGCTAATGACTTCACTTCTTCAGGGATTGTTTCTGTGAATTTGTTTTTTTCTTGAAAATGGACTAGAGTTCTTTGTTTCTTTGTATGCTTTATAATTTTTTTTGTTGAAACATGGACATTTGAATATTACAATAGTTTAATTCTGGAAATCAGATTCTTCCCATTCCCCAGGATGTGCTCTTTTTGATTGTTAAAGGATACAGACATCTGTTTCTTTAGTGACTTTTTCAGGCTGTTTTTGCAAAGACTGTGTGTTCCTTGTTGTGTGTCCCTGAAACTTCTGTTCCTTTAGCTTGTGTTCAGTTGTTGTTTTGATACAGATTTCCTTGAACACCAAGAGGTAAAAATATTAAACATATTATTTATTAATAATAAAAATATTAAAAATATTAAACAAAAATATGGAACAAAAAACTCCAATCTCCGCCTCTTCTTGTCTTTGTAGATGACTCTACACTGGTGTACTCCTTCTTCAACACTTCAACACTTAGTCAGGCTCTTTACAATACTACCTCAACCTTTCTTTCCTGCTTGCACTGAGTCTAGAGATCAAAGGTGAAAGTTTAGGGTCCTCTCAGATGTTTTCGGAGAATGCATTCTTCCTTGGGCGTCCATGTGTCTTTCTAGATTTTCCAGTATACACAGGTGCTTTTGAATGCCCAACTTTCCAAAATAAATTATTCCTCATTTTTTCTCCCAGGCTTTAGGTGTTCTATTGTAAACCTTGACTGTAATATTTTGCTCAAGGCAACTGTGAATTTCTCATTTATCTTGCAATGATTTTGAGCAATGCCTGCCACTTTTTTGTCCTGAGTAATTCCACATTAGGCAAAACAGAGATGAGCACCTTGCATCAGTTCTTCAGGTAGCCCTCAACAAGTGAGAGCAGACAAACAGAATGATTTACACATAAGTCTTGCTCTGCTCTCTCTGGAACCAGGGATCAGCATCCCATGCTAGGGATGCAGGCTGCCATCTTGAAGACCTCTTCTCAGCTGGGGAGGGTTTGGGGCAAGTGAAAATAAAAGAATGCCACAAAACTTTTCTACCATTCTTAACTTGCCTTTTGTTTGTTTGGATTCAGCTTTCAGTTGGTTCTGTAAAGCTTTGACTGTTTTACAGAGTCCTGTAAGTTGGTTCTGGCAATTCTGCTTGTTTTTCTGTGTTTCTGTGGAGGGACATGAGCTTGGAGCTGTTTACTCTGCTCTGTCATTTTGCTGATGTTACTCTGTGATACTTCTCTTGATAAGATTTTTCTCTATTCCACATGCTGATACTGATAGGTTCACATTGCAAGCTATAATATGTTTATGATGTCCCTGGTAACTTATCCATATGATTCTTTAAGTGCTTGATAAGAATTCCACTAACAAACTAAAATACTGAACTGTGAAGTAATTTTCTGATTTATATTGTCAACTTATCTCTATAAAAAATAAGCAATCACAAATGAAGCCAGGAAAATAAAAGAATTTAAACAATAAAATGCAGATTATGATAGTTGCTTGGTTGTAAAAGACTATAAAAACTCAAGCAATGATGGATAGTTTATAATAAACTGAAAATTGAGAGCCCTAGAGCAGGATTCTAGTTCTTCCTTTAACCAACTGAGTAACCTGAGGCACATCCCAGGGAGGTCTTTCTGGCTGTTTCCTTGTATAGAAAATGAACGGGATAGACTTCATCAGTGACTTCCAAACTGAGTTCCAGGGAGATTAGGCATTAGGAAGAAGTTCATGGGGATTAAGGGAGAATTGATGGAATTTGCATATATTGGCAATATGATTCTGCTATGTTAAACATTTAAAATTATTGCATTAGACCATCTCTAGTTTTTTTCTGATAAAAATATTATCTGTAATTTTACCAAGTGTATAGCCCTAATTGAGGAGAGAACTGGGAATTAGAAAACACAGATTCCAGGCTGGCTCTTTTGTTTATAGCCCTGAGATTTTAATAATGCTTATCGTTATCTCTGCCTTTTTTGTCTTCACCTACAAAAAGGAGCTAGTAATAATTATCTATGCACTTCTAGGAGCTATAGAGCAAATAGTTGGTAGACATAGATATGAAGTACTTTGAGAAGTTGAAAGTGTTAGGCAAATGAAAGATATTACCAATTGTCGTTAAAGCCCATGAGTATCCCAACTACAAGATTTCTGAGACCTTGAAAAATTAGGCAGAATCTGGTAGGGAATGATCTAAATTCTCATTTTCCAAGAATGAATCAGTTTAATGTCCTATATGAGGCTAGCTCTGGAGTATAATTGCCCAGGTGACCTTCCTTTGCCACGTCAACCCACCTGGCTTAATTATCCAAGCTGTTTGAGAGCATGTCCATAGGTGAGAGAAGAAAAAGAGAAAAAACAAAAAAGCCTTGAGGTGAAAGTGTTTGACTTTCAAAATGCTATTTGAGACTCTTCAAAATGCTGGGACTCTTTGGCCTACACCTTGGGCACACCTAGCTCTTGTTTGACCTTGACTCTCATTCTCAGTCCATCTTGACTGAATGTGCCCCACACTTTCTGGTCTTGCTTCAGGCCTTAAAACCAGACTGCTGACGTCACTCATCAGCTGAATGTCCCCCTGAGCTTCCCCCTCCATCTATTCCTGGTTGAACTTTTTCTTCTGTTGGGGGCAGTCACACTTCATAATCATATTTATAATCACATAAATAGAGTAACCAGCTCACCCTGGTTTGCCTGGAACTTTCACAGTTTTAAAACATAAATTCTAGCTGGGTGGGGTGATGTGCAACTGTAGTCCTAGTTACTTGGGAAATGAGGCAGGAAGATAGTTTGAGCCCAAGAGTTTAAGGCCAGTCTGGGCAACATAGGGAAATCTTTTCTCTTAAAAACAACAACAACAACAAAAACATTAGAAATTCCATGTCCTAGTGAAAGGAGTTAGCCAGCTTGCTTTAGGCAAACAGTAGGGAAGGGGCCCCAGAGAACCTCTTACCCGCCCCACAAGTGCTTACACCAGATGTTTTGTTTAGATAAGGGAACTTGCACAGGGGGCTTGCCTAAACATGCCTGCAGTGGAAAATTGAATTCCTTAACACATGCAGAGTAAGGGAAATAAATCAATATAAAGAAGTTCAGTCTAAGAGCCTGTATGTGCACTAGAAGGATGGGGTGGAGCTGCCAGGAATTCGTGCCTTAAGCCCAGGTATTCAATTGTGAGGGGACACTTGCTCACTTGCATCCTCTCTTTTTGCTGAGAGCTTTCCATTTGCTTAATAAATTCTACTCCACTCACTCTTTGATGTCTGCATGCCTAATTCTTCCTGGCTATGAGACAAGAACCCACACCTAGCTGAGCTAAGGAGCAAAACAGTCCTGCATCACTAGGAAACTCTTCAGTCCCAGGCAAACCAGGACAGTTGGTCACTCTACTGTGAAGGCAAAAAATATATATATGTATATACACACATACACACACACACACACAGAGAGAGAGAGAGAGAGAGAGACCTATAGAACAAAGGCTTCTGGCCCATGTTACAAATATCCTGTTTTTTAATATAAACTCTCTGGTTGGATCTAATTGATGAAGACATATATACCAAAAAAAGTCATTGAGTCTTATTCACTCCAAATATTATACCTATTTCTTTTGGGGGCCAGAAGTTAAAAGAACCAATACTATTGCTTTGGGGATGCCCTTTCTGGGCCACAGTATGCCCTTTCTGGGCCACAGTATGCCATACCCACAGCGTTTTTTAACACACATTTGACCCTGCTAGACTGTATACATATAGCTATGTGTATCACCAGAACACCAAGCAAAGGTCCTGTGGAATGCATAATGATCACAGCATATCAGACATAAAGAAGTCCAAACAGGAAAAAGCAGAGAGAGGACATTGTGGGAATCATACCAGACCAGCTATGGCACCCAGTGTCTGCAATGTGCAGTTTATAGCCAATTCCTTTCCAGGGACCTGAGGGCAGGCCAGGCAAACCACAGATTAGCACTGTTTCAGTCGAGCACTATGTCTGTGATTTTCTATACACAGATTTATATCTGTGCTCCCTGGAAAATTAAGAATTTTCTAGACACCATAAACTATTTTTTAAAATGTGATTTTTTTTTTTACAAAGAAAGAAAATGCATCCTTTAGAATGCTTAGCAGATTTCCATGTGTCATACTGCGAAATATATATATTTGGTCTTTGTCCCCATCTCCTGGCATACAATTCCTAAAATTCTTGGAATCTCCAAAGTGATGTGTCTTTTTGTATGCTAATGAGTTGACTGATGGTTGGCAGGCCCTGGGCAGCTTCAGGATGGGGCCTGTTCACAGAAAAAAAAGCCAAGGCATGATTATAGGATTGAGATTTTTAGCTTTACCCCCCAACCTCCAGAGAGGGGAGAGGGACTGAACATTAAGTTGATTACCAATAGCCGATGTTTTAATCAATCATACCTATGAAATGAAGCCTCCATAAAAACCTGAAAGGACAGGGTTCAGAGAGCTTTCAGATACTTGAGCACAGGGAGGTTTCTGGAGGGTGGTGCACCCAGGAAGGGCATGGAAGCTCTATGCTCCTTCCCCCATGCATCTCTTGCCCTATGCATCTCTTCGTCTGTATCCTTTGTAACACCCTTTATAATAATGAACTGATCCACATGAGCAAGTGTTTCCATGAGTTCTGTAAGCTGCACTAGCAAATTAATTGAATCCAAATAAGAAATCTTGGGATTTATAGCTGGTCTGTCAGAAGAACAGGCAAAACAGCCTCGGGTTTGCAATTGCATAGGAAGTAAGAGAGACAGGCTTGTTGAGTAAATCCTCAACCTGTGGGATCTGATGCTGTTTTTAGGTAGACTGCATCATAATTGAATGGGAGGACACCCAGCTGGTATCCACTCAGTCACTGATTGTTTGCTTGTCCTCTGTATTGGTTGTTGTGGTATGAGAGAAGAAAAAAGGAACAGTTTATTTTTTTCATTCAGAACCATCTAATAAGTTGTAGGCACTTGAAGGATTCCAAAAAGACTAATTTTTTTCTGGGGCTTTCTTCTGAGAGTCTTGTCAGTTATTTAATGAATACAAAGTGTAAAATAAAGTTTGAAGAAATTATAATCTGTTAATTTTTTTAATATTAAAAACGTTTAAAATTGTATATATTTGTTCACTTCAAATGAACTTAAAATCTTCCACTACAATGGAAAGATATCCAATTTAAGAGTTAGGAGAATTATATGAGAGAGCAGTTACAATTTCTAAAATGTTGGAATCCAAAAGTAACTCACGTATATTTATTTTTTTTTAATGTCCCTGTATTTTTGACTCAGTGAGTGATGACTGGGTGATCAATAGGTAAAAGTCCCATTAGGTACTTCTTTTCTGATTGGAAAAACAGCATTTTAGGATTACTCTACTTTTTAGAGAAATACTACCTTTGTTTTCTTCATGGTTGCCTCAAGCATGAGGATAGGAATGAGGCAGAAAGTCTCAAAGGGCGATTTAAGGGCATGGATGAAGAGTCAAACAAGTCATGCAATGACAGCCATAAAGGTATGATGTCTCAAAGCCCAGAGTGGCCAGTGTGGTCACAGCTACACAATGGGGTTTTTACAGAAGCTTCCAGAAGGGAATCTCTACTAAAGAGTTGTGTATAGTTACTAGAATCAGGTCCTGTGGCTGCTAGATTTGACAGAGAATGGAAAAGTAAGGATTTTCCCTAAGAAAAGATGGAAAGCTAAACCTGAGCGAAGTGGTTATGGGTAAGAGTTGGAGGCAATGACAGATATCCTGCACCTCAAACCTTACAGGGCACTGTATCTTGTAAGTTTACATAATAAAAGGTAGTCGTAATAACTGATTAATGCTTTCTGTCATTATTTTAATAAAACTTTGGACATTTATCAAAAATACTTGCTTCCCTCTTTTCTAAAAATGTTGGGGGCCTTCCTAACAATCTTCTTCAAATAGATATGTACCTTGCAGCAATTTCGTGGAGAAAAAAACAAAGGGCACAACCCATTTGGAGGGCAAGTTGACAGTGTTTACTTAAATTTAAAACATGCATAATTTCAGGCCCAGAAAACTCTAGTTCTGTGAATGTATTCAAGGGAAGCCCTAGTATGCCTGCTTGAGAGGCACATAGAGGAATATTCATTGCAGAATCAGAAGAGGACTGGCTAAATAAATGTGGTACAGTCATACAGTGATATAGACAGATACATCTAAAAACCTAAGCAAAGTACAGAATACTGTTTATAGCATGAAACCATTTATATACAATTTTAAAGCCCAATAATACCTATCTTGCTTATGGATTTATGTATATGTAATGCAGAGTTATAAAAAGTGAACTAGAACATATATCAAGTTGATAAGAGTAAATAGTTTTTAGAAAAAAGCGGGGTGACAGGCCTGGGCATAGCAGACAAAGGCATATGCAGGTTTGAGGCAGGAGAATAGGGTCTGGGGACAGTGAACCCAAGGCTTTCCTAGAACTAAATCAATGGGAAAAACCCCAACTTTCTAAGACCAAGTAAATAACTTTGTAACTCTACTTCAGCTATGACAAGAAACATCCTCTTCATTTGCATAGGGGTAAATAACTCTGTAACCTCACTTCATCCTCTTCATTTACATAGGGCATATACGAAATAACCAATGGGAAACCTCTAGAGGGTATTTCAACCCCAGAAAATTCTGTAACTAACCAGGCCCTTCAGCCACTTGCTCGGGCTTCTCCTATTCTGTGGAGTGTGCTTTCGTATTCAGTAAATCTCTGCTCTTGTTGCTTCATTCTTTCCTTGCTTTGTTTGTGTGTTTTGTCCAATTCTTTGTTCAAAAGATAAGAAACTGGCCACCCTCCACCAGTAACAGTTTTACTTGTAAATGTTTCATTTTTTTATTTAAAAAAAAGTCGACATGACAAACAATAATTTCTCATCTGGGAAGTGGACACACTTATTTATTTTGGGATTTTTATACTTTTCTAAAATGTTTAGTTTTCAAAATTTAAAAAAAATGTTGGAAAGAAAGGAGGATTTTGGTTTTTTTAAGACTGAATAATATTCCGCAGTATATATATGTCACATTTTCCTTATCCAATCATCCATTGATTCTATGATGAATACATACAATTTTTATTTGACAATTAAAAATAAATTAATTAACTGAAAAAGAGATTGCAGTACCTAGGAATGGGAACTGGAGACACGAAGTCCTGAGGACAATTCCCCTGCTGCTCCAAAGCTCAGGTAGCTGGGAAGCTACAGACAGAAAAAGCACACCTCAAGATCTCCATACCAGCCTGGGAAAGAAACATTACATCTACAGTGTTGTGAAAAATAAATGGATCTGCAGGCAAATATTAACCAAGAAGTCCCAGTTTCTACAAGAGTGAACACATTTAATTACTGGCATATTGCTACACAATACTTTTGCTAATTATACTATCTAATAAAAATTTATTATTGTTTAAAAAAAGAAAGAAAAAAGAGAAAGGAAAGGAGAACTGAATTTAAAAATGAAGAAAAGAAGCTGGACGCAGTGGCTCATGCCTGTAATCCCAGCACTTTGGGAAGCCGAGGCCAGTGGATCACGAAGTCAGGAGATTGAGACCATCCTGGCTAACACGGTGAAACCCCGTCTCTACTAAAAATACAAAAAAATTAGCCAGGCGTGGTGGTGGGGACCTGTAGTCCCAGCTGCTGGGGAGGCTGAGGCAGGAGAATGGCGTGAACCTGGGAAGCGGAGCTTGCCTTGAGCCAAGATCGTGCCACTGCACTATAGCCTGGGCCATAGAGCGAGACTCTGTCTCAAAACAAAAAAAGAAGAAAAAAAAATCCTCCACAGGGCTGGTGTTGTAAATCTGAAGATCATAGTAAGAAAGCCATGGCAAACAGCATGGGAGCACCCAAGTTGACTTAAAGACACCCAAAGCAACCATAATTAACCAAAAAACAAACCTATAGAAGAAAATTTGAAAATAATAATTTTTAAAAACTTCTCTGTAATATTTTTGGGGGGAGTCCAGGGCTGTCTAGAGCAGATTGGGCCCCATGAATAAAACACGGGTCCTACAGTAGAACAACAGAACTTCCCACAGCGCTGGGTCCTGAGGTGCATGACAGGTTCACCCTGGGCCCCTTCTGAGTGCTGGGCCCTGTTTATTTCCTGTTTTTCTTCACTCAGTGTTGGTCATCTGGAGACCCAGATTTTAAACTAAGACACACTGAGACCAGATCCAGCTCTTGTAGAATCCCTGTAGTGGTCTTCAGCAACACTCTTTGGCTGACATTTGTTTGAGACTATAATATATTTAGCCCTACAAATCAGGCAATGGTTGATGACTAGCATTGAAAAATTAGTTACCAAACAGTCTCTTTTCATAGCAACTTTGAAATCCCACTAGGCAGGCATTCTAAAGGGTCCCTACTCTGGAAATAGGTAAGTTTCCCTGATTACACCAGATTCTATTCATCAGAAGGAATGCATGTGTCCATGATTTCTGCATGATAACATCTGGAATGGGTATTGATAAATCTGTCTACCTGGGGTATTAAGAAAATATAGAGTGTTAGCAGAAAATTTGATATGTAGTAAGGCCAGCATATAAGGAGATGCTTGCCATGGAAAAGATGTTTATTACTCACAGTTCCAGGAGATGGGACCTGGGGCTGGGGTGGGGAATTGAGGTGAGGGGTGAGGAAGTATGCTGTGCCATGGCAGGGGCACACGGGAAAGCGCTGGGGTTGGCCAGGAGGCAGAGGGAGAGGGGAGAGCTGTGGGCAAGAGCTTTTATTGTGGTTTATGTAGGAAGGAACAGGAAAGGCAGGGCTATGAGTTTACAATGGGTTTGAGTAATTTTAGCAAGTTCTGGGCCCTAATGGCTGCCCCTCATTGTTTATATCTGGTCTTGGGGCAATTAGGATGGGGGACAATGGCCCTGAGTATCACAGCCAGCTAGAGGAGGTGGTGTGGATATGGGCTATGGATTGATTGGTTTGTATATGGGAGAGTTGGTTGCTGTCTCTAGGAATTACCTAGGCCTGGGATGGAGGTGGGGGAGGTATTGTCCCTCCAGGGTCAGCAAGCCCCCAGAAGTCAAAGCATCAAAATACAGGAAATGAAAGACATGTCTAACACAATATTCTGAGATGCAAATAAAATCCTGAAAGAAAAAGTTGAGAAAACATTATCACCACTTAGAAGGTCTCTGTTGTCCTCACTGGGTTCCTGAGCATCTACACTGGGCCAATTTTCCAAATTCCAGAATTCCAAATTCACCTTGTCCTGGAGGAGGGTCAGTCAACATAGAGGGCTTGTAGCTTCTGCCCCGGTGGGTACTGCTGTCTTGTGGAGTCCAGTTCTGAAAGGCCCAGCACAGCCAAGCCTTCCTTCCCTCCTACTTGGCTAAACCTAACTCTATTAGGGGGCAAAAAGTGCAGAAGCCCTGAGTGCTGTGCTGTGTCTCCGGTGTGCTGAACGAAACTATTTTCCATTATCTAGGGGAAAAAAGGAGGTGCCAGGCAGAAGACTGACCTACTGTGCCAGCAGCCTAGATTAGCTCATTTCCCTCCAAGGAACTGCACCATAATCACTGTCACTGGGGATGCCGTGCTATGCTCTCTCTTGCAAGAGCGCTTACCTCGCAAACCTGCTATTTTCAGCCCTCCCTATTGAAAGCAGTGTCTAATCATCATAATTTGTTCACTTGCTTTGCAGAAACGCCACCATGTTTATTTTTCCTCGTGCGGGCTGGAAGGGAGAAGACCCATTCCTTGCCTTCTCTTGTTTCTCTGTCTCCTGGAGAGTGCAAACTTAAGCAGGGTCTAAGGAAGACAAGAGGGAGCAAAACTTACATCCAAACAGAAGCAAGCGCAGCACGCTGCAGGTTGAAGATGAACGAACACTTTTTCCTTCTTGCTGAGATGTGGCTGAAGTCTTCACACTGGAAGAACTGGAGAGAGTCCAAAGTTAAAACTCCTGCAGTGAAGGACCCAGGACTGAAGGAGAGCACCTCCCCTCCACTGACCTCCCAGCGGACACTGGGTCTGCTTGCAGCCCTCCTGCCCAGCGTTGTCAGTGGTACAGCACCTGCTTTCTTTGTGGCTCATGGTTCCCCAAAGATTGTCACTATAGAGATAAAAGAATACCTGCTTGTTTAATGTCATTATTTCATTTCTTATTTTTGCCTTAATGCCTGATCCATCCATGATGCATATAAAAAATAAGACTGTGAGTCAACTCTTCTTAATTGCCTTTAACTGTTCAGCTACTCAAAAAAAAAAATTAGTTGCCTTAAAATGTAGGCAAAACGTAGTAGATATAGAAGCTGGCCTTTCCTATTTCTTTTATTTCATTGTCTTTGTGACCATTCCATAACCACCAAAGACCAGCCAGCTGGGCCATCTCTGAATTGCCACAAAGAGACTGGAGGGAGGAAAATTCTACTAAATTGGTGTTTCGCAAAGCTCTTCTGTTTTGGGCACTTGGCTTAGAAATAGGTCTACAGAATCCCAGACCCACTTCTCTGCATCCTGCCCCTCTCCCTTCCCCCAACTCCTGCTTCAGTTCTGAGTTTTGGGGGATAACGTTTCTGGAGCTACTTTGGAAAACCGTGGCCAATATCCAAAGTCACATAGGTACTGTGTATGTGCACCTGTGTGCCGACGCACTGAGCAGGGGCGGGGATTGGCTGTTGCGGCATCGGGCAGATTCATATCTAGTAGTTTTGTCTTATTTCTGCCTACCTCACACTAGCCAACCCCAGGACACCTGTGCACCTTAAAAATCACTTTCCTCAGAATTTCTGGATTTATTTTCTACCCATGTATTTAAATAATTACTTCCTAATTTCATCCAGGAAGTTCTTAATTTCCTTTGTCCTGTACCTTTTAAAAATATTACACTTTGTTCATTTCCCTGAAAGAAGGGCCATCATCTTTTCTGGGAAAACTTCATAATAAGGGACTAAAATGGCAACTAGAAACAAAACAAAATGAAACAGGAAATCTGTGAGGAAATGTGATGTAATTGTGTATCACTTTTGACACTAGCTCTGTTTCTTGAAAAGTTGTATGTAAACTACAAGAAGTAATGTTCTTAATGCCCTAGGAGGCTCATTTCTATAAACACTTTTTATAAACTGATTTTAATCAAATAATGTAACTACCCCAAGTGTTCTGTTTCGGCAAAGTATATGTGTATGAAAGCCTGTGGTTTTAAATATAAAGATTTGTAGAGAACGGTGAGATGAGTAACTTTCGCGGTTTGTAATATAACTTGTGACGTGTTTCACTCTTCTCTCCAGCAACTAGTTATCTAGTGCCTGCCAATGATACAGTTTTGATGACTGGAGGAACACTAGGGTTTTGGTATCGCACCGATTTAGATAAAATGACACGGACACACATGGAGTGATTTTAAGGAGCGGAGGATTTAGTAGGCAAGAAGGAAGAAAACAGCTTCCCTGTACAGAGACAGAGGGAGTGGGGATTTGAGCAAAGAGAAACCCCCTGCACAGCAGAAAAGTGGTTGCTTATATTGGGACGCTAGAGGAGGTGGCGTTTGATTTGCATAGCGCCCAGGGGATTGGTTTGACCAGGTGTGTTATTTACATAGCCCGAGAAAAACCTGGCCTTCCCACCTTATTCCTTTAATATGCAAATGCGGGTTGTCATGATGTTCGGAAGACGAGGTATTATTTGGAGGCGGCCATGACACTTGGCACAGGTGGTAACAAGGAGAAGACTGAGGGAATTGCCATATTGGCCATGTTGGGTGGACCTAGTTTTTAGTCGCCTACATTTGCATATTAAAGCTTGCTGGCCTGGCTCTTAAAGCCTAGAAAAGAAATGGTGTGAGGGTTGTTTCTTACAGGAGAATTTCCACTGAGAACTTTTACCCTTACTATTTGCCTAAAAATTATTTTTGAATAAGTCCTGTATTATCAACTGTAGACCAGGTGCTACCCAAAACCTGATAGTTCTCCCACCCTGTGCACCTCATCTATGTCAGGGTGCTGTTGAAAGATTCTTGAGGCCATGTCTGTAGGAAAATCAGAGCTTCAAGAACAACAAAAATAACATAAACAGGACTCCTTTCCTATTCTATTAATTCTGTTGAAATTATTGAAAAATAATTGTCCTTGCTTTATTTTAAAATTACATGTGTTGGTTTTCATCACCCAGCAGTCAGAATACATTTGTAATTTGGTTTCTATCTCACTTTTTGCCTTTTACTAGTCTTGTCATGAGATGAAATTGGGAGTTTTGGGGCAGTAAGTGAGAATAAATCAAGATTCTGTGTTTTATAAGGATTTTGGAGAAAAGTTGTATTAAAAAGAAAATTAGGTTCTTCAGACAAAATGCCAGGGAAATTTTGATGAAGCGAACTCGCCAAATCTAACTCGTCTGAGTCAGGTGGTAGCAGAAGCCCACAGACTCTCACAAAGACATGCAATGGGCTCTAAACTTAAGTGCAGATACTTTGATTACACGTCTGAAATTTCTCCACGAAGTTTCATAAGAATTAAAAAAGAACCGTACAAAAACACAATAGGAGAACAATCGCGCTCTTCAGTCACCTCCTCTTGTGTGTTAGCAATGCCTGCGATGCATCCCTCCGATAAGCAGCAGGGCTGCGCCTGCCGTGAGGGGCTGGGCTGCAGGCTGAGCCCTCTAGTGTTGCTGAGGAGGGTGATGACAGCATCGCCTGCACAAAGTTTCCAGAGGTACTTGCAGAGGAGGACAGCAAACCGTCAGTGCCTCCTGGCACCTATAAGGTCATGCAGTGGGACCGTAGAGCTATGATGGACTCATACATGTGCGTTTTCCTCAAATTTCCTGATTTTAAATTAGACTATTGAAGGATCTGAAAATTTGCAACTAAGTGAATATTAAAATATATTAAACAAGCATTTTTCTGTGGATGAATGGATAAATAAAATGTGGTGTACCTATACAATGGAATATTATCCAGCCTTGAAAAGGAAGGAAATTCTAATACATGCTACACTGTGGAGGAACCCTGAGGACATTATGCTAAGTAAAACTAGCCAGTCATGAAGAGACAGACACTATATGGTCCCACTCTTGTGAGACTCCTAGAGAATCAAATCCACAGAGACGTAAAGTAGAATAGTGGTCACCAGGGGCTATGGAGAGGGGGAAGAGGGAGTTAGTGTTAACAGGAACATTAGGAGGCTGGGGTGGGTAGATCACCTGAGGTCAGGAGTTTGAGACCAGCCTGACCAACATGGTGAAACCCCATCCCTATTAAAAATGCAAAAATTAGCCAGGCATGGTGGTGCACGCCTGTAATCCTAGCTACCTGAAGCTGAGGCAGGAGAATCGCCTGAACCCGGGAGGCAGAGGTTGTAGTGACCTGAGATCGCGCCATTGCACTCCAGGATGGGCAACAAGAGCGAAACTCTGTCTTGAAGAAAACGAAAACAAAAACAAAAACAAAAACAAAAAAACAAAACAAGAAAAACAAAAATGAAAAATAGGAACAGAGTTTCAGGTTGGGAAGATAAAAAGAATTCTGTGCATGGATGATGCTGATGCTTGCAAAACCATATGAATGTATAATACTAAAGCCACCGAACTACACACTTTAAAATGCTTAAGAAGGTTTATTCTGTGTTATGTGTGTTTTGCTACAACTTAAAACACTTAAAAATACATTAAAAGAATTCTCAATGCTGACAGCAATGACGATTGGTGGCACCGTTAAGGTAAAATTTTCTCCAAATGCGACGGGGTTCTATTTAGTCAATTTGTAATTCACATATGAAAGATCCCATGGCTAGAAATCGACCAATTTGTTAAGATTGTTAAGTATGAGGACGTTGGGAGCACCACAGTGTCATAGTAAAAACCTGGAGCAAGCTGAATTCCCATTCATGTGGAGCAATTAAATAAATTTTGATGATTTCATAAGAGAAATGCTGTGCAACCATTATAAAGGCAATTGTGCCAATGTAAAAAGAAGTGCAAAAGAAAACATGCAAAACAGGAAATGAAGATCAGTATACAGAGCATAATTCCAGTGAAAACAGAAAAATCTAAATAAAAATAGTAAATACAAAAATACATGTGTATGCCTGCATTTACTTGGAAAATTGCTGGCAGCATATCTAACTAAATGGCAATGTTAGTTACCTAATCTATCTTAAATATGGTATAATAAATTCATGTATAAATAGTGAAGTAAAACAAACGAAAATAGTGATTAATTCTGCCAAGTGAAAAAGGGGTTATGAGTTGGGGTCTTTTACTTTTCATTTTCCATACTTTTGTATTGTTTGACATTTTTTATTTTTACTAAATATGGAAAGCACATAAAAATAATTAGAACATTTAAAAACCAAAAAATGTTATGCATGTTTTACTGTTTTGTAAAATACATATAGTGTAAAAATAAAAAACAGAAAAGAGTAATACAAGCCAATGTGGAAATAAGTATGATCCAGAAAATGACCGTGAAGAAATGATCCCATCCGGACGACAGGGAACAGACTGAGAGACCTCCATGGCTTCCAGTTGCTAATGTGTGTGATTCCCACACTGGTAACACAGGAGTGTTTGACCAACAATCAACTGAATACTGGTTCTTGTTTCTCATTGTCATGGAATTTGCCGAATCTCACTTTCGGCCTCACAGAGGACTTTGTGAGCTCCAAGCATGAAAAGTGGCATTTATAACTCCCCCTGGAATTTCCATGTACCCAGGACACTGCCAGGCCAAAGGATGAATCACAGCTTCTTAGAATTGTGGAAGCCATTTTGGAAACAGCTGCCAAGAACTAATGCTATTAAAAATAGCTCCCTAAAAAATGAATTGCTTATTTTAAGAAGACAAGAGTGGCTTGAATCTGTGCTGCTCGCATTTTTCATCTACTGGGCACAGTGCCCGTGGATCCAAGAAAGCCCTGCTTGTCAGATGGGGATACCATCTGTACAGATAATGCCCCGCACATGCAAGAGCCTGGCATTTCTGGGCCAGGGCTAACCGGGGTAAAGTCTGAATCACCCCATGTGGAATCCGTCTCCTACGGGGCGTGGACTGTGGGGCATGAATTCCAAGTCCGCTTTCCTTACATAAGTTTGCTCTTCAGATCCCTGGTCCCGAATGTGGGGTATATGCAAGATGGCCCACTGGAAGTACAAGGAAAATGCTAGAAGGTGAATCTACATGTAGTTTTTGATCTAATGAAAACAAACAGGAAATTAAGTTATACTGATAGGTAATGTGCAGATTGATACTGGTGTCTTGACTCAGACTGTAGTAGGTAATTGTCTTTCCCTGTGAGTTCCATGAAGAAACGAACCCTGGATGGGTTCATCATATTCCACGGCAATAGGATCGATGGTGCCAGCCTCCCACGTTTGTTTTATGCCCTCTGTGTTGTGACATGGGGCAGTTAACCTTTTTCTGGCTTAAACAGTGTCAGAAATAAACAAAGCCAGGCACTAGTTAAAGTGGTAAGAACAGACTTCAGTCAGCACTTTGATTTGTGCAGAAGTGACTGGGCATTTTAAAGGGAGAATGAGGGAATGAGGAGGGGAGTGAGTGGGGACTCAGGAGAGTCAGGGAAGTAAAAAACCATAAAAGGTGGGAGGGAGGAAGCTTGGTCCATGTGGAAACCGTCTGGATTTTCTAAGTGCTTCTTCTCAAAATGCTGCCCTTCTGGAGGCTGGGAGACAGGGTACTTTCCTTCTCCAGCTGGAGGCTGGGAGACAGGGTACTTACCTTCTCCAGCTGGAGGCTGGGAGACAGGGTACTTACCTTCTCCAGCTGGAGGCTGGGAGACAGGGTACTTACCTTCTCCAGCTGGAGGCTGGGAGACAGGGTACTTACCTTCTCCAGCTGGAGGCTGGGAGACAGGGTACTTACCTTCTCCAGCTGGAGGCTGGGAGACAGGGTACTTACCTTCTCCAGCTGGAGGCTGGGAGACAGGGTACTTACCTTCTCCAGCTGGAGGCTGGGAGACAGGGTACTTACCTTCTCCAGCTGGAGGCTGGGAGACAGGGTACTTACCTTCTCCAGCTGGAGGCTGGGAGACAGGGTACTTACCTTCTCCAGCTGGAGGCTGGGAGACAGGGTACTTACCTTCTCCAGCTGGAGGCTGGGAGACAGGGTACTTACCTTCTCCAGCTGGAGGCTGGGAGACAGGGTACTTACCTTCTCCAGCTGGAGGCTGGGAGACAGGGTACTTACCTTCTCCAGCTGGAGGCTGGGAGACAGGGTACTTACCTTCTCCAGCTGGAGGCTGGGAGACAGGGTACTTACCTTCTCCAGCTGGAGGCTGGGAGACAGGGTACTTACCTTCTCCAGCTGGAGGCTGGGAGACAGGGTACTTACCTTCTCCAGCTGGAGGCTGGGAGACAGGGTACTTACCTTCTCCAGCTGGAGGCTGGGAGACAGGGTACTTACCTTCTCCAGCTGGAGGCTGGGAGACAGGGTACTTACCTTCTCCAGCTGGAGGCTGGGAGACAGGGTACTTACCTTCAGGTTTTGGCTGAAACAAATAGTAACTTCCTTGGGCAGCCCTGCAGTTCTCAGGCAGGCACTTTAAGGAGGTTAGGGGCATGCTAAGGATGCGGCTTTGAGTTGTTAGAAACTATGTTTGTGTTTGTTCAAGCCTTTATAGGCCAAGGATGAGGCCTAGTGGAGAACGGGGCTCAGTGGAGCCTGACTAGAATTTGGTCAAGAAGAGAGTCTTTGTCCACATCCTTGCAGATATCGTCTAAGAACACAGGATGATTGTCACATTTCGTAATGAGGTGAAGGAATGACCATACAAGTAATTTGTGCCTCTTAGAGGCTCCTAAGTTATCTCAGGGCAAATAAAGTACAGTTATAAAGTTTAATGATGAATTAGAAACTTTTCATTTACAAAAAGGCAAGTGTGCCAAATTTGGAAAATATGTAATAAGGACTTTCTTGTCACTAGAACACTGATGTTTTTTGAAAACAAAGCAAAAGATATACACAGGAACACACACATTCATGTACAATGTGGAGGTGACAAGTTAACAGTAACAACGAAAGTTCTTTTCAGAAGCAACTCATGTGACATAGACAGCAGTTTGCAAATCTTTCCGTTGGTTATGTGATACATTTTTCCAAAAATTTTGTATTTCTCCTCCCCAAACAAATAAATCTATGATAATACTGGACCTGGTTAAATGCATCTGCCTTGACTCATTCAGCACCCCTTTGGGCTCGCCCCTCATACCTAAACTCCCCCAGTTGTTCTTCCTATCCTAGAATTCAGGGGCCAGACTTCAGACCACCTAGCACAATGGGAGCCACAGCAGAGCCCAGGTCCAGCCCAATGGCACTCACAAAAGCCGTGGCTTCCACAGTCTCTGCCTGCAACCAGGGAACATAACCTAGAAGGGAGGAAAGATAAAATGGTTCATCTTTGCAGGTTATTATAAAAATAATATCAAAATCATCAAAAAAGTAAGAAATTTGTTCAATTTATTACACCGTATTTTAATTACAATTGGGAGGAGAGGATGGTCTGCCAACTTATTTTCTGTGTATAGAACCTACACAGAAAATAAGTAATATCTCATTCTGTTAAATTTTCTGGTTTTGAGCAAAGGTATATAATGTAATATACTAATGTGTAACAATGCATAAGGAACACATGCTCAAAAGTTTTTTACTAATAGGGCTTCACATTCCGAAAACTTGGGATCCCGTCGACTGCTTCAGACTCGTGTGCCCTGAAGTACATGCAGCCCCTGGGTGGAGGCAGGATAAGGAGGTACAGCTGATGAACACCTGTAGGCCAGAGAGCAGCTTCTTGGGGCCTGGAAGGAGTGGATGGGATGACCTGGCCTTGATGTCAAGTCTTTAGAGCATCCAACCCATAATATTAAATATTACCCAGAATGTCATCTGACGGGGATCCTTCAGTTAGATGTGATGCCATATTAGCATGTAGCATACTCAGGGCCTTGATAACTATCCTTTAGAGTCATAATAACCACCCAAGTATTCACCAACACCTTAGCCTTCATTTGCTCTGCCATTCTGTTGATTCTGTGTTCTTTTCGTTCTCTTTAGGGCCAGAAGAAGCCTCTAGGTCTCACACAGAAAATAAGTTGGGAAGGCTGGGTGCGGTGGCTCATGCCTGTAATCCCAGTACTTTGGGAGGCTGAGGCGGGCAGATCACCTGAGGTCAGGAGTTCAAGACCAGCCTGACCAACATGGTGAAACCCCGTCTCTACTAAAAACACAAAAATTAACCGGGCGTGGTGGCCATACCTGTAATCCTAGCTACTCAGGAGGCTGAGGCAGGAGAATCGCTTGAACCCTGGAGGCAGAGGTTGCAGTGAGCTGAGATCGCGCCACTGCACTCTAGTCTGGGCAACAGTGTGAGACTCCATCTCAAAAAAAAAAAGAAAAAAAAAAGAAGTTGGCAGAACACCCTCTCCTCCCAATCATAATTAAAATATGGTGTAATAAATTGATCAAAATTCTGACTTTTTGATGACTTTAATTTTTTTTAATATCCTGCATCAAATTTTATCCCAAAAATATTGACTCGGTGGGTGTGTGTGCGTACATGCGAGTGCGTGTTTGCCCCTGATTTGCTGTAAACATTGCTAGATCTGCCTCTGGTTAAACTAGCACAGGTTCTCCTCACCATACTGTAGCTTTGGTTCAACAAAGATGATGGGGTGGGGAGCAGTCATGAGATCCCGGCATCACCGCTTCCTGCTTCTCCTCTTCTGCCTGCTGGTTTTACTAAACCTTTCCTGGTAATTCATTAGGTGATGCTGTCCTTATTGCTGCCAAGGTTTTTCTCACTCATGTATACTCTACTCTATTTATTGCCATGGATACTCATTTAGTTGGGTTCAGTGATGACAATGCCTTGACACTGGGAAGATTAATGACTCAATAATCATCAAGACAAGATAAACGTGAGGTTAGGTTGACTGTATGAATTGTTTCTTTGGAAGCTGGTGCAGTGTCTTGTTATGCTTCCCCCAGAACCTGCACCTTGGGTGACTGCATCGGGGTGGTCCAGTGTCCCACTATGTTTGCAGTCATGGGCACGTTACCACGATTTCTTCTTTCCCTCTCATATTTTTTCTAAGATGCAAACTAAAAAGTAATTCTTCCGGCTGCTGGAACCAGTACTGAATGAATGAATGAATGAATGAATGAATAAAAAGGAGTTACAAATGGATGTATATGCTCATCTAATGAGTAGACACTCTGCTTACATAGCCTTTCAAAGATTTTAACCACATATTTTTCTGACTATATGAACTAGATACATTTCTTCTCCACAGTGGGATGTACTGCATGATATTTTTTAACCGAGGGTAACTTAGGTAGAAAACACATTTCAATTTTGAATGTGAAAACATAAAATATAATAAGGAAAAGGTGATCCAAAGGAGAGGAATTGAAATGTGCATCTGTGGCTAAGTACTCTAGGGAGTATTCAGAATTCTGAATATAAACTTCACTCTTGGGGGATTCCTCTTAGGCAGAAGCTGGGAATGGTGGCAGGAGAGCACTGCATTTGGAGGGAGAAGACGCATCTCCTTGCTCTGATTTTACCCTTTGCTACTTTGATCAGTTCACTAAAGTGGTGATCCCCACTTCTCCAGCAGTGGTCATGGAAGGTCCTATTTACCATGTGCCCAGAACTGTCCTGCTAACCAGACAAGCAACCTGTCAAAGCATCTTGTTTTTACTGATGAATAAACGGAGGCACAGAGAAATTGAGCAATGTGCCTCAAATCACACAGCTGACCGCTGGAGGACGCAGGATTTTGAATCTAAGCATTTGAACCCCAGAATCTACTTGTAGTCAGTGTCCTATACATTTTTTAAAGCAAGTGGTTTCAAATATTTTCTCCTCCTTTCATGTCTTCTCTATTTGAAAATGTCCCCACCTCCCTTCCAAATCTCTCCAATTGAAGAAGTAAAAGGAAGGGCTAAAGATCTTTTAGTGGCCAATGGGGCAACTGAGAATGAAGCAATAAAGTCAGGGAAATGAATAAAACTTATTCACATGAAGAATTCCCTCAAGACTCTATATCTCACCCTTGACCTCTCTACATGATCCTTTTTAGGTCATTTTGGAACATTTTGGTTGAGAACATAGCAGTTGAATGTTTTCAAGTAGGAGAAAACATTAAAACACCATGTACTTTTGAATGAACTTAAGGAAAGAGAAAGATGGAAAGAGAGAGAAGGAAGAAAAGAAGGGAAGATGGGAGAGAGGAAAGAAGGAAGGAAGGGAGGTAAGAAAGGAAGGAAGAAAGAAAGAAAAGAGGAAAGAAGGAAAAGAATGAAAGAAGGAAGAAAGAAGAAAGGAAAGAAGGAGGAAGTGAAGGAAGAAGGGAAGAAAGGAAGGAGGGAAAGAAGGAAGAAAGAAAGGCCCTTTGACATTTGCTCGAGTTTAGGAAAGCTGATAAAGGGTAAATTGAAAGGGTTTGCCTAGTCTACATTTGTAGGCACTCAGTAATACTTGTTAAGCGAATGACTCCCTCCAAAAGCCAACTTTTGCACATTAGCTATAAAGTTTTGCAGTTTTTGTCACACACCTATCCGCCCAACTTTGAATTTTTCTTACAGAATCTCAAATTCAACATGAAAATGTTTCCGAATTTGGGATTATATTCCCTCTCTTCCTCCTTGGCTAAATGTGACTGCCTTCTCTTGTGTAGGACCTTGCCACCCCTCCTTGCTTTCTTAGGAAGCTAAACTGTAAAGAAGAAAAACCTCACTCTTAAGGACAGTTGTTTTGACCCAGGGATTGAGGAGGAAAAGTCAAGCTAAGAAAAGCTGAGGAGCTTTCCAGTCTCTGTCTTATCGTGTGTCTCAGAAACTAAACACAAGGACATGCTCATGGGAAATTTATAATATTACACACGTTAAGTCCTGATAGGCATGATGAAGTCATGGACATTTCAGTGAGTGGACACAAGGCTATTCTCATAAAGAAGCCAAGTGGACAATGAGCTTTGGTTGAACTCTCAGGGACAGGGAGCTCATTGAATTTCTGGTTAGAGTGAGGGCGAACTCTGTCTAGGAACTCCCAGTTACCTTCTCCCTGTGGCCACTTCCTGCTGTCCCATTCTAGGCTCTGCTCTGGTCTCCTCTCCTCATTTGTCTTGAGTTCATCTCTCCATGGACCCTCAAGGATTTAACCCAAATTTCTAAAGTTTCTCTAGTCTAGGTTAACTTCCTACATTCACTCTTGGCCACCTTCAGTTCATTTGCCATGCTGCCACTGGAGATCCTGCCAAAAGGTAATTTTGAACATGTTTCTCCCTTTATCAAAATCACTGTTAGGGTGGTAAAACAACTCTTTATGATACTACAATGACAGATATATGTCCTCTGCATAGGATGTACAAAACCCATAGAACATACGACACCAAGAGTGAGCTCTAATGGAAACTTTGGGTGACGATGCTGGTTTGTTGATTGTGTAACAAATGTTCCACTCTAGTGCAGGATGTCAATAGTCGAAAAGGCTACTGGAGGACATTAGGGGGTATATGGAAACTCCCGGTACTTTCTGCTGTCATTTTTTGTGAACCTAGAACTGCTTTAAGAAATAGAGGCTACTGAAAAGGAAACATAACACTAAATGACTTCCCATTGCATTGGAGATAAATGCATTAGCGTTGTTAGCACCACGGAGGGCAAGATACTGAGCCCCTAGACATGCTGCTTCCTTTGCCTGGAATGTTCTTTTCCCTCCTCCCACTACCATCTGTAATTCTTACTCAGTTCAGCATACACCAACACAAGAAAGCTTTCTCTGACTTCCCAGACTGAGCCAGGATAGGTCCCTTTGGTAAAGGCTTCAGAATCAATTAAACTACACATTGTGTAATGCATTGGTGAACGTCTGCCTTCCATCAGAAGAGACAGTCCATCAGAGCAGGACAAGAGCTGACCTATTTATGGCTATGTCCTCAGCATTTAATGCAGAGGCACTCGATACATATTTGAGGAATACCTGAATAAAGCAGTTTAATATTTACAAAAAGTGGCCACATTCATTTTCTATTTAATCTGCTCGTATTTGGAAGATAGGCATATTTACTTCATTTTATAAATAAAAAACCCTTGAGACTTAGAAAAGTTAGATGACTCTGTAACAAGTGATCGAGCTAGGATTAGGATTTGTATATTTTAAATTTGAGTCGAACATTCCTTCCACTACCCTAGACAGTGCCAATCTCTAACATTTAAAATGTATCAGTCACTTAAATGTATTATGCACATTTGTTCTAACTGAAGCATTTGTGGGGGGTCAGAGATTTTACTACTTATATTATTAGCTAACACATCATGATTTTAGCAAGGTCTCCACCTCCTCCATGCAAGCTAAAACTGCTTCATTCTTAGCTATATGCCTAGAAACACACAGAATTGCATGCAGAGTGTATATGTGCATGAGTGAATACACATGGTATATTGGCTATATGGTTTATAATATACAAACATATTCTAAACATCCTGTGTATATCATGTAGATTAACATTTGCCCTGCAGACCTTGTTAAGTATACTCAGCATAGCAGAGGGCTTCTTTTTTATAAGATAAAAAATGATATTCTGAGTATGTTTAGACATACTGGAGAAGGAGGGAATGTCTGGAACCCTAGTCCCACCCACGAGGGTTCAAGAAGAGGCCAGAGCAGTACGAGCTTTGCCATGGAAATTTCATGGAGCTTTATGGAGATTGCAATCATGAAAGACTATTTAAAGTGAAGATAATGAACTCTTAGATTTAAAAATAAGCTAGTATTGGAGATGAATTAGTTATTTCCTCCAAAGAGGACACACAAACCAAAGAAGATATTCCTCCTTGCCCTGCAAAAAAAGACAATGTGTAGGCAAATATTCTAAAACAAATACATTTTGAGGATAAACAAATATTAAATCATTTAAAAATCTGTTCAAAAACCTTTTATGAGTTAAGTTCTGTGCTGAATGTCATGAGTAAAGTATGAGTCATTAAAGTCGTCTCCACTCAAGAATTTAGTACAGATATTGCTGTTTCACTAATTTTGCATGTTATTACAAGTGCCTGAATTCAGAAAACATTTTCTCATGCTGAGAAAAGTGCTTATTATTCGTAATGTAAATTTAACCAGTGCCTGAAATCCAAATATCCCTTAGTCCAGATATTACCGAGTATTCAGACCATAGCATCCAAGTTGCAAAAAAGAAAAACAAACAACTGACAGCTCATCAAAATAGCTGCATTAATTGGGCATTTCAATATAACTTTGAAACATATAATGTCACAAGTGGTTTTTTGGGTAGCTGAAGACGGTAGCAACAATTTTTTAGTATACAACTTTTAAATATATATTTTAAATTAAACAGTACTCTGTTTTCTTTCTTTCTTTTTTTTTTTTTTTGAGACAGAGTCTGTCTCTGTCACCCAGGCTGTAGTGCAATGGCGCGATCTCAGCTCACTGCAATCTCCGCCTCTCAGGTTCGAACGATTCTTCTGCCTCAGCCTCCCAAATAACTGGGATTACAGGGGTCCGCCACCACACCCGGCTAAGTTTTGTATTTTTAGTAGAGATGGGGTTTTGCCATGTTGGCCAGGCTGGTCTCAACCTCCTGACCTCCGGTGATCCACCTGCCTTGGCCTCCCAAAGTGCTGGGGTTAGTGATGTGTGCCACCACTGCACCTGGCCAATAATTACTCCATTTTCTAATGTAACTATCCCTTAGGGTACACTTGGGATATATAAGAACCTTCCCCTATCTGGTCTTCTAGAAAGTCCAGCCTCCAGAGGCTGCTGTGGTCATTGACCTTTTGCTGCTAATAAGCGCAGCCTCAGGTGAGAGAAGGGTTAGTCATAACCGGTCTTAGTTCAGAAAGACCGGGTGCTCTCCTGGTCTTTCTGAGAGCAGCTACCTAACAGGCAGCCAGTAATATTTCATGGCTAGACATTTGGTTACTTTTACATAACTGTTTCTGGGTATGCTTTTAGAAAATATTTCTAATATTTTACCTCTCCATTTAAAATGATTTTTGATTTAGAAAATGGTTGTCAAAATACTAAATGAATTTTTGGTATAGCCTTCACCCATATTTCCCAAATGACAGGAAACCTCTCAAAAATCAGGAAGTTGAGACTGACTCAATCCTATTATGTAATCCTCAGACCTTCCTCAAATTTCACCCATTGTCCTATGAAACCTTTTCCTAATCTAGGATCTGATTCACAATCACACATGGCATTTGGTTGTCATGTTTCCCTGGTTCCCATTAGTCTGGAATAGTCTCTCCGTCTTCCTTTGTCTGTCATGATCATGACATTTTTCAAGAATACTGGCTAGTTCTTACGGGTACTATTTCTCAGTTTGGGTTTGCCCGATGCTTCCTTGTGATTAGATTCAGATGATGTATGAACTTCTGCCAGACACACCCCAGAGTCCTGCTGTGTACTTCTCAGTGCATCACACGAGGAGCACACAACCCATTTGCCCATGCCATTCCTGGTGATCGTGACTTTGATCACTTGGTTACCTTGTGTGTCTGCCAGCTTCCTGCATTGTAAAGAGATTATTTTTCTCTTTGTAATTAATAAGTGTCTTGTGAGGAGTTACACTGAGATTATGTGAATATTCTGTTTCTCATTATGCTTAATACTTTTGCTCGCTAATTTTAGACTCTATTGAGATAATGATCTCTATGGTGTTTACCAAATGGTAATATTCTATTTCCATCGTATCTTTTACATTTAGTAGTTAAAAATCTACCAAACAAAGAGCTTTCTTTTCCCCCCATTTATTTCTTTATACAATTATATCTTTATATTAGTACGGAATCACAGATGTACTCCTAGTTTCATTGACTAACAGGGCCTGGAAGCAATCACACCCCAATATCAATAAGCACATCTATTACCTAAAATTTCTATTGCATTCTGATTCCAGGTCTGGGGCAAGGAAAGTACCAGATAAGCCTGAAACATTTTGAGGTGCCAGAAAGTAAGGAAGGTCTCAGAAAAATGATGGGAACACATATGTAGACTCAATGTGAAAGGACTCCTCATGGCCAAATCTGTGAAAATTTGAGAAAAATAAACAATAATAATAAATTATTAATATAACCCATAATAATATGAGAATCCATGAGTCTAAGCTGATATAGATAAATAATTGGATATTCTTTTAAATAACATATTTATTCAAATTCTCAGGAGCCATGACATTTTAATAATAAAATATTTATATGCCAGGGAAGAATACCTTCTTGATGGCTGGGTATGATGTTTCTAATATAAGATGACGGATGGAGCTCATCCACCTTCCCACCATCTTAAGGTTCACCTTAATAAATGATACAATGTTGGGTTTCAAAAGTGAAACATTCATAATGCTAGAATACATTTTAAAAATCCCAATTGTGGACCAAAAACTTTGAAGAATCATTGAATATATTAGAACAGATGGGATATAGGCTTAAATGTGATACAAGGAATTGAGACGGAAAATTATACTCTTTATCTTCTGAATTTTTGGTTGAAACAAACCTAACATTTACATATATATACTTACAGTGGTATGAGTCAATCCATATATGTTAAGCATAAGTACTGTAAATATTTAGACAAATCCTTATAATAGTCCCCATGGTATAACTTCATCTCATGTAATCCCTATAAGAAACATGTCTAAATTTAATCATATCTAATATTCCTAAATGTGGTTGAATCATACTTTCAATAAATTAATTGCAAGCGGGCACACATATGGAGAGTGAATATCTTCGATTCTCTGTTACTTAAACCATGTCTTGAACTAAGAATTTAAAACCTTGAGTTTTTCATTTTCATTCATTAAGCCTTCCAGCATAGTCAAAGGTAGCCAGTTCATCCCACAGTGCTAAAATTCCTCATCTTCATAAGCTCTTAATTTCATATAAACACAGCTAGTAGTTTACATATGGTGTAGTGAAAAGAATATAGAAATTGAATCCATAAATTTGTGTTTGAACCAAGTGTCTGTCACTTACAGTTTTGTCTACACAAATAAATTATTTAAAATTCTCTGAGGATCTTTTTTACCTGCTTCTACTCTTACTTTCCTTCCCCCTCATCCTCTACTCCTGGTCTGCTAGATCCTTGGATATTACATAGCACAGAGGATGATAATAGGGCTTTGGGATTAAATAACCTAAATTTAAGTCCTGCCTTTCAGCTGACTAGCTTGAAGGCCTTGCACTATTCCATGCCTCCGTTTCTCCATCTGTAAAATGACAGCAATGACAACAGTAGAGCCTTCTTCATATGGTTACTGTGAGGGTCAGTCTGAATGGAATCAGGCTGTTAGTTGTAGAAAGATATCTATTCTAACTAGTTTTAGCAGAAAGCGATGTTTATTAAAAGATATCAGGTTTCCTATAGAACATCTCAGAGCCAGGGAACAAGGCTTAGAAGCTATAGAGTGAATAGTCCCAACTGTATCATATGTGTAAACACCACTGCTGTAGTAACTATTGGAGACCCGAAACTTCATTGTAACTGCCCACACGCATGTCAGGTGATCCAACCCCTTCATGCAGGTCACCATCCCAGGTTGCTCCCTTCCACCCGCAAGACTTCTCAGAAAGCGCTGGTCACAGGTAAAATTTCAGCAGCAAGGGAGTGTAGAACATGTGCTTTACAAACTTTCCTGCGTCTATATTATAGGTAGATAAAACAGAAGGGGGTCATAATGAGTACCCACTGAGCAATAGCGGCACAGTTTGTACTTTTGGGTTCTTACGATTCGTATTCATACTCCTTCCCATTCTTAAGGTTACAGACCAATATGCTCTTGCTTAACTATTGCTCATACGGATGAAAACTCTCCCAACCTTTCCCTCAAAACGGGGGTCCAATGCCTCATTGGTCCTTGCATTCATGTCTGGTGATGTTCACTTACCCTCTGATTTAACTATGATCCCTACATGATATCTTTTAACTATGAACAAAATTGCTAACTGAACCACTACTAACATACCTCTATGAAATAGTAGGGGGAAGTGGGGCGGGGGGGTGGAAGAAAATGTGGGTCTTTCTTTTTTACAGTCCTCACTTCTGCAACTGGTCACAAGGCTTTATTTGGGATTTATAACTTCTGTCCTCTCCATTTCGTTCCATTTTTGCTTTGCCATCAGCTATCACCTCAATTGGTTGAGATTTTTACCTAGTGACGAAAACTTGGATTCTTGAGTGATCTGGTTCCTTGGTTGTCTTCGTTGTGTAAGTTGCTGTAGTCATCTGATAAATTTTGCAAGTCAACATGGTACTACAGGGAGGCACCCCAAAGGGTACCCTGGTTCCAGGCATCCTGGTCCATGTCCTTAATGTACGGCAGCAGCTCCAATTTCCCTTGATTGTGAGATTCACCAGCCTATCTGTTATTGCCTTTCATTCCATGGCAGGAGGAGGGTGAAAAGACTTGGTGGAAGTGTCCACTTCCAGATCAACAGAAACTATACCATGGACCCCAGGGCATGAATTCCATCTTTTGACTCTAACCCAAGAGTGACTAAAGTCATGGGAATAGGAAATGAACATTTTGCAAGTGGATCCTTAGTTGTAATAGTGCAAGAAGCCACTTCCACTTTCACCCCTTTGTTCCTGAACAATGTATAGTGGCTGTAAAAGAAACAGCAGTAAAGAGCATACAGTACATCCTGGAGGACAGCACTCCACATTCGTAAGGTGTTTCCTTGTGAAAGAAGTCTTACTGAGTCTTCGATACATTCATTTTATGTTTTCTCCGAGGCTTTCTGAGCAAAGGGATGCATGCTGAGAGCAGAGAATCCCATCTGTATTAATTGTATCTTTTATCTTCCGTATTCTGATTTATTGGCATCTGAGGCCTTGCTGGCTGTGGAGGGACTGGATTCCCAGGATTAGCCAATTCCTAGATAGTCAAGGACCATCCTGACTAGCCCCAGAGATAGAGGGGAGCATGCCTTTCATGTGCAAATTAACCAGTCCAAAGTGTACACCCCCATGCCTCCTTTAGCTGGCTCTCACACTCTGGTCTACTATGCACCTGCCCTAATCACCCCAAAGCTAAGTACCAGACAACTAAGGACAGCCCCTAGGCCCTAGAGCCCACTGAAAATATTCACACTAGCCAAGCCTAAGCCTGCTTGCCCTGCCTTCGCTATCCCTCTGTGTAGAAATAAGGGCTCTTGCACTTGTTTTTCCCTCTGCCTCCTGGCTGACCTTGGTGCTTCCTGGTGTGCCTCCCACCCCAATGCCATGGCATGGCTCCCACGCCTTAGGAATTGTAACAAGCTATGCTTTCAATGGCTAACATCGCCTGAGCTGTTGGCCTCACCATACCTGAGTAATAATAAAACCTGTATTTTAAAACACCCTTCATATCAGCCCATTGCCTTAATTTGCTCACTGCAAAACCACATTCTTGAATAAAAGCAAAGTCGGCTAAGATGCTATCATGGTGAATAATAACTGCAGGGATTGCGTTCCTTGCAGAAGCATGGCAGCAAGATAACACAAACTTAAGTCTAGAAAATGTGGCTTTTCCATGAGAAATAAAAATAACAACCTGCCCCAGGTTAGCTGACAGGCCTTATGTGCTATGGTGGTGTATTTGGGGCTCAATTTTATTTCTGCTGGGTAGTATCTAGAGAAGACTTAGAGAAGTTCAGTTCAGTATTAGAGCCCATGTATAACCTCTGTCTCTGCCTCTATGGCTGCTTTACTCATAAACCTACTGGGAAAGCACTAGAATGTCTGGGAAAAGAGACTCACTTACGTTCATCTAGTCTACTGGATTATTGAGGGCTCCTCTGCAGGGGAAGAATTTTGTAGCTCATCACCCTGTAAAATCAGGTTCAGCAAGGCCTAGGACATTACTGTGCATGACTATAGACTTCATAAACACTTAGGTTACGGTAAAGTAATTACACTGTGAGATCACAAAAGTTACAATGCCACTAGGCGACAGGAACTTTTCAACTCCATTATAATCTTATCGGACTACTATCACATATGTGGTTGTTGTTGATTTAAAATGTGATTCTGTGTTGCATGACCTACCATCACATATGTGGTTGTTGTTGATTTAAAATGTGATTCTGTGTTGCATGACCATATTTGCAGCAGCATACACAGTATCTTGTATAGTGACTATCATGGTAGCAAACTTTCAACAAGTTCTGAAATATTTTATGTACTATTTTTCCTAGTTGACTGACCTGACCTATTTACTGCTATATACTTCCTGATACATTGAGGACCCTAAGACAAAGATGTTTTTTTTTCCCACAAAAAACAAAATCTATCAGGTTTGTCAAAGATCAGCATGGGGAAAGGATTCCCTATTTAATAAATGGTGTTGGGAAAATTGGCTAGCCATACGCAGAAAACTGAAATTGGATCCCTTCTTTACACCTTATACAAAAATTAATTCAAGATGGATTAAAGACTTAAACCTAAGATCTAAAATCATAAAAACCCTAGAAGAAAACCTAGGCAATACCATTCATGACATAGGCATGGGCAAAGACTTCATAACTAAAACACCACAAGCAATGGCAACAAAAGCCAGAATTGGCAAATGGGATCTAATTAAACTAAAGAGCTTCTGCACAGCAAAAGAAATGATCATCAGAGTGAACAGGCAACCTACAGAATGGGAGAAAATTTTTGCAATCTATCCATCTGACAAAGGGCTAATACCCAGAATCTATAAGGAACTTAAACAAATTTATAAGAAAAAAACAAACAACCCCATCAAAGAGTGGGTGAAGGATACGAACAAACACTTCCCAGAAGAAGACATCTTTGTGGCCAAAAAACATATGAAAAAAAGCTCATCATCACTGGTCATTAGAGAAACGCAAATCAAAACCACAGTGAGATACCGTCTCATGCCTGTTAGAACGGCAATCATTAAAAAGTCAGGAAACAACAGATGCTGGAGATGATGTGGAGAAATAGGAATGTTTTTACACTGTAGTGGGAGTGTAAATTAGTTCAACCATTGTGGAAGACAGTGTGGCGATTCCTCAAGGGTCTGGAACCAGAAATATCATTTGACCCCACAATCCCATTACAGGGTATATATTCAAAGGATTATAAATCATTCTACTATCAAGACACATACACACATGTATTTATTGCAGCACTATTCACAATAGCAAAGACTTGGAATCAACCCAAATGCCCATCAATGATAGAGTGGATAGAGGAAATGTGGCACATATACACACTGAAATACTATGCAGCCATAGAAAAGGATAAGCTCATGTCCTTTGCAGGGACATGGATGAAGCTGGAAACCATCATTCTCAGCAAACTAATACAGGAACAGAAAACCAAACACCACATGCTCTCACTCACAAGTGGAAGTTAAACAATGAGAACACATGGACACAGGGAGGGGAACATCACACACTGGGGCCTGTCAGGGGATGGGGCAGGGGGCCTAGGGGAGGGATAGCATTAGGAGACATACCTAATGCAGATGATGGGTTGATGGGTGTGGCAAACCTTGGCACGTGTATACCTATGTAACAAACCTGCACATTCTGCACATGTATCCCAGAACTGAAAGTATTAAAAAAAAAAAAAAAAGTCTATATAAAGAGGCAGACAGAAAGAAAGGCAGGAAATTTGTATTTATAGAGTGCCTATGAGGAACCATGTGTCATGCTGGATATTTTCAATATTCCACCTCTTTTAGGCTACGTCAAATGAAATCTGCAATACCTTTGGTCTCTTTTGTCTAGACTCAGCTGAGAAAGTGTTTAGAGATATAGCTGACCAAAGGAATCAAGAGGGGAATGAAATCAACCTTTCTGTGGTGGCTGCTTGTCCAGTTTTTCTCCCACAGAGTTAATTTTTTGTGCCTTCACCTGGCTGTAATTCCTACATACCCAAGGTCACTATAAATAAAAAAAAATTTAAATCTAGTCAGCCTCAGAATGGTGTTCTGGACACGACCTCGCATGAGTTTAATTGCTCAGCTCTGGTTAAGTAAAGATTATGCTTAAGCCTTAATTAAATTTCTGATAGCTAAATGTAGACAGACAGGAAACAGGAAATAAATTCATACCACACATGCCTCAGTGACTTTGTCTTGGGGTGATCCCTCAGACTGGGTCTCACTTGCTGGGGCTCCATCTGTTGGCTGTGCCTCCTGTAGACCCAGGCTATCCAAATGGTGTTTCAGGAACAGGTACAGATGTGCTGAGCTCTTGGGACTGCCAGGTGGGCCCTGGATCAGCTGAAGTCCCAGGATCAGCCGCTCCTCGTCAGCAGCAGCCTTGTCAGCATACACTGGTGTGTCGCATAGAGCAGTCTATGCAGCACGAGATGTGAAGAAGTTGGAAAGCACGCTCCAGTTTCTTATCACTGCTGATCTCCTTTCCCTGAGGAATACTTTCCATAAAGTCCTGGTACTTGACTAAGTCCCAGACTTAGTGCTTTATCTTTTTTGATAAGTAGATTGCAGTGGTGTGATCATAGCTTACTGCAGCCGCCAACTCCTGGGTTCAAGTAGTCCTCCTGCCTTGGCCTCCTCAAGCTCTGGGATTACAGGCGTAAACCACTGCACCCCGCCTTAGTCCTTGACTCTTTGAGGGCGTCAAAGAAAGATCCAATCTGGTAACTGTGTGTGAGGAAATTGGCCTGGGAAAGGCAAGTAAGAAATAAGTCCTGTGTGGTACTACATTAAAGATAACTTTTGGCTAAAGGTTGATTAAACCAGAGAAAATATTTTCATTTCTTATTGCCAAAATTTTCTGTGACATATGCACCAGGAAAGAAAATCAATTCTCTAAACATTTTTCCCTAAATATATACAAATGCTTCTAGGAAAATTGTTAACTGCCTTGTCTTCTGTTTCCTCACCTGTGATAGCTATTGAACTATATGGCCATTCTGGTTATTTCTAATTCTAAAACTCCATGAATCCACATGAAAATGTAAAAATGTTGTCTGTATACTAAAAATTTAGGTAGAAGAACAGTTTGTTTGTTTGTTTGTTTGTTTGTTTTTACTTAAAACTCTAAGAACCTTGGAAAGTAATGTAGGAAATACCATTTGGAACATATGACCTGGCAAAGATTTCATGACAACAGCAACTGCAACAAAAACAAAAATTGACAAATGGAACCTAATTGAACTAAAGAGCTTCTGCACAGCCATAGAAACTATCAACAGAGTAAACAGACAACCTACAGAATAGGAGAAAATATTCACAAACTATGCATCTGACAAAGGCCTAATATCCAGAATTTATAATGAATGCAAACAAATCAACAAGCAAAAACAAAAAAAAACAATTAAAAAGTGGGCAAAGGATACAAACACTTTTCAAAAGATGACATATACATGGCCAACAAGCATATAAAAATGTTCAACATCACTAATCATTAGAGAAATGCAAATCAAAACCACAGTGAGATACCATCTCACATCAGTCAGAATGGCTATTATCAAAAACTCAAAAAAGAACAGATGTTGGTAAGGTTGCAGAGAAAAGAGCATGCTTATACACTGCTGGTGGGAATGTAAATGAGTTTAGTCATTGTGGAAAACAGTTTGGTGATTTCTCAAAGAACTCAAAGCAGAATTACCATTCGAGTCAGTAATCTCATTATTGGGTATATACCTAAAGGAACACAAATTATTCTACCATAAAGACACATGCATGCATATGTTCATTGCAGCACTATTCATGATATCAAAGACATGGAATCAACCTAAATGCCCATCAATGATAGACTGGATAAAGAAAATGTGGTACATATATACTACGGAATACTACACAGCCATCAAAAAGAATGAGCTTATGTTCTTTGCAGCATGGATGGAGAGAGAGGCCATTATCCTAAGTGAAGTAACTCAGGAACAGAAAACCAAATAACACATGTTCTCACTTATCAGTGAGAGCTAGACATTGAGTACATATGAACACAAAGAAGGGAGCAACAGACACTGGGGCCTACTTGAGGATGGAGTTGGGGAGGAGGGTGAAGATCGAAAAACTACCTATCAGGTACTATGCTTATTAAGTGGTGGCAATATAATCTGTATACAAAGTCTCCATGACATGCACTTTGCCTGTACAACAAACCTGCATGTCTACCCCTGAACCTAAAATGAAAGTTAAAGAAAGAATGGTTTTTAAGTGACACTAGGGCCTTTAATTGAATTGATTGTATTGAATTGGGACAAATGATAACCTAGGAGGAAACAGTGACTTTCTGCTTACCTCCAGTGAGGTGATCATTATGAAAAGCATTAATATTTTCCTGTAATTTCCTTCTTGAACAATTGTGAGAAATTAAGGGTTCATTTTAATCATTCAGCACCTTGTTTATCACATTATTCATTTGTATTTAGCATCTAAATTAAATGTATGCATTATCACAGGTAAGTGCATTTGTTTTACATCTTGTATGATATACTGTGATATTAGCATTTATAAAACATGAGTAGTGATGACACACGTGTTCATTTCCTCCAGCTCAGAAAGGAACTGGAGCCAATGAAATGGGATCTCACTGCACAGCCTCCTCTGCTGCCTGCCTGCCTGCAGCAAGACCACCTGCAAAATTGGGAGCCGTCATTACTGTGAAGCTTACGGCTGAGTTTAATAAGATTGGCAAGAGCTTATGAGCTTCTGGGAAGGAAACATCCACAGGCAAAAGCCAGACCCTCTCTTCTCACCGGCCGGCATGAAGGACCACAGGGCACTCCATTTAATACAACTGGAAAGGGAGTTCAAGCACTCTGATTTCTTAAGTCTCTGCTCACCATTGCAGGGACATCTCCTTCCGGGCCCTCTTCAGATTTACTAGGTACTAAATTTGAGATAATAGGCGCTTCATTTATTTTCCCAACAACCATTCATCCATTATGTGTTACGTGCTATGAGCACAGTGATGAGAAAGATAGGGCCCTCCACTGTAGAACCTATGGTCAAGTCAAATAGGAGAGGGGGTGGGATCCAGCTGAAAATGCCAATTAAAGTAGTCTCTTGACATGGTTTGGCTCTGTGTCCCCAGCCAAATCTTATCAGTGAGAGCTAGACAATGAGTACATATGAACACAAAGAAGGGAGCAACAGACACTGGGGCCTACCTGAGGGTGGAGTTGTGTTGTGGGAGGGACCCAGCAGGAGAGAATTGAATCATGGGGGCGGTTCTCCATACTGTTCTCATGGTAGTGAATAAGTCTCACGAGATCTGATGGTTTGATAAGGGGAAACCCATTTCACTTAGCTTTCATTCTCTCTCTTGCTGCTGCCATGCCACCATCTCCCATGATTTTGAGGCCTCCCCAGACATGTGGAACCGTAAGTACAGTAAACCTCTTTCTTTTGTAACTTGCCTAGTCTCAGGTATGTCTTTACCAGCAGGGTGAAAATGGACTAATATGCCCCTCAAGTCCAGGTTCTGTCATTAGGACATTGTCATCTACGAAAATGGAGAATCAGTGGAAATTGTCAGCAAAGGAGTGATGTATTAAAAGCAGGTAACTAGGAATGACTGGTTTACACGGTGTTAGCTTCCATCTACCACAGTTTTTTCTCTTTCTCTGTGCCTGGAGTGCAAACAAGGCTGAATAGGGGGTGAGGGAAAAGGTGGGTGTGTAACTTATTGCAGAGGCATAAAATCAAAACAATGGCATAAAAGGACGGAGGACAGGGCTGCCGCTACCGCCTGGTTTGCCTCCATGTTAATGTAAATCTGAGGTGATGGATTAGGCAGGGTGTATCTGGTTTACATCGAGCTCTGAAAGTGTGCACGGTTCAGGCGGCTGCACATTCCAAAAACCAATCTCAGTAAATCGGTGAAATAAACATCTGTAAGAGAAATTACAAACCAAGTTATGCCCCTTCCGGGGCTGGACAGTCTGTGGGAAATCTCCCAGGTTCATCTGTTGAGGTCATTGGGGTGCTCCTCCCCTAACGTCGTACAAACTCATCAGTCTCCTGCAGTGAAGAAAGGATGCCTGGCCTCTTGCGGGACTGGGATGGTGAGTCCCTGGGAGGCAGTGTAGCTTCATCTCTCAGGAGAAGTGAAGAAAGGCGAAGAGACACAGGGATCATACAAGAAACCTGCCTCCAATTAGATAAAAAGGAGGCAGAATTGTCCTTTAGGTTCCCAGGTCCATCGTTGTTGTTTTTCTTTTTCTTTTTTCTTTTCTTTCTTTCTTTTTTTTTTTTTAAGACAGAGTCTCGCTCTGTCGCCCAGGCTGGAGTGCAGTGGCGCGATCTCAGCTCAGTGCAACCTTTGCCTCCCGGGTTCACGCCATTCTCCTGCCTCAGCCTCCCCAATAGCTGGGACCACAGGCGACCGCCACCATGCCTAGCTAATTTTTTGGATTTTTAGTAGAGACAGGGTTTCACCGTGTTAGCCAGGGTCGTCTCAATCTCCTGACCTCGTGATCCGCCTGCCTCAGCCTCCGGAAGTGCTGGGATTACAGGTGTGAGCCACCGTGCCTGACCCATCATTGCTGTTTTTCTAATTCAGCTGCTTTACATGGGTTTTCTCGGAAGTTTACTCTTTTAAGGCATCATCTGGTCATGTGCATTGGAGAGTGGCAATCCTCCTACTAAAAGGAAAGAAAAACATTTGGAACACACTAGATTTCCTGTAGCCAGTGGACGTCAGATAAAAGGCGCCTTGGGTTTTGTCACTACCCCAGTTGTCCCCTGATGGATAAAATCTGTGGTCAGGAATATTATCCCAACAGTGAGACAATATCGCTTGCTAAAAATAGTATTTCACCAAAATCAAAACACTTTGGCATAATGTTTTATTTTTATCTAAGCATGTGTATGTCTAGAGTAATCAACTTACAGTTCTGAGAATCAGAAAGAAAAGTATTTTATAGAGAAGAAAACTGAAGTTGTAATTTTTCCCAGGAGATGCTACATGGTTATATATGCATACATATTGAATTGTGGTAATATATACATAACGAAATCTACTATTTTAATCATTTTGAAGTGCATAGTTCAGTGGCATCAAGTACATTCACATTGTTGTACAACTGTGACCACTATCCATCTCCAGAACTTTTTCATCATCCCTGTCATTTGTTTTGCATTGCTATGAAGGAATACCAGAGGCTAGATAATCTATAAAGAAAAGAAGTTCATTTGGCCCACATTTCTGCAGACTATACAAACAAAGCACCAGCATCTGCTTCTGGTGAGGCCTCAGGAAGCTTTTACTCATGGCAGAAGGCAAAGGGGGAAAAGGTAGGTCATGTGGCAAGAGAGGGAGACAGAATGAAGGGGGGGGGGAAGTGCCAGCCTCTTGTAACAACCAGATCTTGCATGAACTCATAACCACAGAGAGGGCACCACACTATTCATGAGGGATCCACCGCCATGACCCACACACCTTCCACCAGGCCCCACCTCTAACACTGTGGGTCACATTTCAACATGTGATTTGGAGGGGACAAATATCCCAACTATATGAATCCCCAACAATTGTTTCCATTGTTTCACAAATATGATCCACAAAAAAATATGAGATTCTATAGTAGAATCTCAACCTGACCGTCATTTTAAACAATTCAGGTACCCAAAGATCTTGGCCCCTTTATGCAGGAAGAAAGTGATCGTGAAAATGTCTTACTTGAAATTTGGCATTGAGCTCCCACAACTGCTTCACACTGTGTCCTCCTCTCTCCTCTATGACCCTCTCCAAAGGTGATGGGAAGTAGTAGGGTGCTAAAGAGTTAAAACAAGGAGTGTTGAGATAGGGAAGAAAGAGAGGTATTAAGGAAAGTGGCACCAGACTGGCTTCCTCTGAGTTCCGGCGCTTTGGCACAGTCACTGTGGAAAACAGTATGGCAGTTCCTCAAAAACTTCAACAGCATTACTATATGATCCTGCAATTCAATTTCTGGGCATGTATTCAAAGGAATCAAAAGCAGGAACTTGAAGAGATGTCTGTATACCCATGTTCACAGCAGCATTATTCATAATAACCAAAAGGTAGAAGCAGCCCAAGTGTCCACTGACAGGTGAATGGATAAACAAAATGTGGTCTATACATGCAAAGAAACATTATTCAGTGTTTTAGTCCATTCTCATGTTGCTAATAAAGACATATCTGAGACTGGGTAATTTATAAAGGAAAGAGGTTTAATTGACTCACAGTTAAGCACGGCTGGGGAGGCCTCAGGAAACTTAGAATCGTGGCAGAAGGGGAAGCAAACACGTCCTTCTTCACATGGCAGCAACAAGAAGTGCTGAGCAAAAGGGGAAAAAGCCCCTTAAAAAACCATCAGATATCTTGAGAACTCACTCACTATCATGAGAACAGCAGCAGCATGAGATTCAATTACCTCCCACCGGGTCCCTCCCATGACACATGGGGTTATGGGAACTACAATTCAAGATGAGATTTGGGTGGGGACACAGCTAACCCATATCATTCAGCCTTAAAGAGGGAGGAAATTCTGACACATGGATGAACCTGAAAGATGTTATGCTAAGTGAATAAGCCAGATGTAAAAGAACAAGTATTGTATGATCCCACTTATTGGAAGTACCAAGGATAGGCAAATTCATAAAGATAGAAAGTAGAATAGTGGTTTCCAGGGGCTGTATGGGGGCAGGAAGGTTAAGGGAATGGGGAGTTATTGTTTAATGAGTATAGAGTTTTTGTTTGGAATGATATAAAACTTTTGGAGATGGATGGCAGTGATGTTTGCCCCACAAAGTGAATGTACTTAATGAACTATACTTAAAAATCATTGAAATGGTAGATTTTATGTTATGTATATGTTGCCACAATTTTTAAAAGTCAAAAAAGTTGTTGGACCATGAACTAAGATCAAATTGGCATAGTTCTGGGGAGAACAAGTTATCCCAGTAATAGGAATCCCAGGGTGGGTGCTGTCAGGTTCCACTGTATATTAGTTGCAACTACCATATAAGATTGTGGCAATGTAAATAATGTATGCAAAGCACTTAAAACAGTGACTGGCACACCATCAGCATCTGATAAATGTCACATTGGTATAATTCTGGGGTCTATATTAATATTTTTACTTAGTGAACTATATTTAATTCTTTATACATAAACTCCCACTTAAATTGCCTTTTTAAAAATAAATTGCCCTTTTAATAAAAATAAACATGATTTTTACATGCAATTTAGAAAATACAGATAAGCAAAAGGGATAAAGTAGAAGTCATCCACAATCTTATCGACCAATCATAGTCATTATAATATTTTGGTATAAACTCTGAAGTCTCTCTTCTCTGTATGTATTTAGGAAATAGAATTATATAGTACATAATACTTTACAACTTATCTTTTTCAGTTGTTTCATTCACTCAACAATTATTTATTGAGCAGTTACTATGTGTCAGCTTTTCTAGGCAGAAAGAACAGCAAATAAATTGCCCTGAGGCAGACATTTATACTGTGACTATCTCTCCATGTAGTTACGCATTTAGAAGCTTTTTCTATTTTACCCCTTCAGTGTCAACATTTTATTCTGCTCTATAGATACAGCATAATTTATTTAGCTAATCTCTTATTTGGGGACATCCAAGTTGTTTCTAGTTTTTTCTTGTCTCAACTAATATGGCAATGAGATTCTTACTTACAAACCTTTGGTCACACCACTCTTTCACTACTATTTACTTAGTGACTAACGGAATGTCTATCAGAGCTCCCTCAATGTTTGTTGAGTAAGTAAATAACTCTATAATTATTACTTTAAGATAATACTAGAAGTGGAACTGCTAACTCAAATAAAAGGTAATGCTTAATATAGTAACTTGAAGTCTACTGTTCCAAAAGCTTTACAAATATTAATTCACTTAATCTTCACGATAACTTTTTGAACTATGTGCTATTAGAATACCTACTGTGTAAGTGAGGAAACAGGCTCAAAGTAGACTGAGTAACTTGCTCAAGGTCACACAGCTAGCATGTGGCAGGATGAGCTTTGGAGCTTGTGTTCTCAACCACTGCTCAGTGAATCAAATAATTTATCAGTGGTAAGGCTTGTGGTGTCATGAACTGGATGTGTTTCTCCCAAATTCCTACCTTGAGGCCCTTTCTTGAATGTGACTGGATTTAGAGATAGGGCCTATGAGGAGGTGGTAAATGTTAAGTGAGGTCAGAAGGGTGAGGTCCTACTCCAATAGGGCTTGTGCCCTTATACGAAGAGGAACAGACACCAGAGTTCTGTCTTTGACAAGTGAGGATGCAGGAAAAACGTTGCCATCTGCAAGCCAGGAAGCTGCCCTCACTAGAACCCAAGCAGGCTGGCGTCCTGATCTCAGATTTCCCAGCCTCCAGACTGTGAGAAAATAAATCTATATTGTTTAAGCCCCCTAGTCTGTGGTATTTTGTTATGGCAGCCTGAGTAGACTAATAAAACTAGTGTATTTCCAGATTATCCTCATCAGGAATGTCACGTGTCACAACACTAATGGGAAATAATGTTTTTGCCTGAAAGTAGATCTACCATTCTATCTAGCAATCCCACTAGTGGGTATCTACCCCAAGGAAAAAAAAAATTATATCAAACAGACACTTGCACCTGTGTGTTTATTGCAGCACAATTCATAATTGCAAAGATACGGAACCAACCTATGTGCCCATCAACCGATTAGTGGATGAAAAAGATGTGTGCGTGTGTGTGTGTGTGTGTGTGTGTGTGTGTGTACACACACCATGAAATACTACTCAGCCATGAAAAAGAACAAAATAATGTCTTTTGCAACAACTTGAATGAAACTGGAGGACATTATTCTAGGTAAAGTAACTCAGGAATGGAAAAGCAAATACCACATGTTCTCACTTACAAGTAGGAGCTAAACTACGGGTACACAAAGGCAGACAGAGTGGTATAACGGACATTGGAGACTCAGAGTGGGGAGGGTGGGAGAGGGGAGAGACATGAAAATCTACCTGTTGGGGTACAATGTACACTACTTGGGTGACAGGTACACTAAAATCCCAAACTTTACAACTATATAATCATCCATGTAACAAAAAAACACATGTACCCCTAAAGCTATTGAAATAAAAACATTTAAAAACTTAAAAAATGTATATACATTGAAAAAAAAAAAGAAATAATGTTTTCATTCACATAAGGTTTAATTGGCAGGAGAGTGGGCTCTGTTTCAGGTAGTCATTCAGGGACACAGGCTTCTTTCACCCACACTTCTTTATCTCCAGGGCCCATCCAGAATCCTTCTTTGCATGTATTAATTCTTGCCACTTAGGAGGAAGAGAGTGAGGAGGCCAGGCTAGGGCTGAAAGTTGTATGCATCTTTTCAACCGCATCCCCTTGCCTGAACTCCAGCACCTGGTCATGCCTATTGCTAGTGGAGATTGGGACATACAGATGAGCTGTGAGCCCAGAAGATCTTGGAAAGAATTAGCAACCTAGGCCATGGTTCACTCTTCTGATCACTGTTACTCACGTTCCTTTTCCACATGGAAAAACCTCGCCATAGACAACAACAAAAAGACCCCCATCCAATTGTCGAAGTTCAGGATCTCTGGATAATCAGCACTCCTATCTATCAGGGCCCTACGCTGCTTCTCATGATCCAACAGCCTATGAATTTAAAACACAGGTTATCTGCCTCCACCCTTCCCAATATACGACTGTGGGTCAGACATAAAATAACAATAACATTCCCATTAGAAGAGGGAAGAATGGGAAACCGAGCAACTACCTGTTCATAGTGATTTTGAAATTGTACCAGACAGTCTCCCTAACCTGGGAGCAAGAAAGATTCCTTGATTAGAGCAGATTTTGTTCAATGGAAGGAATTCCTGTGTCTATTTTTCTTCATGGCAACATCTGAAATAGGTAATGATGAGTTTGTGTTACCTGGGGTTGTATTAAAATAGAGAGTATTAATGTTTTAAAAAATAACGTATAGTAAGGCCAACATAACACAAAATGGTTACCATAGAAAAAACAATGTGTTACTCAGTTCCTGAGAGGCGGGGGGATACCATGCAGGGTGGGGGAATGGGGATATATGGAAACAACAGGGTCAGTCAGGAGACAGAGGGAGGTGGGGAACTGTGGGGAAGAGCTTTTATTTTGGTTTCTGCAGGAAGAAACTGGCAAGGTAAGGTAAGCAGGCTTAGGATTGGCTAGTTTGAATAATTTCAGTGGACTCTGGTGCATAAGAGCTGGCCTTACCTGTCTGGCACCTGGCCAGGGCACAAGGATAGTGGCCTAGAGTGTGAGAACCCTGTAGAGGAAGTGGTTGGGAGTATGGGTTCTGGATTGTTTGCTTTGCATATGAAAGGTGTACTCAGTCTCTCACTCTCTCTCTCTCTCTCTCTCTCTCTCTCTCTCTCTCCTCCTCTCTCTGTCTGAATTGGTTAACCTGGGAGGGGCAGTCCCTCCAGAGTCAACAAAGCCCAAAGATGTTAAAGCATCAAAATACAGAAAATTTTAAAAACATTATTAAGACCAGGTGTGGTGGCTCATGCTTGTAATCCCAGCACTTTGGGAGGCCAAGGCGAGAGGATCATCTGAGGTCAGGAGTTTGAGACCATCCTGGCCAACATGGTGAAACCCTGTCTCCACTAAAAATACAAAAATTAGCCGGGAGTGGCAGTAGGTGCCTGTAATCCCAGCTACCCAGGAGGCTGAGACAGGAGAATCACTTGAACCCAGGAGGTGGAACTTGCAGTGAGCCGAGATCGCACCATTGCATTGCAGCCTGGGGCACAAGAGTGAGGCTTCGTCTCAAAAAAAAAAAAAAAAACCCCACAAAAACAAACAAACAAACAAACAAAGTGATTAATACGGGGAACTCCCCAAGGTTTTTTTTTTTTTTTTTTTGAGATAGTCTTGCTCTGTTGCCCAGGCTGGAGTGCAGTGGTGAGATCTTGGCTTACTGCAACCTCAGCCTCCTGGGTTCAAGTGATTCTCTTGCCTCAGCCTCCTAAGTAGCTGGAACTATAGGTGCGCACCACCATACCCAGCTAATTTTTGTATATTTTTGGTAGAGATGGGATTTCACCATGTTGGCCAGGATGGTCTCTAACTCCTGACCTGTGATCTGCCCGCCTCAGCCTCCCAAAGTGCTGGGATTACAGGCGTGAGCCACTGCGCCCAGTCAGGAACTCTCCAACTCTTATAGTCTACTTGCTGCTCACACAAATTTGGAGACACAAGTGTTGTTTTAATCTCAACAAATGAAAGGCCTCTATAGTCTTCTTGTTTCCATGGCAGAATAGTTCCCTTAAATATTTAATAGCTTCTGATGGTCTTCTTCCAGTCGGTTCCACATGCAGCAGCCTCACGGAGGGTCTCCCCGAGGCGGGACCCTCCTGCCTGTCTTTTCCTTGTGCCTCATCACCACAGCTTCCCTCTTGCAAGTTGATGGTGACTGCCTATGTGCAATTTAAAAAAACAAAAACAGAGAGCCTCGGGTGATTGGTTCTTTGACACAACACAAATCACTTTGCTTAACTGAGAAGGTTGACTAGACCTTTCCAGTCTTAACAATTGTTATTTGGGGTCCTGAAGTGCTCAGTTTTTCCACCTTGGAGGTCTTTTATTTGTGGACTTTCTCATTTCTTCTATCTCCTCTAAAAAGAAAAAACAGTCAGTTGTTGTCAGAGGCCATCTCTCTTGTGTGATCTGAGAGACCAAAGTGGACACCACCTTGTCCACTAAGAGGGATGCCATGGTTTAGAAAACAAAGGTTACCTGCAGGTCGAGGGTTCAGGGCCCAACTGGCGTGGCATATTTCTAAATTTCTATGACTACAAGAAAAACTACACTCTTGATACACTCCCTAACAGTAGGAGTTATCAGATCCCTCCTAACCTGGCTTTACAACCCAGGCCACTACAACTCTGGGCAGAGGACGGGCCTTACAAACACTCTTTTCTGATAAGCACCTGTAGACTTCATGTCTGTTTCAGCAGCTTATAGAGGCTGCACAGTCTTTGTGTCCTACAGTTCAACTCTTGATATTAAGGAGCCAAATTTCACTTTTTTTTTTTTTGTTTTTGAGATGGAGTCTCGCTCTGTCGCCCAGGCTGGAGTGCAGTGGCCAGATCTCAGCTCACTGCAAGCTCCGCCTCCTGGGTTCACGCCATTCTCCTGCCTCAGCCTCCAGAGTAGCTGGGACTACAGGTGCCCGCCACCTTGCCTGGCTAGTTTTTTGTATTTCTTAGTAGAGACGGGGTTTCGCTGTGTTAGCCAGGATGGTCTCGATCTCCTGACCTCATGATCGCCCATCTTGGGCTCCCAAAGTGCTGGGATTACAGGCTTGAGCCACTGCGCCTGGCCAATTCCACTTCATTTTAATGCTAAAACCCTGCCCCAAAGTGAACATGGGATGTTTATTATATATATGTTTACCTATTGTGCATGAGCTTGGCTCCCCTCATAAATATATATAGCTTTTTCCCCAAACCTGCTGAATATGTATGACTCTATTGTGTAATACAGACCCTGTGAGGCATAAAAACCAACCTGCCCCTCCCCTCCTAAAAGAGAGAGCACCTCCAGTTCATACCAGAGATTCTGTCTTCCCAGCTTGCAAACTGATGTGGCCAATAAAGCTCCTCTTTCTACTATTAAGCCATCCTAGTGGTCTTTTGGATGACACTTGTATTACCTTATTAAAGGCATCTATAGATTTAGTTGATCACTTTAGCTTCTACCACCACTTTTCCTGGAGCTATGGTCTCAGGAGGCTGGGGGTGTGCGGGCAGTCACCCTTCTAAGACATTTAAGGTAACAGGTTTGCCACTCATTTGCCATGACTTAACAGGGCTTTCTAGCTATCCAGCCTGCTTGATGTATTTCCCCTCACACCTGTCACCCAGCCACTAAGCCACTGTCACATATTTAAGTGTTTTTTACAGCAGCACCTCACTTTAAGCCATCATTTCTTGAAAACCTCTTACGGCAATGCTCATAGCTGATATAACAGATAAACCTCCACTTTCAGTGGTTTAACACAAAAGAATTTTATTTCTTGTTCATGAAGAACAAAATGGCAATAGAGTGGTGGGGGGGCTTGCCCTATTCAAACTTTTTCTATCATGGCTTCCTAGGGTCTTGCGGTCCTCTTCTGTGTCCTCTGCCTCTGATCAACCAACAAAGAAGGAGGCACAGAGGGTCACATGCCTGGCATGTATGGGTAGGCCTAGAGTGGTGGGTTTCATTTTTGCTCACATCCCTTTGGCCAAAACTCGGTTGCCTGGCCACATCTCTCTTGAAGCAAACCTGTGAAATGTAATAGCTGAAAGTCCATTGAATGACCCAGCAGCCCTGAGTCCCAAAGAGCAATCCATACAGAGTGGATTCACTCTTCCCTCAAATCTTCATCAACACCAAGTACCATTTAAAATAAAATCTTTGATGTGCTAAAGTGGTATTTCAAATGTTTCAATTTGCATTTTCTTTGATTTCTTTATGAGCTTCAACATGTTTTCATCCGTTTACTGGTCAGTTTTATGTCTTCATTTATGAGTTACTTGTTTCTGTTTTGTATTCCTTTTTCCACTAGGGGATTCTTATCTTGTTAATCTATTTATAGGCAGATTTGGTATATTAAAGATATTAAACTTTGCCTCTAGGAAGAAGATTTTCTTTCAGTTTGCTTTTTTTCCCCGTGGAAACGTTTAATTCTCTTGGAATTTATATTGGTACGTGACACAAAGTAGGGAATCTAATGTTTCCCCAAATGCTTAGGCTTTCTCTCCCAAATCTTAGCATCATTTATTGAAAAATTCATTTTTCCCTCAAAAGACTAATTGTTAAATATATGGCTTTCATCACCAAGGACCAAGTGATACAAAAAGACTGATGCAGTCAGCCACCCATGCTGAAATTCTGCTCTGGAAACATTCCCTGAAAGCCCTGGTTGGCATTGTCATTTTAGATTTCAAAAAATAAGATATTACTGTACAGCACCTGCAGTTCTGTTGAGAAGTGATGTCCATGCCCAGATAACCAACCCGGAACTGCTTAAAGGGGGAGCCCCAGGACACACCCATCATTCACAATCTCTGCTGTGATCCATACTCCAGGCATCATTTCTCAAGCTTGATGCCATCTGCTATGGGTCTCTCAGCTACTGACCAATTGTCCATTTGCTTTTGTACTGCCAGTTTTGGTTTGTTGCTTACTGTAGATTTTCTCATCAAAACCTTCACTCCCCTTGGTAAGAATTGTATTTGTGAATCTTCCTGATTTAGCTTGTCCCCAAGATGTTTCTACTTTGGCCAGATGGCTCTCTTACTCAATTCTTCCTTGTCCCCTAAAAGGAAGTCAATGACATTTTTTCCACTACTTTCTTCATTTATCCTACTATCAGAACTTCTGCGTCATAGGAACAGAGAATGTTAGAGTTTTAAGAGGTCTTAGAAGCTATCTATTCCCACCCCTCATTTAGCAGATGGCGAAACTGAGATGACTTAGTTCAGAGCTACAGATCGAATTACTGGTAGAGTCACAATTCATACCTGGCCTCTTACCTCTTAGTTCAGCATTCTTTCTGAATCCCTATCATATTCCATATCCTGAATTGTCTCTTTGGTACAGGAACCTAGCTGAACCAGCAGGAGATGCTGTGTAAACATCTGAGTGCCACTGTTATGACCAAATACTCCTACTTAATGAGAATTGCCCATATAAAGAAGGCAGTATGCATTAGAATATAATCAATACATGTATCTAAAATGGGAAACTACAGTGGCAATGCTAGGATTCTCCCCTGTCATTCCATTATAGATCTTTTAGATCAAGGAGAGACCGTTAGGAAGAAAGGATCAAAATTCAATGCTTATGAAATATAAATGAGATGATTTATAAATTCATGCCATACGTGTTGAATATCATTAACATTTTAACTTTATCATACAAATAAATGCACCAGCTCAACAATTTATGAACAGAAATCCAATTAGTTTTTCTACCCTCTTACTCGGAACATTATATTAGAAGCCCTCGGGGAATCTTCGTAGATGTGCGAATGAGAAGGTGAAAATTTTTCTTTCTGCTCTGAGGATCATGTAACCCCAGGCATGTTTCCAGTGTTGGTTTAAGAGAGTCAGCTGGAGGGGGCCATTGGTAAGTGTCATCTGGTGTCACTGCAGACAGCGGTGCAGAGCAAGCTGACATCATGGTACCTGCATGTGAGTCCAGGGAGCTACATGTCTCTCTGCTTGAGCGTGTCTCTGACACTCCCATTTTTGGTGTAATGTCGAGCTTCTTTGCTTATAAATATTGTGAATAGGCCGGGCACGGTGGTTCATGCCTGTAATCCCAGCATTTGGAGAGGCCGATGCTGACAGATCACAAGGTCAGGAGTTCGAGACCAACCTGGCCAATATGGTGAAACCCCCTCTCTACCAAAAATAAAAAAATTAGCCTGGCCTGGTGGGGGGCACCTGTAGTCCCAGCTAGTTGGGAGGCTGAGGCAGGAGAATTACTTGAACCCGGGAGGCAGAGGTTGCAGTGAGTTGAGACCACGCCACTGCCCTCCAGCCTGGGTGACAGAGCGAGACTCCATCTCAGAAAAAAAAAAAAAAAAATTGTGAATATATTTTCTGAATCTTGGTCAGGGTATATTATACAAAAGCTTCCTTGGTTTCATACCATTGGCTACTACTAAGATGTAGGGTTTTAGATGACCAACATGGAGGGCATATGTAAGTAGATGAGAAAGATTCTGATGTTCGCGACAATGGCCAACATCGCTGAGGGTGGCTTTTCATAGAAGGCCACAAGGAATAACATGCAGGGGAAGTAATTTAACTTAGTAGGAAGAAAATATCTCTCAAGGGCCCAGAGACTAGGTCCAGAGAAAAGTCGAAGAGTGTTGCCAGGATATTAGCATTAAGTTAAAAGAGAAACAAAAGGAACTATCTAAGAATGGAACCAGCAATTTCTCTCTTTTCCTCTGCTGACTTCGTGATTGTCACATAGTATTTTCTCTAAATTAAACATCTGAATTCTATGTTAAAAGCATTCCTAAAACACTTTCTTATATGGTAGTTATAGCCAGTCCAGAAATTACAGATGTAATCGTCTCACATTTTTAAGACTAGAAGTTCTTGGACTTGCTCATAAAGACAGCATCAGAATAAAGTAACCATCAATGACCTACAAATACAGTCAGCCCAGATAGTAAATAACCAGGCTAAAAGAGTCTGAAAGCTGCTGCTCAGGAAGCTGGGCAGGAAATTGAAGTCAGAGGTTACAGTCTTCCCTTTTTTCAACCAAGCTGAACCAGCAACATTTCCACCTGTAACAGGTCTGCTCAAGTCTCCCTGGTCCCAGACAATATCAGAAGCAAAATAAGAAACACAATTTTTAGAGAAGGAAATGTTGTAACAGAAAGATTCAGTTTCCAGAAGGTGCTATTTCTTTGGAAGGCACTACCATGGGGAGCAATATAGCTGCGTTGGCATGACATGGGCCATGGGGAGCATCCTGCCTATGGAAGGTCGATGGACTAAGTATACTGGCCTCAGTAGGACTTGGGTTGTTCATAGCTCCAGGTTGCAACAGGGATAAAAAGACTGGTTTTAGTATATGTGGCTATTACATATGCATGAATAATATTACATATTACTCATGTGTATAAAGTACACAATTTGCATGATCAAGTAAACTTTACCAAAGGTAACAGAGAGTCTACAGATTCAAAATTTAGAGATGATTAATCATTTCATAAAGAGCTCTCATTTTTCAATAGGTGTCATTACAGGCTTTCTTCAAATAGCAGTAACCCTTTGTGCATTTGAAAATGGAATGCATGTATATTTATTGATTTATTAACATACATATATATATATATATATATATTTTTTTTTACTTTTAGAGACAGGGTCTCATTCTGTTACTCAGGCTGAAGTATACTGGTGCAATCATAGCTCACTGCAGCCTCAAACTCCCAGGCTCAAGCAATCCTACCACCTCGGCCTCCCAAGTAGCTAGGACTACAGACATGTGCCACCACACCTGGCTGATGTTTTTCCCATTTTTTGTAGCGACAAGGTCTTGCTATGTTGCCCAAGCTGGTCTGGTGGAACTCCTGAACCTCAAGAGATCCTCCTGCCTCAGCTTCCCAAAGTGCTGGGATTATAGGCATGAGCCACTATACTTGGCCACATTTATATTCATCAACAACCTTTCAAGAGTACATCTATTACATATAATAATTTTCATCAGTAAATAACCTCCAGTGTGTATATAGCTTTTACATGCACACCCAATTATGTTTTAGCAAAATTAATTCCATAATAATGTATAACCAAATAAATGCATTACCTCACCCAGTAATTTTTAGTGATAATTATGTAGGGATTTATACAAATGAGATTATCTCACTGCCACCTCCTCCCCTTGAAAGATCAGTAATGAGATCATTGTGATATACAGTAGGATTTAATAGAGATATTAAGTCAGACTTCCTTGTGTTCCTAATATATGTTCATGTAGCCCTTGGCTAGAAGGCTACAACCCTTGCTCTAGGTCGAGCCCTAAGTAATGCTGTCATCTGGGTAGGATCAACCCAACTGCTAAGCAATTGTCTCTAACTTAAGAGCTTATCAACAGGCTCACAGTCCCTAAACCATCTCCATTACCTTGCCATAGACTCTGAGCTACCACCATGAATTATTTCTTTAGATTAAGACTTCTCACGTCAGAGCCTTGCTAGCTCGGGCACATTAACTCATTCACTATTTAGCATAATTCAGTTTGCATTCCATAGCAAGCTTGGCCCTAAGAGGGTAAGATGGGAGAAAGGCTCAACCCAGAGCGCTGGGCAGGGATGCGAAAGGGAGACCTGGGGAAGGGAAAGGTGTATGAGGGAATGGTTGGATAAAGCAGAACAACACATGTGCTTGCATAAAGAGGAGAAAAGCAGGAACCAAAAGGAGGCAGGAAACAGAAGCTATGCAAACCCCTTATTTGGAACAGGTTCAGGACCTGGGCAGTGGCTGTCAATGGTGGGTATACCTTTTATGGCATGGATGCAGAAACTGTTATGGGATCCTTCTGATCACACTGTTCTGTGAATTGTTCAGATAGAGATACACTGACAATGCAAACAGATCTAGTTACCAGCATTTGTCTTCCTTAGTTTGGTCTTTTTGGCAGGGGAAGGGGAGATGAAGCCACTTTTAAAAACACAACTTATTCAAACAAATACAATGATTGTTTAGCCTTTTCAGCATTGACACGACCCTCACTGCGTGTGTCCTGATCTTCCCCAGTAATTGATATCAAACTGAACAAGTGGGATCACTATTTCTTTTGACCCCCTCCTTTTCTCTCCTTTTAATGTTTCCACCAAAAATACTGGGCATCTTCTTTCAGAACCATCTCTAACTTTATTTATTTAAAATAACAATAATAGCACCATAGCCCCATTTTCAGACACTGTTCTAAATGTACAGTAGATCCTACTCAATTCCTCATATCCCCCAAGGGGCATGTCTACACCTGTTCATGGTGGCACTTAGATGTTCTGAGGGATTGTGCTTCTGCTCGTGCCAGGAGTTATTTTCAGAAGGTTTCTATCGCTTCCTCATTGTCTGTATTTTTCTTTTCATTTCTATTGCAGAAGACGGGGTTTGAAGAATGAGTTCAATATCTCGGCCATTTCAGACCCATCATTAATTTCATGCCCAGCCTGATTTATTTGTGGACCCGTTTTCACTTCGGTATCTCTTTTCCCCGTTGTATTAGTCAAAAGCTCTTCTATTATTTTTAACCCTGTTTACTAGAATTATCTTTGCCACTACCTTGTAAGTCACACATGTTTTTTTCTGTTCATAATTCTCTTCTCTCTACATCTCAGCATGGATTTTCCTATGAGAAAATCTATACAAAATCATTCCCCAAATCACAGCACATATTTCAAGGGTCTTTATGTTTTCTCTCCTTGGTGGAATTGTGATCTTTCTGACCTTAATTATCCTAGTAGACTGTTTGGTCTTCCTCACAGGCTTTGGTTGCTTCCTTTGCTTGTTAGAAAGGTGGCAGGTCCCTGCTTCTAATCTGTTCTCCTGGGGGAGAGTTGGACCTGTGGACGCTGCCTGTACCACCTGTTCTCTTGGGACAGCCAGCAATCTTGAGAAGTCAGGCCTGGCTTGATGGATGTCAGAACTGCAGGGTGGCTCTGCCCTGAAGATCACTGTGGAGCCTCTTCCTTCCAACCCTGGAATGAAGAGGCCTGAACAGCAGGGGTGCTTGTCTGTAGTGTTCTCTGGCCCCTTTCTTTCCCACCGTCTATAAAGATACAGAAGCCACAACTGTTACAAAGACCCAATTTAACTTCAGGGTCCCTAAGGCAGAATCAAGACAAAATGGAGAGAAATGTTGATAAAATCTACCCCCAGCCTTTTCCCTTGTCCCTCCCAAGGTATCTCCTGCTCCCAGCTATCTGGCATCTTGTTCTGGTCCCCTAAGGGTCTGGTCATAACTTTCCATAAGCACACAGCCCAGGTCTGCCCTCCCAGAATGTGCTCCTCCTTTGGGACATCTCTACCCCGCCATGATTACTATCTTAGAAGGAGCTGAGCCGAATTGCTTCCCAGAAGAGACTGGCCAGCCCACAATGACACTGCTTGAGGGCTCTGAGCCTCCTGCAATGCTTCTTAAAAAATAGTGGTGTCCTCTTTTACCCCTCCTACCCTCTAGGAAATAACCCTGGTCAAATAGTGGGCTGTTGGCTGGACACCGTGGGCTCATGCCTGTAATCCCAGCACTTTGGGAGGCTGAAGTGGGAGGATCACTTGAAGCCAGACGTTCTAGACCAGCCTGGCCAACATAGTGAGACCTCATCTCTACAAAAACTTTTAAAAATTAGCTGGGTGTGGTGGGCAATACCTCTAGTCTTAGCAGAAGGATGGTTTGAGCCTGGGAGGTTGAGGCTACAGTAAGTTATGATGGCACAACTGCACTGCAGCCTGGGCAACAGAGCAAGACCCTGTTTCTAAAAACAACAAAAAATAGTTGACTCAATTTACTCACAGCCTAAGTTGAAAGATACAAATGAAGTATCAGCAACAGGGCAGATTCCGTGGGAGGTGGAAAAGAGAGGGAATTCACACACAGAAAAGATGACAGAAGAGGAAATGGGGAGTTGGGAAAGGTTAAAAATAGCAGTGAGGTGATGACGTAATAGGAGCAATGTTTCTTGCATTACAGATTGACAGAGAAAAACAGGCATCCTCACCCTTTGTCCCGCAGAGTAGGGGAGGGGGATTCCCCCAGCAGCTAATCCTCTTCCTTCCACCCAAGGCCTCCCACCCTCTCCTCCAGTCCTGTACCTCCACTGCTTTCCATCCTCCTCAGGTTCAGGACCATCGCCAAGGAAAGCTTCCTTTTGCTCCTGATATTTGGCTGTGTCCCCACCCAAATCTCATCTTAAATTGTGGCTCCCATAATTGCCACGTATTGTGGAGGGAACCCGGTGCAAGATAATTGAATCATCGGGGTGGTTTCACCCATACTGTTCTCGTGGTACTAAGTCTCACGAGATCTGATGGTTTTATAAGGGGAAAGCCGTTCGCTTGGTTCTCATTCTGTCTTGCCTGCTGGCAGGTAAGATGTGCCTTTTGCCTTCCACCATGATTGTGAGGCCTCCCCCGCCACATGGAACTGTGAGTCCTTTAAGCCTGTTTTTCTTCATAAATTACCCAGTCTCAGGTATGTCTTTATTAGCAGCATGAAAATGGACTAATACAGCTCCTCTTTGAAAAGCCTGGGGAGAGGTGTGGTTTGCTCCTGAGCATCAGAGCTCCCTGTGTGGGCCCTGGGGACACTGCCAGCTAGACATGGGCTGAGCACTCCAGATGCATCACCTCATTTAATCCTCACAAAAGTTGGCATTAAAGATGATGACATGAGGTGTACAGGTTTGGGTGATTTGCCCAAGATCCAACAGCTGGTAAAGGGTTAACCATTGTGTGTGCATCCTGAGTGTGGGGCTCCAACAATTCTGTCTCCCTTCTCCTTTGGTGTGTTTGGCATGATGTCATCAGGGCAGTAGATGGGGCTCTGGGTGGTGTGCACAGCACTGGGTCCCTATCCACATTTCACACCAACTAGTAACCATTTATTATTCATTCCACTTAAAGGGATTGACCTGACTTTTCTGAGACAATAACTACTGAAGGTGGAAAATAAGAACTGATGTCTCGCAATCATAGGCCTACGAGCCTCAGATTGTCACATAAACAGAGAGGAACTTTGATATTATTTTCAAAGAAGACTACCACAGAACTCATAAGAAGAGTGATACCCATGTGTTGCTGAAACTGCCTCTGCAAAGATAATGACAGTGAGAGAACTTAGCATGGCTGACTCCATCTTGCTTCCAGCCTCACAAGCTGCCTGTCTTCACTCATTCCTGGGCATAAGCCAAGCTAACCATGAAGGAAATTGGTTTATAATTTAATTTTGAAGCAAAGGTGAAAATAGTACTTCCCTAAAGCTGCTCCCGTTCTTGTTTGGGAGCCAAAATCACCTTTGAAAGATGAAAAAAAAATGGTCACAAGACTAGGATTATGGGAGAGGCCTGAATTCTGCTAAAACATAGGCGTAGTTTCTATAAACCCTTATTGCTAAGGAGTCATGTGGCCAGAGGTCTGTTCCTATAGAAAACATTAGTATTGTAGAACCTAAGATTGATCTTTTGAGATGCTTTTCAGACCTTTGCATTCTGGCAACTGACTGACCCTACCTGGACTCATTGAGTTGACTCATGAGTCAACCAGTTCTGTGGCCCCCATCCAGAGGCAGACTCAGCACATGAGGGCTGTTTTCCGCACCCCTATGATTGCATCCCCAGCCAGTCAGAAGCATCCATTCCCGAGTCCCCTGCCCACCAAACCATCCTTGAAACACCTTAGCATCTCAGCCTTCAGGGAAACTGATTTGAGTGATAACTCCTGTTCATCCGTATGGCTGGCCTTGCATTAAATAAACTCTTGACTGCAATACCACATTCTCAGTCAACCTTTTTTGTCTGTGCAGTGGGCAGGAAAAATCTGTCAAGTGAGTACACTACAAGCTTCCTAGGTGCCAGGCACTGTGCCTGTGCTAACTGGGATCCTCAGGATAATTTTGCCAGGGAATTATTGCCTGCCATACAGCTGACTGAGCCTAGGTGCAGAGAGGTTACATGCCTTGTCAAGGCCACACAGCTAGGAGGAAGCCGAGCCTGGATTCAGGCGGCACCAGTCTGAATCCAGGTATACAACATTTCTGCTTCCCAAATACACGCTTTATAGCTTTTGAAGTAGCAAGAATGGGTTCAGGAACTCATCATAGGAGACATGCCCAGACTGTGCACAGTTGCCCAAGAATTAGAGGGAAGAGGAAGAGTCATGGGTGAGGGTGGAGCCAGAGTGGAAGGAAAGGGAGGAAGTTTCTTCTAAAACAGATAAAGAAGGGGATGTGCCTGCTGGGCAGCTGTCTGATGGCCCAAAACTGTCACCAGTATCAACCTGGCTAACTCAGGTCCCCCAAATCCTTCCTCACCTTACTTGTGGGTATAAATGAAGTTACTCTGACATGGTAAGACCTGGAGTAAGTAAACAAACAAACAAAACAAGCAGATAAGACAACAGAGAGAGAAAGAAAGAGAAAAGGGAGGGAGGGAGGGAGGGAGGAAGGAAGGAAGGAAGGAAAGAAGGAAGGAAGGAAGGAAGGAAGGAAGGAAGGAAGGAAGGAAGGAAGGAAGGAAGGAAGGAAGGAAAAAAGAGGAAAGAAAGAGTCCACTCATTTTTCTCACTTAGGTAGACTTCCCATCCTCCTCTGAGCATTAATTGTGCTCACGTACATTTACATATGCTAAAAGCTGACAGCTGAGGTCAGCTGAGATTTTGGAAACAAAGTATAATGTGGTGTTATGAATTAAGAATGAGTTTTGTTGTTTATATTTCAAATTCTTGTATTTGCCTCCTAAGAGTTACCTCCTTTTAGAAACTACAGGAAAAAGATCTTAAGAGAAGGAGAATTACTGAAAACAATGGAGCATGTTTTACGAGATATTTTGATTTAAAAATGTTTTTGGACACGAATTCCTTGGCCAATGAAAAATGAATAGTAAAGGAAATCTGTTTGTTGTTTCTCTCTGGTCCCAGTAAGTTTTCATTGTGCAAACATTTAAAGTGCCCTATTCTGATGGCATGTCAACTTACAAGCTCGCCAGAGGTGCCCAAATGCCTGGTCTGGCCCTGGTTTCAAGTAGCAATTTGAGCCAGCACTGCAGATCCGGCTGGATGACAGAGGTAAGGCCAGGGAAGATCAGGACAGGGCCAGAGAAACAGCCAAACTCTCCCAGGAAGGGCTGGAGGCTTCGACCAATTGTCATTGTCTCCTGTTCTTCTTCCAGCACAGCTCTGGCTGTTTCCTGGCAGCCCTGCCCTGAAGGACTCATCTCACTGTGTCCTTTGTCAGGCCAAGTCCCCTGCCATGCTCTGCCTTGTCCCCAGCAAGGGAGGGTAAACAGGGAACTCCTCCCAGGGAAAGGCTGCTGGCCAAAAGAGAAGACGGGCATTTCCTTAGCTGGATGAACATCTGCATGGGCAGCAGACTTGCTGTTTGAGCAGGTGGAGAGGAGACGTGGGGCACAGGGCAGAGTAGAGAAAGGAGGCATGGCTGGGACCGCTGGTGCTCCCACAGATGGGCATGGCCAAGTGTGGGCCCCTGGGGACACGCAGCTGCTGCAGAGGTCACTGGTTTGACTGACTCACCAGTGTGCCTTTGGCGAAGGCTACTGTGGGAGCAAGCACCCCAGGAGAAACAGGCTGTGGGGGCAGTGCTGAGGGTGGGAACAGAGGGGTTTGGAAGTGGGGGAGTAAGGTGGATCTTCCTTGTGTGCTCTATATGCCAGCCAGCACCTGTCCCCCACCCTCAGGCAAGCCGTCCTGGCCAGGGACAGAGTGGAGGCAGCCAGATATACAAGGGAGAACAGTCTTTTTTCAAATCCTTTGTTCCCAAGCAAATTGGAAAGAAGGAGAGACCTGGAAGAGAGAGGTACGTAGGAGAGGAGAGCAACCTCCTTCGCTCTTTGTACCAAGGCTTCCTGGCTATAGCCTGGCCCGTGGGAGGGTGGGGGAAGGAGGAATTGGTCATTGGACTGGATATGAAATAAATAGACACTTGAAACAGGCCTGGGCTGTTTCAGTTACTGAAAGTGAATGGAATGTTATAAAATCTGCCCCAAATGTCATTCAGTGATGGGAAAGGGCATAGTTGAAGGGAGTGAATAAGAACAAAAAAAAAAAAGTCACATTTGAATTCCTACTGAATTCACACATCTCAATGAACTGGCTGCCCGTGTCCTACAGGGTCTGTCCCTGAGGGCAGGGCTGTGTCCAGGCGAGTTAGAGGCAAAGCCAGGAGGGCTGGGGATATTGCAGCTGCACACACATGGCTGAGGCCAGGACTCAGGTCCTTGGACTGCAGCGCCAGAGATGAAGATGCGGGGAAGGGGAGGTGTGGGGGTTCAGTATGGAGCAAATGCGTGAGGCACATCCTGGTGGGAAATAGTGGGAGAATAGAACAGCCAGGTGAACTGAGCTCTGGGCTCAGACCAAGGCTGTGCATCTGAATTTCTGCTGAAGATCCAGAAGTCAGCCCTCAAAGGAACCTGGATCCATTTTCAAGGTGCTGCTTTGCTTTCAGCTTCAGCAAATGATGATAGCACGGTCTAAATCCTAATCCTAACAACAGCAGCTTACCGTGATTGCAGGATCCTCATTTACTGTCATCATCCCCAGTTTACTGATGAAGACACTGTGGCCTACAAAGTGTGGCAGCTAGGTTACTTTCCACCAGAATTTGTCCCCACTTTCTAGAAGAGAGTTCTCAGTTGCTCTGACAAGTGGCTGCCTGTCCAAGGACTACGCTTCCCAGCTTTCCTTGCATCCTTCTCCACTTTCTCTCACCTCACCTCTTCGCTGGATGCCGAAGATGCAGAGGCCCTCGGGGATGGTGGGGCCACAAGACCAGAGAGACTGGTCCCCCAAATCAGGGTGTCGAGGGAAGCTGTCCTCCAACCAGGAGCCCTTGGATTAAAATGTAAATGCAAATAAAAAGTAAACTTCTATTATGCCAAGCTACCAAGATTTTGAAGTTCATTTGTTACAGCAGGCAGAATTATCCCAACTAGCACAGAGAAATGGAATAAGTTTGACGAGCCATACGGCCAGTGAGTGGGAAGACTGGAGATAAACTCAGATCTGCCCAACTCCAGAGGAACACCCAGGCCAATCAGGTGCACATCCTGCCAATGCAGGTCTCATGTATGACGGGCTCCCCCTGCCCATACAGCCTGCGTGTCTGTCTTCGCACCTAATGCTATTGTAATGGGACAAATGTGGGCTGGCCCAAGGAGTGGACACAGGATAACTATTCTGAGTCTGTGGGTTCCCCTCTGGGGTCAGCATCCAAGCTGTGAGACATTGTGCTGAAACTTCATACCAACCCCACTTCCAGGTGAGACCTGACAGGAGGTCCATTGAAGTGTGGCCAGCAGACAATGTCTGTTTTTGTTTTTGGGGTTTTTTTTGGATTAAAACATAGATGGGGCAGTCTTCCTAAAAAGGTACGTGTTCACTGGACTCTCCACGCTAACTCAAGGACCCTGGAGTAGGAACTGGAAATGGGTGAAGAAGTTCCACATATAGACTCCAGCAGAGCTTGGGAGCCATCCCGAGAGCTTCAGCTTCTGCTGTTTGATGTGGAATTGACCTGACAGTAACAATGATAACAACAGCTGACGTTTATCCAGGGCTTCCAGTGTTCCAGGCACTGAGCTCACACTGTACCATCTCGTGTCATCCCCACAGCAGTCTCATGAGCGAGGGTCTTCTGCCAAGTTCACTCTGTTAATGAGGAAATGAGGATGTAGAGGGAATAAGCCCCTTGCCCAGAGCCACACAGTTACAGAGCAGCAGAGCTGAGACTCACAGCAAACTCTGCTTCCAGAATTCTGCTCTGAAACACTCGTCTCCAAGTGCTCTGGGTCTTGCTCTCCATCAGAGACAAAGGAGCAAAATTTAAAAATTAATTTTATACATGTGCAACGCTCACTATGTACATTCAATGTCAGTAGAGCAGGAAGATAGGAAAAAACTAGCGACTTTCTAACGTTTCTTCCCTTGCCCTTGGGACTGTGCACCCCTGGAGTGGGCGCACTCCCTTTGGAAACAAGCTCTGGACCCCTCTCTGGATTGTACTCAGATGCCAGGACCACATGTGCTTCAGTGGCCAGGATCTTTTCCAAGGGCAGGCAGCCCTGCTCCAGGAGAGAACTCAGGGGAAATGGGAAGGCATGGGAAACACTGATCCTACATTTTGTCCATTGCACTGTCTTCATCACAAGATGCTGGGCAGTTCTGAAGCCTTGTGGTTGCAAAAGCCTTGTAAGATTCAGACTACCACTAGAAGGCATGTTTCTTTTATAGAAATGTCCATAACGGCTGAAAAGTGAATAGGAGTGAATGCTTCATCAAGGCCCGTGAGCTCTAGGTAGCCTTGGAGGTCAGGCGCTGACAGTTACCATGCTGTCAGTGGAGGTCATCATTGATGGAAGAGTAGGTGGAGGCGGGTGGCAGCATGCAAGTGTTCCACAGAGAGATAAAATACCCTAATAACCCTACTTTCATGAGGTCAGAAACCTGCATTTGTCTAGCTTGGCAAGGCACTGGAGATAGTGGAGGGGAGCCAGTACCATCTGGGCTTCTCCATGTGCAGTGCCCCTTCCCGAGAGTACATCAGGATGTCAGGGAGGCAGGCGGTCTCAGAGTGGGCCAGCAAGTTTTGGAAGGTGTCATTCATAAAATATTGAAACACCGAGGCTGCAGAACACAAACCAAATGGCCATGACAGGTTCTGCGCAGGGGAGAGTACAATGGAACCCGACCTCCATTCATTCCTGACTCTCATCCGGCTCAGTGGGCTCCAGTGTGTGTGGACTCCAGCCATGGGAGCAGGTCCAACGGTGCTGAAATTAGCAGAAGCAAGCACTTGCCATCGATGGTCACTTTGGGAAGGGCATCTCTTGCAGTTTTAAAACACTGTTCTGTTTCTTTGTAACAAAATATAGCAGGGTCTCAGCCAAAAAGAAAATGGCACATAAACCTTTGTCCTAAAGCTATGTTCAGGGATTTAAAAAAGGGTGCAAGCCCTACTTCAGACCATGCCCAGGTTTCCGAGTGTCTAGCACAATCCAACAGAGGGGGTAGGCTGCAGGGAGGAGAGAGTGATGGGGAGGAAAGAGTAATATGACATGATGTTCTATTCTACAGAGCAACACATGTTCTAACATGTGTGAGACTGGCTGCCTCTCCTCTACGAAGAGATGCCGGTGTCAGCCAGGACTGGTGTAGGCTCTGTTGAGCATCGCAGTCGTATGTGAGTGCTCAAGAGATGCTATTCACTTTCTCAGGTAGGTGTCTCCCTCTGACTGCTTGTCCCCTTCTTTCAGAACCTGTCAGACCCCTTTTCAGGGAGTCCTCTACAGACAATAGACCGAAGAGGGAGCCTGCCCCAACCCAGAGTTGATTGAACCCAGGTTGGACACTGAGTTCCCCCCACCCCCATTGAGATGGGCCTCTCTCATCCTCTTTTGTGGAATTTGAACCAAGCGACTCACGTAATTTCCTCTGGGGTCTTGAAATATGAAAGGATTTAACACAGAGATGGGTGGGAGGTGGGCAGCCATGTTGGATCCTCCATAGAGAATTGAGGACATTGTGTCTGCAGAGAGACACACATACATAAGAAAGATGGCGGCAGAGATGCAGAGATGAGCTCAGCAGCCCTGGATCAAGTGGCTCAACATATCCCGTCCTTGACTTTCCAGATCCCAGCTGTGGTCCCATATGGGGCCTGCTGCATGCCCTGTCCTTGGGTTCTTTGAGCTACCCTTGTAGCCTCCAATAAATCCACTTTGCCCCGAGCTAGGAAGAATAGTTCTTGTGCCAAGTGATTCTGGACTAAGACACCCTATACCCTGCCAATGCAGCAGGCCAATGTGGGATTCTGGAGCCCCAGATGACACAAAGCTTTCCTTCTACTTTAATCCAGAACGCATTCACTGATTCTCCCCACATGCCAAGCACGGGGAGAGAGCCTGGGACACCAGGCATGACACACACCCATGCTCATGCTTTCTCTCAATGCCTGCTTCAGTTCCTAAAGAAAGGAAACAGCAGAATCACTTCCCTCTCATCAGTTGACATCAGTATTCATGCTTTCGTGACATTCTACATGTCTCCAACATCTGTGATGGCATCGCCCCAGAAAGGGATGTAAACTGGGAAGTGGGTGGAAGTGAAAACAATAGCCTTTATTTATATGCTTCTCCCTTAAACAGGTGGATCTGGGGGAAATATTTTGAGCTCTATTTAATGCAGAGCTAAGTGGGGATAATTCGATTCCTTTTGCTTCCCCAGATGCGGTTTGTAGAGGGAACTTCACAGGCTCCCTGGAATTGCTCACATTTGGCAGCTAAAGCGGAAACACCGATCCAAAATACTCACCCCAGGCGTGGGGTCACTCCCAGTGGCGGAACTGCCCTGCATTTCCATTGCCTGGACTGAGGAACAGGTGAAAGGGGAACCACATCAGTGTGGTGGCCTGGGATGTGCCTACTCCCTAAGCCAAGCTTCTCTGTCCTGAGTGGGCTTAGGGTCCCCTGCAGCACGGGTGTTAAATGCTGCTTCCTAGGCCTCACTCTCAGAGCTTCCAGTTCAGTCGAGTCCAGGTCCCTAACCTGTTGTCGTCCAGTTTATTTTGATCAGGTGCCCCACAACCACACTTTGAGAAGTAGATCGAGTCCATCTGGGCATCTTCCCTGTTGTCCTTAAAAATAAGGTTAAAAAAAGGCACCAGTTCAAAAATCCAGTTTATTTGTTTGAAGTTCAGGTTTACAGTTCCTCCAATCCTCAGATAACAGAAGAAGCATCTGGAAGGAAATAACTCCTGCACCCACCACACCCCAACTACGCCAAGGGAGTTCACACCCATGACCTCTGGGCTCCTCCCACGGCAGGGAAGCCTTTGATTCCGCGCCTACTCCTTGAGTCTAGAGGTCATAGGCAGCCAGTGGACATTTCTGGGTTCTGGGTCAGCTGCAGCTGCATTCCTGGGCAGGGGCTGTGTGATGTGCTGAGCGTGTCTTGGAAGAGTTGCTGGAATCCACTTACCTGGGATGCTGCTCCTAAAAACCCCTTTTCCAGCTGCGGCTGTGGTCACCTGCAACATCCGTTCAGCCACACAGGTGATCCAACCGGCTTCATGTCACCCAACCTCACTAGAATCTCGGTTAAACAAACAGGGCTCCCGTGTTGTTTTCATGACAAACGCCCCATCTTAAGTCAGGGTTCTGGTAAGTGGCCCCTGCCTTGATTCCTAGGCTTGAGTTTCCTTCTTGATAATCTGCCCAGTCTTTAGTTTCCCCAAGGCTGAGATTCTACTTTCCTATCTTCCAAAAACTTCTCCCTGGGGAAAGAGAGTCTGCTTTTGTAGACAGATTTTGTAGACATTGAACCCTGCTGACCCTGCTGTCTGCTGCGTGCCCCTGTCACCATGCCCTGCCTACGTGACATGATACCACCTTTGGGGTCCCCAATTTCTCACCACTTGCCTGGACTGTCCCTTGTGCAGTAGCCGGCCTCTAGAGCCACCCTCTACCCACCTGGCCTTGCTTTCTACCATGTTTCCCCACCCAGTCTACCTTGGGGCTATTCCAACTTGCTCCTGGCAAAGGGCTACTGAGTTTCTAGGTCTCAGTCCCTCCTCACCAGGCTTGTCTAAGACCTACATCCAACAGATTTAAAGCCAACTGGAGGCCAAGATCATTGGCTCATGCCTGTAATCCCAGCACTTTGGGAGACCAAGGAAGAAGGATCATTTGAGCTCAAGAGTTCAAGGCCAGCCTGGGCAGTAAGACTCTGCCTCTAATAAAATAAAATAAAATAAAATAAAATAATAAAATAAAATAAGATACAATAAAATAAAATAAAATAAAATAAAAGTCAGACATGGTAGTGTTCCTGTACTCCTAGCTACTTGAGAGGCTAAGGCAGCAGGACGCTTGAGTCCAGGAGATCAAGGTTGCAGTGAGCTATGATTATACCGCTGCATGCTAGCCTGAGCGGCAGAGTGAGACCCTGTGTCCAGAAAAAATAAATAATTTAAAATAAAAAATAAAAATCATCTCCCAGGGGTATAATTGTTTCTCGTTTATCTCCTAAAATGGATGGAAATATGAGTCAGGGCTCTTGGTTAGAAAACTGGTGCCCCTGCTATTTAAGCAAAATATAGGACTTTGTGAAGGAAAGAAAACGTAGGGGTGAGAAGTAGAGAGGAATGAGTAGAAATAGGGAGACCAGTGGCTATTTCCCCACAAATCTTAGATTGCATCCTGGAATCTTTCCTTTCCTACTCTTTGGACCTGCCTGGGCTCTTAGAAAACTTCCCAAGGCACTGTCCTCCTGAGTCCCCCTAGGGTGACTAAGCAATCAGAAAGCTTCTGCTGCTTCTCTGCTCTCAGCCCACCTGGGGTCGCATGTGACATCTGGCTGCTGTTCCGCCATCCACTCTAACAGCCTCTTTGTACCTCTCTGCTCTTGGTCCCCCGGGAAGCAGTGTCACGTGGGTGCTGAGAGCATTCACTCCAGTGGGGTGGTTTCAAATCCCATCTCTGCTACTTATCACCTGTGTGACCTCAGGCAAGTCACTTAGTACCTCTGACCTCAGTTTCCTCACCTGAAAAGGAGAGTATGTTTGGCATATACTTATAAGGCTGCTGTGAGGATTAAATGAATTCAATATGTATAAGGTTCTTAGAACAGTGCCTGGCCCATAGCAAGCACTATCCCATATAAGCATTCTTTATGATTATTATGGCTCTCTCTCCATTCTAGTTAATTTTCTCATCATCTTCTTTACTGCCCAGTCTGGTCTGCATGCATTCCCATAAGGTTGCTATAATCTCTTTCACCTCCATTCAAAACACTGCAACATCTTCCTCAATTTCAGCGCAGTTCTGGGCCCACCTCTTCTAATACGGAATCCACACTTTCCTAACGAGCAAGAGAGTAGCCATTTTTACTAGGATCCTTAATCAGAGTAATATTTACTCAAGATTTTAGTGAAGCTTCTACTATCTGGACTGTCAGATTTGGAGTCAAAGGTGGTGCCTGGGTTTCTCTGTGCTTCTCATGTCCTGCCTGATACTGGGCAGCGGGTGGCATGCTCTCTGCAAGCACTGCTTCTCTTCACTGTACGCTCTAAAATATCCTTTGCATGCACTAGGCTGTATATCTACTAGATGCACAGTTGGTTTGGCCAATAGCTAGACCATCATTTAAAGACTGTTACGTGGAGCACCCTCTGGCTCTGTGATTGCCACGACTGCATGATGGAATTGTGAGACAAAAGCGAGACCCTGTCTGTGATGAAGAACCCCCTCAGAAGAAGCTCTTCTTCCAAGTCTATAAAACAAACCCCTCTGAAGTTGGTTACTAGGGTCCAAAATTCCAGGCCTTTCACCAGAATACTTTACAGATCAAAGTTAAGTAGGAAAATTTAATAAAACTACAGCCTCGGGTGTGGTTATTCTCAAAGCATGACATTTACCTCAGTTCGCTAAAATTTCCCCTTTAGGCCACTGTTTCAGTAATTCGGGTCTTTAGTAGGGGAGATAATATTTTTTGCCATGCTATAAGTTCTTTTCTTTTAGAGGTATATATTTTCTGCAGTGAACACCAAGAATGTTAACGGGCCATCCATTTAACTTTGATTTCATAAAGTGTGAGAAAAGTGGCGGCAGGCTGCGGCACTTTTGCCAGGGGGTGGCAATTAAGCAGGTTGAGAAGGGACTTGAGCAAGTCAGGGACTCACTCTGAAATGAAATTACTGGAATTTGCTCTGTCGGAACTGTGATTCATGCAGAGATCTGAGAAGCAAGACTAAAGACTAATGAAACCGCCTTCCTTTAAACTCCAAGCTAAGTAGCTAACAAGCCCTCTGTACCTTGTTGGTAAAGTCAGATTTTCTTTCAGCTTCATCGCAGTTCTACAGTACTCCACGTTGATGGAGAACCCTCATTTTCCACTTATCTACATATTGATTGCATAAACATGTGTCCCCTAGGGAATCTGTAGTGGCAGTAAACTTCAAAGGCTTCCTTACATATTTATAGCTGGAAGAAAGGTCTCAAGGGAGTCTTGTACCTTGATTGAGGTGCCCCCCTGGAACTCCAGGCTTATTGGTGGGACTGCTAAATTCCAAGACTAGTGTGTCAGTTCAGAAGATACAGGACTTAGCAGTCCAATGCTTTTGATTTCAAAAGACTAATTTATTCACTGATATTGGGAGATCAGCCTAGGAACTGGCGCTGGTCATTTATCTGAAACATCATTCCCTTTCCAGATAGAAAGTACAAGAGGCAGATTACATTATGGATCAAAAGTTATAGTGTGTGTAAAAGAGTAAAAATACTTGGAAACTGTTAAGGGAATATTTGTTCCAGCTAATGTTCTCTTGGATACAAGGTGTCATAGTATACTGTATACACAGTTACTGTATCATGCTTCTGTCTCTCTTTCCTGCTCCACTGTTATATCCTAAGGTCAGAGTCTGGATCCTGTTCAGCTTTGTGTCCCTAGTGCCTACAGCAGAGTCAGCACTCACTAAAGGCTTACTAAATGAATGCTGAATTAAAGAAGGAAGGCTTTGTTTTTGATCTTGAAAAATAAGTCAGTTTCAGGGCAGCGGACTATCCTGTATGATACTGTAGCACTGGATACATGTCATTATAGCACATAGCATATACAACAAGAGTGAACCCTCATGAAATCTGTGCACTGTGGGTGATGGCGTGTCAAGGTAGGCTAATTAATTGTAACAAATGGACCACTCTAGTGGAGGATGTTGATAGTAGGGAAGGCTGTGCAGTGTGTGGGGACGGAGTGTACATGGGAATTCCCTGTACTTTCCATTCGATTTTTGTTACTACGCTAAACTTGGGTCAGCTTGCCCAGCATGCAGAAACAGTTAAATATTGACACCTGGATTTGCAGTGAGAGAAACTGAGGCAATTATTGCAGAATGCCAAGCATGGAGAATCAGGCAGCTAATGCTTGAGATCCAACATCCCCAATGGCTTACAAGCAAGGGTTTTTAAAGGGAAGAGTATATTTCAGGAAAGCAGAAGTTACAGGCAAAATCATAAATCAATACATGGCAGTTATATATTGATTTGGTCTAAGAAGACACGATATCTTGAAGCAAGGGATTGCAGGTCATAGGTGGATTCAGAGATTCTTTGATTTGCAATTGGTTAAGGAGGCGAGGCTTTGTCTAAAGTCTTGGGGTCAGCAGAAAAGAATGTTAAGGTCTGGCCTGGGGGTGTGACTCTCTCCAGGCCCCCCAGAAGAAATTTAAAACAAAGAACAACTGTCAGAGTTCAGTCCTTAGTTCCCCTTTATCTGAGATCTATGTGACGGCAGTCAGCATTTTCCATCTGGTGGGGGGTCCTGGTTTCTGAAAAACAACTCTAAGATGTATGTTAAGATGTTATCTTTAGCTTCTATAGGGAACCAAACATCTTGTGACTACTTTACCTGAGTGGGTATTAAGTTTATTATTAAATACCTTCATGCTTAATGGGTTATTCACTTATTTCCCAAGTCTAGGTGCCTGGAGTTTAATTCCAATCTAGGTGCCTCAAATTTCCCTTGAAGGGACTAAAGATTTTTCCTTTATTTTCATGCTTGGGGGATCTGGAGGGCTCTAAGTGGGGTCCCTGCACCATCTTGTTTTGCTGTGAACCTAAAACTGCTCTAAAAAATGAGGTCTATTAAAAAAAATAAGTCAAATTTCAATATGGAGTGATGGTGAGTGAAATTATTCAAGGCAGAAAGAACATCATGAGGCAAAATACTGAGGTGGTGGTCCTGTGTGGGATGAGGATTAGAAACAGACTCAAGAAAATTAGTGATGTTCAAGTTTGGCTTCAGGAAACTATATATATATATATAAGGGGAATCATGAGAGATAAGAACTGCAAAACAGTTCAAGGAGAGAGGATGAAGGCCTGGGATAAACTAAAAGCTTCAACTCAGTTGAGTAGGCAGCAGGGAGTCACTGAAAGCTTCTCAGGTTACATTGCAGCAAGGATTAAAGTTGCTATTAAATCTGGGTCAAATTGTCAGATTTCTTTATTTCATCTAGTTTAGTGATCTCCAATTGCACTGCATCAATCACTCCCTTCAGGTACAAACAGCAGAAGCATCAAATATATTTGCCTAGGGTCACTATGAGTTGTACACTCCTCACTATTTCCTCATTCTACATTCAGATAGTTTCAAAACAAAAACTTACTGTGATTAGACTCAATGGGTTTTTTTTATTACTTCCCCCTACTTTTGCCTTTTACTTTTAGCTTCAACACAATATCTATCCCAGATCCCTCCCAGAGATGTGCAGTGAAGGAGGTAAATGCAGAGATCTGATTAAAGAAGGCAGGACAGGGGCAATCGGCATGATGTCCATCCAGGAAGCTCTACAACTCTTAAAGAGACAACAGGAAAAATGCTTATCTAGAAATGTCCTTGTGTCAATACTCCTTATTCCAGGGAACTGCAGAGAGGATAGAGAAGCCACCATCAGTCATAAGAGGAGCTAGCTCTTAACCGTCACCAGGGAGAAGTGCTCCAAAACTTTGGCTGTGAATGAGAGTCCCTTCTGACCAGATCCCCTCTTTGGGCTGCTGAGAATGCCCACTTTATGGGGATACCACCTTATAGTAAAGGCACCGATGAGAATGCTTTATGTGGGCTGGGATGATAAATTCAGATAGTATTGATATGGGAGGGGGGCAAGGAAGTGATGAGTGGAGAAGGCGGGAGTCCCTAGTGAGGTGGCCACCCCTGGGCCTGTGCCCACGGACCTAGGTAAGGACAGGTATTTCTGTTTTCCTGCCCAAATGTTGCATTTTCCAAGACCACCTTGGCCCCCCACGCCCCCATCCTGTGCCTATGAAAACCCTGAGACCGTAGAGGGCAGACACACAAGCAGCTGGACATCGAGAGGAACACACTGGCAGAAGAACACACCGACAGGCACTGGCAGATGCCGGCAAGCCATGGGCCCGAGGAACGACGCACAGTTTGGCCACGGCGGTCAGAGGACAGCGCCGCTGCTAGGTTGCCTGACTCCAGGGTACAACCACCACCTTCCCACTCAATCCCCCTTCTGGCTTCCCCATCCACCTCACTGAGAGCTACCACCACTCAATAAAAAATTTTGCACCCATCCTCCAAGTCCACGTGTGATCCACGTGTGATCCAAGGCAAGAAGCCAGGATACAGAAAGTCCTCTGTCCTTGCGATAAGGCAGAGGATCGAACTGAGCTGATTAACCCAAGCTGCCTACAGATGGTGAAACCAAAAGGGCACACTGTAACAAGCCCACTGGGGCTCCAGGAGCTAGAGGCTGCTGTGGAGTCGGAGCCCACACTCTCCGTCATCTGCCCCCTACCTGCTCTCCCTAGGGGTTGTGAGCAGTGGGGCACTGAAGAAGCGAGCCACATCTCCATCGCATGCCCTGCGAGGGGGACAAGGAAACTTTTTCCATTTCAGTATGGAATACTGAGATGGTGGGAAAGACAGGTAATTGCTGTAGCATTAACCTGGAAGCACAGAGAGGAGATGGTGAAAGGAAACGGATTGGGTAAATAATGTTAGCAACCAGCAGTCCATTCTACTGCTTTGGGATATTTCCTCACTTTCTCTCCATGGGATTCTCACCATTGTGGAGACCCAGTAAGAAGAGAAGGGGGTGGTTAGCACAGTGGTTCCTAGGTCAGGAAGAGTTCTGGAGAGGCTAACATTTGAAATGATACTAATGCAATAGCTAAAATGTAATAAACTCTGCCAATTCCTGTTCAACGGGCTTCACCTGGATTATCCCTCACTGTAAGGCAGGTTCTATTAGGTCCCTTCCACACAGGTGGGGACACAAGGTAAAAAGAGGTTATGTAACTTACTGATGTTTACAAGGTATGTGAATAGCAGAGCCTGTCTGTCTATCTGCAGAAATGGTGCCACTCATACTGCTGAAGAAAGAGCTGGGTGGTACAGACAGAAGGGTGAAATGGAAAAACATAGGCTGTCTTTGAACAGCTTCTTCCCAGATTGTTTTTGGGAAGCATTTTGGTTTGACATCCTCCCAAAATGCTTTTCAAGACCCTTTATATAAAAAGAGTCTCTTCTTTGCCTGTTTCTGTTGCTGGTTCAAACTCCCACAGCCTCATCCATGACTTCTCCTCTGTCTGTGAGTCACACAGCATGCTTACCAGGGCAGGTGGCTATCTTGGCTGAGGACACAAAAACATAGACAGAAAAGGTTGATTCATGTACCTGTGAGTGCATATATGTATGGTGCATTCTTGCAGGGCAGGGAGCTGCACTCTGCCTTAGAGTCTGGGATGGGCTGTGTAGGTGGGTAGTTCAAGGTCAACTAGTTATGGAAGGCCCTTTTGCTTTGTGTTCATTTTCCTTTTGGAAAATGTCAAGTTATTTAAACTTGACCCACAATCACTGATAAAAATCTTATAAAGTGTTTTCCTCTGAAAGCAAATAGCATTTGGCCAGCCACTCTTAATTACAGTATGTTGTAGGGAAATGAAAAACGACTTCCCTCCACTCCTCTATGTTCCTTGGCTGGGCTACGAATTAAATTGGCATGAGACAGATGAACAGGAGAAAAAGCTATTTAATTATATGCATATGTATAGGATTGTCACAAATAAGAGACTTGAAGAGGGTCAGATGACTGAAGCTTATGTGGTTTCCTGAGTTACAGAAAGGACTAGGGGATTGGGGCTTGAGGCTTATGCAGTGGGGGTGGTGACCCAAGTTATGGAAGGGTTAGGGGAGGAAATGTATGGTGAACAAAGGTTGACCTGCTATGCAGATAAAAAGCCTTTGGGGTAATAAAAGTTGTCTCTGAGCAGCCCTCACAAGATTAGGTGATGGTTTGTCTGGGCATAGTGTCAACCTCCAATCTTTCTCTTCTGTGATCTGAGTTCATCTTCTCTGTTTGAGAAGATTCCTAGGGAAAGGATTCATGACAATTGAGCTCCTTTTGCAGGATCATCTTTAGGCAGGTAAGGGGAGCTCAGGGAAGCCACTGCCTGCATCTGCTATTCCCCCAAGTGCCCTCACTTCTAAATAAGCAGCATACTGAAGTGTCATATCTTGGGGTGGCATTTCCTGAACTCCTTCAATGTATATTCCCCTCCATGATACAGGATAGTCAGCTGTGGGCAGGGTGAGAGCTCAATGCAGAATTGAGGAATAATATGATTGCAGTTATGAGTAAGGCCTCCAGATCCAGGACCTCCCCATATCCCCTTCCTTAAGGGCCTTAGGGGTCTGTTACTCTGTTTCCCTTTTCATTCAACTATCAAGAAAATTTAAAGTTTTCAAAAGGGCTAAGGAGAGACTCTATGGGCAAAGAAACCCTTTGACCGTCAGATACATCCCCCGATTGCCTGAAACATGGCAGAAATAAATGGTATTATTCTTGGAATCAGTCCTAATGTTCACCAATCGATATTTTTAAAAGTCTTAAAAGAGCCATGGGGTAGGCTAATGAGGTACTTAAGAGAAAACCGCATGGGCATATTTTGAGTCAACAATATGAACCAACAAGTCCTTAGGTGCAACATTTGCCATATCATCTCCCTTTAGCAATGTGAAAGAAAGCAGAGTTAGGGACTATGTTCAGAAAAATAAGACCATGACCAAGGCCTTTGCTTCACATTGCTGCCTGCTCTGCAAATATTGCTACAACTCCTAAGTGGAAGCACTTAGGAGACAGAATTTACCAACATGATCCTCATCTTGGGTGGAGTCAGGAGCCGGGTAAGGATGGAAAATGCAATGGAGCACCAGGGAAGGCCTCACAAGGAAAAGAAGCTGTGCAAATCACATGGATTTGCATGGCTGGAGGAGCTCTGGGGCTGTCATCCTGTTGGAAAGACCTTAGACTTGGAGGCACAGAACACAGATGGAGTTGCCTGCCCACTCCCTCAGTTCTCCCAAAACTACTACATAGCCTGAACCTTCTAGATGCAGAGAGATTAACTTATTACATACTGTGAATGCCTTAGGTTATGCATTAGGACTTAATTTTTTCCAGGAGGTTCCTGGTTGACAAATTGCCTTCTTTTTTAAGTGTCAAGAATATTATTTATTAAGGAAAAATTAACTTTTCAAAACTCCAGGGGCCCAGTAGGGATGTTGACCTGCAAATTGGAGGAGGCCATTTCAAACAAACACAGTATGCACAGGCATTATGAGGGGTACAGATGTGACTGGGATCATATGAAGCCTCTTTCTGAGATTCAGGTAAGATCAGCTCAAAGCCCTTATCTAAGCCCCATGGAGAGTTGGTTGCCTCCCTAAAATTTTGTGGCTGCCCAAGGATTTTGCCTTCTCTGATGCCTTTGGCCCCAGCAGCCTATCTTAACAGAATACTTGCCATTCACTTTGTGTCATTTAGGTCTTTATTTCTACCCTAGAGTTGATAAAAATATGGGGCTCATATTCTTTTCTTGAATTACTTAAAACCTTCATCTGATGTCTTTGTGCATGCAGTGAACTTACGTGGAAGAGTTTCAGCAGCAGCAACATTAGCAACTTATGATTAAATATCAGACCTCTATAGCCTAAAAGAGCTTTGTCTACCCATCAGGTGGTCAGCCATCTCTGCCATCTCCAGTCCTCAGAGCCCTCCTTTGTATGCCTAGCTTTCACCAGTCCCTGCCCTATACTCGGCTCAGAGCTTCTCTTTATACTCAAGGACTCCATTCAGCTCAAGCTTAGAGATGACTGCTCGAAACGGAATGATTACTTTCACAATGGGCACCTCTTTCCTCTCCAGGATGTGGTGGAGAATCTGGAGATGTAATTTCTTTCCAATGACATAAGATAGATAAAATGATTTCTGTCTTTAAGAGCCTTAAATCCAGATGGAAAATCATTTAATAATTAATAGGCTGTATGGGAAAAAAAACACGGTCAGAGTTAGAGACATGTATTCAATCTTCCAGTGCCGCCCCGATAAGCCAATGACCTTGGACAAGTTACTCATATAGTTTCTCATCTGTAAAATATGGATTATATCATGCAATGTTGACAGCTGTTATAGATGTGAAGCTATATGTTTAAAATGGCTAACACAGTGCTGGCATCATGGCATGCAGTAATAAATTCCAGAAATTTTTATTCATTCCTAAAGTATCTGTCATGCAGTAGATGAATATTAAGTGATAGCTACCTTCTGAAGAACAATATCTTAAGTGTTAAATAGAACATCAGCAACATATGAGATGGTGTGAAGTAAAGTGAACTTGGAGGAATTCTTTTACTTCAAAGAGTGTGATTTTGTTAAAAAGGCCTTTGAAATAAAACAAGAATGCATTCCATAAGAGAGCTCAAAGACAAAACAGTTCTCCGTGTCTCCTTGTTCAGCCCAACAGGTTGACTCAGCATTTCTCTGGTGTGTAGTGCCTTTGTGCCCGAAGATCATATTGCACATAAACATTTGTAAGCAATGGGTCATACTTCAGGAAGAGTTGTGAGGTAAAGGAAGCAAGCACTGTGGAAGAGGGTGATGTAAACATTTAGAAACATTTAGATAGGGACCTTGGGCAAACAAAGAGAGGAAAGGAGAGAATTTGAATGATTCTATGAGCAAAGTGGAAATGATGCAAGTATAATCTCATATATTTTCTAAACGTCTGAAAGACTCATAAGTAAAACATCTTAGAGACATAAGAGTGCATTGATTTTTATAATTTACTTTATAATTTACCTACAGGAGACATATTAGGGTTCTCTAGAGGGACAGAACTAATAGAAGATACACACACACACACACACACACATACACACACACACACACACACACATATATCTCCTGTATTCCATATATATATATATATATATGAGTTTATTAAGTACTTAGTATTAAGTATTAACTTACACCATCACAAGGTTCCCACAATAGGCTGTCTGCAAGCTGAGGAGCAAGGAGAGACAGTCCGAGTCCCAAAACTGAAGAACTTGGGGTCTGATGTTCAAGGGCAGGAAGCCTCCAGCATGGGAAAAAGATGTAGGCTGGGAGGCTAGGCTAGTCTCCCCTTTTCATGTTTTTTTGCCTGCTTTATATTCACTGGCAACTGATTAGACTGTGCCCACCAGATTAAGGGTGGATCTGCCTTCTCCAGCCCACTGACTCAAATGTTAATCTCTTCTGGCAATACCCTCACAGACACACCCAGGATCAATACTTTGTATCCTTCAATCCAATCAAGTTGACACTCAGTATTCACCATCACAAGTCCACCCCTTGTCAACTTGAACCCATACACATCTCCTAAGATCATACATAACCTTCAAATAAAGACAATAATAAGGTCATGATTACACCTAACATAATACAACCTTCCTTTGTACAACCAGAAATGGACCGATCCCCAGCCCAAATACTGTTATACAAGGTTAACAATACTTAATATCCTGATATGAAGTCAATAAACCTTATGTTTTATTGATGTTTATTGATGTTTCCACATGATAAAGGAAAAAGAAATAAAGATATTTTCTTAGTACCAAGTGTATACATGCACAAACATGTTTTTAGCAAAAGAAGAAGGAAATACTCATGACAATTACAATCCCCATTTCTGCAGCTGGTCACATGGTCGTAGCTGGTATTGATGACTACCTTCTTCTACTACCCATTCTGTATTCCCTTTGTCTTCAGCAAGCACCTCAGCAGATTGCGGGTTTTTTCCTGGAGGAGTGACCCGAACCTTTATTCCTGAGGGGTCTGGGCCATTTGCAGTTCTGCCTGGATTTGGCTGTTGTAGTTTCCCATAATTACAGGGCACGGTAATACTAAGAGACGCCCTAATGGATCTCCTGAATTCCATGTATACTCTTCCTTACCTCCAGGTTGTGGAGTAGCAGACTGATTTCATCTTGATAGTCTGGGTCAGTCACTCCAGCCAACACTGTAACTCCCTTCTTAGCCTGTTGACTTAAAGGTAGGAGGAGCCCAAAGTGTTCAGGTGGCAATCTTAACTTCCAGTGTAATGGAATCTTTGTTGTGTCTCTTAGGGGCAGAGTTCCTCCCTCTGGAACTAAGACCTCTAGACCAGCAGAATGTAATGTCATGGGAACAGGAAGCAAAAACTTTGCTAGTGAATCACTAGGGGTGATGGTGAGGGTGCCACTTCTACTTCCACCCCTTGATTCTTGGACTCATGAATCCTGGCTATGGGAGAAACAGGACCATATATTTGATGTTGATTCAGAGCATACACGGCCTTCTGAGAACTTTGCCCAAGCTCTGCAAAGTATTATCACCTAGTTGGTGTTGTAATTGTGGCTTCAAAAGGCCATTCCACCATTCTGTCAATGTCATCCAGCTGCTTCAGGATGATGAAGAACATGATAAGACCAGTGAATTCCATGAGCATGCGCCCACTGCCACACTTCTTTAGCTGTAAAGTGAGTGCCTTGGTCAGAGGCAGTGCTGTGTGGAATACCATGACAGTGGATAAGGCATTCTGTGAGTCCATAGATGGTAGTCCTGTTAGAAGCATCGCATGCAGGATAGGCAAGCCCATGTCTGGAGTAAGTGTCTATTCCAGTGAGGACAAACCTCTGCCCTTTCCACAAAGGAAGAGGTCCAATATAATCAACCTGCCACCAGGTAGCTGGCTGATCACCTTGAGGAATAATGACATATCAAGGACTGCTGGCCCTTGATTTCTGCTGCTGGCAAATTGGACACTCAGCAGTGGCCATAGTGAGGTCACCCTTGGTGAGAGGAAGTCCATGTTGCTGAGCCCATATGAAACCTCCATCCCTGCCACCATGGCCACTTTGTTCATGGGCCCATTGGGCAATGACAGGGGTGACTGGGGAAAGAGACTGAGTGGTGTCCACAGAATGGGTCATCCTATCCACTTGATTATTAAAATCCTCCTCTGCTGAGGTCGCCCATCAGTGAGCACTCACATGGGATACAAATATCTTCACAGTTTTTGACCACTCAAAGAGGTCCATCCACATACTTCTTCCCCAAATTTCTTTGTCACCAATTTTCCAATCACGCTGCTTCCAAGTCCCTGACCATCCAGCCAAACTATTGACTACAGCCCATGAATCAGCATATAATTGCACATCTGGCCATTTCTCCTGCCATGCAAAGTGCACAACCAGGGGCACTGCTCAAAATTCTGCCTACTGGGAAGATTTTCCTTCACTGCTGTCCTTCACGAATGTCCTAGAAAGGGGCTGTAGTGCTGCAGTTGTCCACTTTTGGGTGGTCCCTGCATATTGTACAGAACCATCTGTGAACCAGGTCCTAGTCTTCTCTTCCTCTGTCAACTGATCATAAGGAACTCCCGATGAGGCTGGGGAAGAGAAGGCAAGGTGACAGGAGTGGAGACCCTGGGCATTTGAGCCATTTCCTCATGTAACTTGTGCCTTCATGACTTGCTCGAGCCTGATCACATATATACCACTTCCATTTGATGATGGAATACTGCTCTGCATGACCCATTTTATGGCTGGATGAGCCAGAAAGCTCCCAGTTAATGATAGGCAGTTCAGGTTGCATGGTGACTTGCTGACTCATAGTCAAACATTCAGTTTTCACCAAAGCCCAGTAACAGGCCAAAAGCTGTCTCTCAAAAGGAGAGTAGTTATCTGCAGAAGATAGCAGGGCCTTGTTCTAAAATCCTAAAGGCCTCCACTTTGATTAACTTATGGGAGCCTTCCAAAGGCTCCAAACAGCACCCCATCTGCCATTGACACCTCAAGCACCATTGAATCTGCTGTGTCATATGGCCCAAGTGACAGAGCAGCTTGCACACCAGCCTGAACCTTTTGCAGAGCCTTCTCCTGTTCTGGACCTTACTCAAAACTGCAGCCTTTTAGGTCACTTGATAAATGGGCCAGAGAAACACACCCAAATGAGGAATGTGTTGCCTCCAAAATCCAAATAGGGCTACTAGGCATTGTGCCTCTTTCTTGGTTGTAGGAGGGGCGAAATGTAGCAACTTATCCTTCACCTTAGAAGTAATATCTTGAAAGACCCCACACCACTGGATCTCTAGAAATTTTACTGAGGTAGAAGTTCCCTGAATTTTAGTCAGGTTTATTTCCCATCCCCTGGCATACAAATCTCTCACCAATAAGTCCAGTGTGTTTGCTACTTCTTGCTCACTGAACCCAATAAGCATAATGTCATCAATGTAACGCACCAGTGTGATATCTCGTGGAAACAAAAAGTGACTAAGGTCTCTTCTAATAAGATGATGACACAAACCTGGAGAGCTGATATACGGTAGGACAATAAAGGTATATTGCTGGCCTTGCCAGCTGAAGGCAAATTGCTTCTGGTGGGCCTCATGGACAGGAATGGAGAAAAAGCCGTTTGCCAAAACAATGGCTGCATACCAGGTACCAGGAGATGTATCAATTTGCTCAAGCAATGAAACCACATCTGATACAGCAGCTGCAATTGGAGTCACCACTTGGTTAAGCTTACAATAATCCACTGTCATTCTCCAAGATCCATCAGTCTTCTGCACAGGCCAAATGGGGGAGTTGAATGGGGTTGTGGTGGGAATCACCACCCCTGCATCCTTCAAGTCCTTGATGGTGGCACTAATCTCCGCAGTCCCTCCAGGAATGTGATATTGTTTTTGATTTACCATTTTTCTAGGTAGAGGCAGCTCTAATGGCTTCCACTTGGCCTTTCCCACATAATATCCCTCAGCCTACATGTCAGGGACCCAATGTGGGGGTTCTGCTAGCTGCTAAGTATGTCTATGCCAATTATGAATTCTGGCACTGGGAGCACAACCACAGGATGAGTCTGGGGACTCACTGGACCCACTGTAAGTTGACCTGAGCTAAAACTCCATTAATTACCCGACCTCTATAAGCCCCTACTTTAACTGGAGGACCACAGTGATGTGTTGGGTCCCCTGGAATCAATGTCAGCTCAGAGCCAGTGTCCAGTAGGCCCCCAAATGTCAGATCATTTCCCTTTCCCCAATGAATAGCTATCCTGGTAAAAGGCTGGAGGTCTCCTTGTTCCTCAAGGGGACCCAGGCTCCCCTTTATTCAAGGAGTTCTGGGTCAGTAAACTGGCTCAAGTCTGGATATTGATTGCGGGGCCATGATTCTCTGTTTTTATGATTTAAATTAGTCTTTTGTCCATTCAAGCTAGACATTTTCTGCTTGCATAAATTAAGTAGGAATGCAGTGGGCTTCCTATCAATTTCACTTCTAGGAACACTATGATTTATTAGTCAATGCCAGAGCTCTGCATGAGTCAGACTATTCTGATTGCCGCTTTGCTTTGGCTGTCCACTCCGTACCTACACCCACCTTGCCTTTGACGCTGAGTGCCGCCGCTTGGCCCCTGACACCTTGGGATCCAATTATTCCCATTGTATTTAAATTTTGTAGTTGAGTGACTGTGGTTCCCATGGTTAGATCTGACATACAGAGAAAAGCAATTATAGGGCTCTTCAAAGATGCAGGTGCTGCCCTCACAAATTTATTTCGCAAGGCATTGGTCAAGGGTACATCTTCTGGACCCTCCCAGTGGGGATAGGTAGGTCTAAAGTGGCTAATCCACTTCACCATCCCAATCTCCCTAAGTATTTTGATCCCTTCCTCTACATTAGACCAAGGGAGATCAGGCATTTCCAGCTCACTCACAGTGGGCCATCTTTTGATCTGTACTTCAGCTAACCAAGCAAATAAACTATTAGAACCTTTTTTAAGTCCTCAAGCTGCAACATTAAAAGCAGAGTTCCTACTAAGTGGGCCCAAATCAATAAATTCAGCCTGACCCAACCCTATGTTCCTTCCACCATTATGAAAGCAGACAGAGAAAAATGACATACTATCTACAGAAGAACACCAATTCAAATGACAGTGGATTTTTCATCTAAAACCATGGAGCCCAGAAGAAAGAATGCAACATTTTTTTCAAGTGCTAAAAGGAAAGAACTTTAATTACAAATTCTATATCTGATAAAATTAGCCTTCAGGAATGAAGGGGAAATAAATTCTCAGACGAAAAAAACTTAAGGAATTTGCTGCTCATTGACCTACCCTTAAGCAATGGCTGAACAAAGTCCTTCAATCAGATGGAAACAATAAAAGAAGGAAGCTTAGAGCATGAGGAAGAAAGAAAGAACAATGAAAGGAGCACAAGTACAGGTATATACAACAGACAATTCCTTTCCTGATGACTTTTTAAAATCATATGTGATGACTGAAGCAAAAATTATAACACCATTGGATGCTAAAGACAATGATACTTAACAATGGGAAAGGTAAAAGTATTTAAATAGCAGTGAAGTTCAAAATGTTGATACCAGTAGACTATGATAAGTTTCACATGTCTATTATGATAACCGGAGCAAGCACTAGGAAAACCACACAGAAATAGGCCAAAAAAAAAAAAAAAAAAAAAAAACACTACAAATGAATTAAAATATAATCCTAAAAAATATGCAAGTAATCCACATGAAGGCAATAAAAGACAAACAGAAAAATGAGGCCTAGAGAAAACATATGAAAAATAAATAATAAAATGGCAATTCTATCAATAATTACCTTGAAAGTAAATGCTCTAAATATATCAACCAAAAGACAAAGATTAAGAGAGAAAATTTTAAAAACATGACTCAACTATATGCTGTTTACAAGAAACTTATTTCAACTTCAATGATCTAGATAGATAAAAAGTAAAAGGATGGAAAAAGATATAGCATGCAAACATCAAATTTTCTTAAAAAGCAGGAGATCCTACATTAATATCAGATAAATTGGATTTAAAGAAAAGTTACTTGAGAAAAGGAAGGACATTACTATATCATAAAAGAATCAATCCACTAGGAAGACATAATAATTCTAAAGGTATATGCCCCAAACAACAGATTTTCAAACTATATGAGGCAAAAATTGACAGAGCTGAAAGGAGAAATAAATAAATCCATAGTTATACTTGGGGATTTTAACCCTGCCCCATTGGAAAGTAATGAAATGACTAGTCAAAAAATCAATAAGGATGTAGGAGATCTGAACACCATAATCAATCAACTGGACCTAAAGTGCATGGATAGAACACTCCAACCAGCAGTAACAGAATATACTTTTTTTTTTCAATTTTCTGTAGAACATTCACCAAACTAGTTCATATCCTGGATCATTACAAAAAATTCAACAAATTTCAAATAATTTAAATCATGAGTTTGTTCTCTGATCACGGTATAATCAAACCAGAAATCAGTAGGAGAAAGACAACAGAAAATATTTAAACAGGTGTTAATTAAACAATATGCTTCTAATGATTCACAGGCCAAACAAGAAATCTCAAAGGAAATAACAAATATATAAAATTAAATAAGAATATTTAAAAAGTCAGACTTGCAGGATGCATCTAAAGCAGTGCAGAGAGGAGAATTTGTAGCATTAAAGTGCAAATTGATGTTAGAAATGGGGAGAGGTCTCCAATCGATAATTTAAATTCTTACCTCAAGAAACTTGAAGAAAATAGACCAAAATAAACTCAAGCAAACAGAAGGAAGGAAACAGTAAAAATGGCAAAATAATAATAATAATAATAAATTACTGTAATTCAAAACAGGAAAACAAGAGAGGAATGCAATGAAACAAGAAATTGGATTTTTAAAAAAGAATCAATAAAATCAGCAAATCTCCTGACAAAAATAAAAAAAAATAAGTAAAAGAGTAAACCTCTGACAAAAATTTTAAAAAGAGAAGGCATGTATCATTGATATCAGGAATAAAACAGGGAATATCACTATAGATCTTGCAGCTATTGTGAGTGTAATAAGAGAACATCATGAGTGAAAAAAACAAGTTTACACTCATGTATACATCAACTTAGAATAAATTAACCCATTCCTCAAACGAAACCCTACTACCAAACCTCAACCAAGATAAAATAGATAATCTGAATAGTTACATAGTCATTAAATAAACTGAAATTTTAATTTAAAATTTCCTGAAAAAGAAATCTCCAGCCCAGATGGCTTCATTAGAGAATCTTAACCAGATATTCTGTAGAAGAAATAAAGAAGAATTAATGTCAATGTGATGCAATCTCTTCCACAAAATAGAAAAGGGGAGAACAAGGCTGGGTGCAGTGGCTCACACCTGTAATCTAGCATTTTTGGAGGCTGAGGTGCGTGGATTCCTTGAGCCTAGAAGCTCGAGATCAGCCTGGGCAGCATGGTGAAACCCTGTCTCTACAAAAAATACAAAAATCAGCCAGGTGTGGTGGCACATGCCTGTAGCCCCAGCTACCCCCCCCCCACCCCAACACACACACACGAAAAAGAAAACCAGAACATTTCTCAACTCCTTTTAAGGGGCTAGTATTAACCTGATACTAAAACCAGACAAATGAAGTACAAAGAATAAAAACTCTCATGAGACAACAATGTCTTTCATGAATCTGATGCAAAAATCCACAACAAAATATATTAGCAGATTGAAGCCAATCATGAACAAGGACCAAGTAAGATTTATTCTATATATGCAAGGCTTATCCAACATTCAAAAATCCGTATTACAGAATACTATTCAGCAATGAAATAAGAAAGAGCTATTGACACACAGCATCCTGGACGAATCTTCAGGGAATTGCTTAGTGATAAAGGCCAATCCCACAAAGTTTCATACTGCATGATGTTATTTATACAGTACTTTTGAAATGAAAAAATTTTAGAAATGGAGAACAGATTAGTTAGTGGTTGTCATGGGATAGGGACATGGATGATGGGGTGGGAGAAAGGTTGGTGTGATTCTGAAAGGGAAATGGGAAGGATCCTTGTGAAACTGTTGTGTATCTTACAGGTCTTGGTATGTACATGAACCTAGAAGTAAACATTGCATGGAAGCAAATACACACACACACACACACACACACACACACACACACACACACCCAACAAAACACCACCTCCGACAGGTATAAATAAAACTGGGAAAACCTAAAAAAGTTCAGCTAATTGTATTAATGTCAATATCCTCATTGAAATATTATACTATATTTTTGAAAAATGTTCCCATTGGGAAATTGAGTGAAGGAGACATGTGGTCTCCCTGTATTATTTCTTATGACTATACGTCTTTCTACAATTATATCAAAACAAAAGTTTAATTAAAAATACTAATTGATCATATTTAAGTGAGAATTTTGTTTCAAAGCATTAAAATAAAGAGCTCATATATTTACTCTTTGATCATTCATTGCTCTAGTTGAGGGTCTCTGCCCCTCCTTCTTCCGTAATGATCTCCCTTCCATCAAACTTTCAGAGTTAGACTGAAGAACAATATGCAATATAATTTTGTCATTTAGAGATTTGTTTTGTTTTGTTTTTGTTTCACTGAGACAGGGTCTTGCTCTGTCACCCAGGCTGGACTGCAGTGGCACAATTATGGCTCACTACAGCCTCGAGACTTCCCAGGCTCAAATGACCTTCCCACCTCAGTCTTCTGAGTAAGCTGAGACTACAGGCACACGCCACCACACCCAGCTAATTTTTTTTTTTAATTATTTTGTGATGGGGGCCTCACTCTTTTACCAGGCTGGTCTCAAACTCCTGGGCTCAAGTGATCCTCCTACCTTGGCCTCTCAAACTGCTGGGATTGCAGGCGTGAGCCACCACACCTGGCCCATTTTGGGTTTTGTGCCCTTCCTGAGCAGAAGTGGTGAATTCGAGGATGGGCGCCGTGGCTCAGGCCTGTAATCCCACCACTTTGGGAGGCCAAGGCGGGTGGATCACGAGGTCAGGAGATCGAGACCATCCTGGCTAACACGATGAAACCCCGTCTCTACTAAAAAATACAAAAAACTAGCCGGGCGAGGTGGCGGGTGCCTGTAGTCCCAGCTCCTCTGGAGGCTGAGGCAGGAGAATGGCGTAAACCGGGAGGCTGAGCATGCATTGAGCTGAGATGGAGCCACTGCACTCCAGCCTGGGCGACAGAGCGAGACTCCGTCTCAAAAAAAAAAAAAAAAAAAAAGAAGTGGTGAATTCATTACTACTCTACCCAATATCTAAAGCTATTCAGTGTCTCTTGAATCCAACAACATTTTACATTTAAAGAGAATCAACAGCATTGTTTCTTGTTTTGTTTTCTACAAGTAGCTTGCAATTAGAAGATAACATAACATTTCTAAAAACTTTTTCTGTTGATAATAGTTATAATCTTATTTAAAGAAACCTACTACATACAAACCTGACTGTCCCCAAAAAAAGATTTTAGATGATGAGAATTTCCCTTCCAATAGAATTTAATACTTTTCATTATAAAATAAATAGTGTGGTCAAATGTGATTATAACAAAGTGCTGTTTATTCATTAATGGAGATTATGTGATGAAAAGTAGATCTGGATTGTGTTAATAGAGGTATAGTCCCAGGTACCCCTCTACAAGAACTTTGCAAAGCAATGTAGACATTCCTCAACTTATGATGGGGTTATATCCCAAAGAACCCCTCATAAGTAAAAAATACCATAAGTAAAAAATGCATTTAATACACCTACCTACCAAAAGTCATAGATTAGCTTAGTGTACCTTAAATGTGCTCAGAACACATAGCCTATAGTTGGGTAAAATCATCTATCACGAAGCCTGTTTTATAAATATAAGTATTGAATATCTCATGTAATTTATTGAAGACTGTACTAAAAATGAAAAAGAGAATCGTTGTTTGGGTACTCACCATTAATGTACACAGCTTAAAGCACACTGGGTGTGAAGAGGGTTTTATGCATTGAACTAAAATTAATTGCTGGATAATGGGGATGCTATGGTGACAGGGCCATCGATTTCTCTCTCTCGTGTGGAGGCTTGAGAATAGCTGTTGGAAGACAGTGGGGCATTGACACTTGTTGATGGTTTGGCAAGCATAGAGTTCTTCAGGAAGATAAGTTTTAACCGTGCAGTTCGTTTCTTCTTTTCTTTATATATTTCTCTACAGCAAGCAAGAGCAGCCTGCATCTGCCTGTCAGCTCTTGAGAATCTCTAGCAATGGACGTCCATTTCTTCCACCGTTCATAAGCCACTGCTGAGGGTAACCAATGTCTCCACCAGTTTCTTTGCTGCAAACTTTCTTGGTGCCTCAGGTGTAACTTATTTTTCCTCTGCTTCAATTTCTTTCTTTCTTCTTCAGTCTGATCAGTTTCTCCTTAGGAAGCTCTTCAGTCCCAATGCCAATAAACTCATGAATATCCTCTTCATCAACCTCCAATTCTGGCTGTTCCCCAAGCACTAATATTGTTAGTTACTATTTCATCAAGAGCAGAATCTTTGTTAAAGCCTTTAAATGCATGTACATACATCTTCAAAACTTTCCTCCAAATGCCATTCATGCATTGTTTTGTGTTTTCTCATGCTGGAGCAATGATCCAGGCAGCATTTAGAATATTAAAACCTTTCCAAAACTCTCAGAGCGTTAGGTCAGATTCAGTCTCTTTAACAGCCTTTGCAAATATTGAGTGGATAAGTAGTATGCTTAGAACAGAGCTCTTGTGCCTTGTTCCATGAGTTGAATGAGTGCGGTTGTGTTCAGAAGTGGCGAGTATACAATCTTTACATCAAGATGGATGTCACCGGATAAGCTATGGAGGACCTGGAGCATTGTCTAAGATCAGAGCAATCTTGAATGAGATGTTGCTTTGCCTATAATACTCTCTTGCCTGCAGAATAAAACACTTCAAACCCGTCTTTAAACAGTGCTGATGTCATCCAGGCTTTCTTGTGATGGCAATAATAAACAGGAAACGAATACTTGTTCACATTCTCAAATGCTCTAGAGTTCCCTAAGTGGTAGATTAGGAAGGCTTTGATTTGAACCCTGCAACATTTCCACCCCAAAACAACATTCCAGGATATTTGAATGCCTTGAATCCTGGCATTGTCTTGGCCTGTTAATATATGTATGCACCAGCATACGCTTCCAGAACAAACTCATTTTATTGACATTAAATATTTATTCTGGCAAATATTTCTCATCCACAATTATCCTATGGAGCTTTTTCTTAAATGCTTCAAGACCTTCAGTATCGGCAGTTGCTGCCTCACTGCTGACCTTCACGTTATGAAAGTTACGATGCCTTTTGAAGTGTTGGAACCCACCCATGACTTGCTATAAACATTTGCATTTGGGAAAGATCACAGGCATGCTCTTTTAGTGTATTGAAAAGACTTCTCGCCTTAGCCTGGATCATCAGTAGGCTAAGCAGTATGTGCTTCTGTGTCTGGTCTTCCACTCACATGACAAGTAATTTTTCCAAATCATCAATCAGCCCAGCTCTTTTCTTTGTGATAACAGTAGATTTGACTGATGTTGATGGTTCCACTGCATCACAAATTTGCTTGTTATTCCTTAAGATGATCGTGGCTTTCTACAGTCCTAACTCACGTGTGATGGCCATTGCTGGCTTGCTGTCTCCGTACTGGGCAATTATTTTGAGTTTTGGCTCAAGAGTAATTCTCTCTGCTTTTCCTTCTCCCCAGATATAGATGAGTGTTTTGTAGACATGATGGGATGTGAAAATTAAAAACACAATATTCCAAACAACACGGGGAACACAGTATGCTGTAGAGTATCAGTTGTTTGCCCTCGTGATTGCATGGTTGACGGGGACCTGTGGCTCACTGTTGCTGCCCAACACTGCAAGAGAGTATTATACTGCATTATACTAGGAATTATAGTATTATACTAGTGAAATGCTCAAAATTTAAAATTCAAAGTACAGTTTCTACTGAGTGCGTTTCATTTTTGCACCACCATAACGTTTAAAAATCATAAGTCGAATTATAAGTCAGGAACCATCTGTGTACTCTTATCTTAAGCAGGGCAGAAATCAACCCAAAAAGGCCATAGAACAACTAGCTCTAGGCCTGAAGTTGGCAAACTTTTTCTGTAAAGAACCAGACAGTAAATATTTTAGGCTTCCTGGGCTGTATGATTTCTGTTGCAACTGCTCAACTCTCTGTCCTTTTGGGAAGAAGGCAGCCATAGACAATCCATAAATCAATAGTGGGGCTAGGCACAATGGCTCACACCTGTAATCCCAGAACTTCGGGAGGCTGAGGTGGGTGGATCGCTTGAGCCCAGGAGTTCAAGGCCAGCCTGGGCAACATGGCAAAACCCCATCTCTACAAAAAAATACAAAAATTAGCCAGGCATGGTGGTGCACACCTGTAGTACCAGCTACTTGGGAGGCTGAGGCAGGAGGATTGCTTTGAGCCTGGGAGGTCGAGGCTGCAGTGAGCCAAGTTCATGCCACTGCACTCCAGCCTGGGTGACAGAGTGAGACACCATCTCAAAAAAAAAAAAAAAGGTGTAGCTGTGTGCCAATGAAACTTTATTTTGGGAACCTAAAATTTGAATGTCATACAATTTTCAAGAGTCACGAACTAACTATTACTGTTCTTTGATTTTTCTTCAATCCCTTAAAAGTGTACACAGGCCATACAGGAACAAGTGGTGGGCTGGACTTGGCCTGCAAGCTGAGGATGTGGACTCCTGTTCTAGGTCATGAGACAGCCTGTTAAATATCAGCCTAGCTTCTGGAAAGAAAAACTAGGGAATTAAACTTGGTTCCCATGATCTTAATGTGCATTTGACAACATAAAATCTATTTAGGTAGTTTGTCAAAAAATTAGCAAGAAATATTTTCGTAGGTACAAAATGATACATTTCATTAAGAGATAGTATTGATGTCCATGTGACTGTACATATACGTATATATTATTTGTGTGTGTGTGTGTGTGTGTATGCCTGTATCTCTTCCCCCCCACAACACACACTGAGTAAATACACAACAATGGGAATTATTTTCATGTTCCTGTCTGCAAGAAAAGGGTTAATCTGTGGACTATTAATTGCTCCTGAAATCCAGTCTGGAGCTGCTGCTGACACCAAGGAAATATTCTGCATTTATATTCGAAGCCGACAAACCTTGAGAAATCCTGCTGTTGGAAGTGTGAGTCAATGTGCTTTCATCTGCAGTTTCTCTTTACCGTGCAGCTTGGAATGTGAGTACTGGCATTGTCGGGTGCTGTCAGTCACCGCAACTGATTCAGAGTGAGACTGTAATTGAGTCAGAGAATTTCAGATAATGGTCTTATGAATGATGCTATCTTTTTACCCACCTGAGGGGAATCTGTCCTTCTGAATGGAGCTATTTATTCTATTCCTTGCTCATCAGCTTAAAGTTTGGGCATCATTAGAGTCACGGAGATGCCAGTGATTCACTTCCTTCGGTGGTATGTCGAGGGTCAATGGGAATTGTCAAAAAATCTAGGGGATTTTAATTTAAGAGGAAAACTCAAACGTACTCCAGAGCCCATTTTCATTTTGTCATCCTTAGTTTTGAGAAAACTCCTTGGTATTATGCTCACTGTTTTGGAATTTTCTTTTGTAGCAGGGGGTGGCTGCATTCCTTCACTTAAAGGCATTGTAATGATACATTGTATAATTTTATGGCCAAATGCAGCTGATGGAGATAAAACTTCTCAGGAGTAACATTATCATACTGCCATTTGTTCCCAAAGCTACTTCTAAAACGTCTTTTTAACCTTTGTCCCCTAAAACTATTTCTGCATATCTCACTATTTTCTGCATATCCCCAAGAGACAATAATTTTGTACAAAATTTTCCTATGGGTAGAAAGTAGATAGACTTTTTCAAACTACATGAGCCTTACCTTCCCCCTGAGATTCTGATAAGTTTTCCCCCTCCAGCCTTTGAGAATCCATTTGTTTGAATGTAGGGATTTGAATCACATCACTCAACATCCTGTATGTCTCTGATTCTTAGATTTCTCCGTAACGCTTATAGTGATTTACTGCAGATTATTGACTCATTTTTTTTTCTTTTTACCAAGTCACTAATGCATGTACAATTTGATACCAGGATAAAGAATGACATAATTTTCTTTCGTTATGATTTCTCATTGGCCAATGTCAGAAAGAAAAACAGAACAAAATGAATGTCTGCCTGATGCAAAATCCTAATCAGGGTCCAGGGAACTCAAAACAAATTAGACCAACTTCTCAGTACTCTGAAGAGGTTACTAGACCTTATTTTTACTTTTGCAGCAGAAACGTGGGAGATCCAGTTTGAGACCAGCCTGGCCAACATGGCGAAACCCTGTCTCTACCAAAAATACAAAAAATTAGCCGAGCGTGGTGGTGGGCACCTGTAATCCCAGCTACTTGGGAGGCTGAGGCAGGACACTCACTTGAACCCAGGAGGCGGAGGTTACAGTTAGCTGAGATCATGCCAGTGCACTCCAGCCAGGGTAGAGCAAGACCCTGTCTCCATAAATAAATAAATAAATAAATAAATAAAAACAAGAACCGTGGGAGATCCTGGGGAGGTTAGGAGGAGAAGCACAGTGTGGTTGGCCTTCCCAGCAATCGTAGGTACTGGATTTCCTTCCTAGAAGTAGTCCATCCAACTTTGACCCCATTTCCAGGTTATCTCAGAATACCAACAACGTGTTCGGTGTTTAAGTAGAAATATCATTTGCCGTGGGTGGAGAAACAGGCCTAAAGAAGATAAATTCTGATCCAAGCCATACATTTAGCAGGGAGAAGACTCAAGGTAGAAATCACAATTGTCTGCTCTCATCGGTTGCCTCTCTTCCTGCCTCCTCTCAGGGGGTCACGCACTGAGAGAGCAGCATGGGCCAAGCCACATGGGAACCCAACTGGATGCTGAATACAGGGGTGCGCTGCCCAGCTCTGCCTTTAGGGTTGAGGCACTCATTTGTTCGCTGAGCTGCTGTTAGTTGGAAAAGGTTGGGTCTTCTCCCAAGGGACAGAGAGCATCCAGTGACTGCTTGATGAGGAAGATATAAAGAACTGGCACTTGGTATGAAGAACTGGCATTGGGCCGTAAGGCAGGACAACTCTGAAGGGTCCTCCAGGTCCCTGAGGATTAGCTGAGGCCTTTGTTGTGAATGCATTAAGAGTAAATCCCAGCGGGGGTGTGCTGGCTCATGTCTGTAATCCCTGCACTTTGGGAGGCTGAACTGGGCAGATCACTTGAGGTCAGGAGTTTGAGACCAGCCTGGCCAACATGGTGAAACCCCATCTCTATTTAGAAAAAAAAAAATTAGCCGGGTTTGGTGGCAGGTGCCTGTAATCCCAGCTACTTGGGAGGCTGAGGCAAGAGAACCGCTTGAACCCAGGAGGTGGAGGTTGCAGTGAGCCGAGATCGCACCACTGCACTCCAGCCTGGGCGACAAAGTGAGACTCCATCTCAAAAAAAAAAAAGAGTAAATTCCTACCTCACCACAGTTTTCATTCCTGTGAACATAGTCCCCTATATTCATCCAAATTAAGTACTCTCCCCAGAAACTTCCTTTCCTCGGAAAGGAAAGAAAAGAAACTGGAAAAAACTCTGAACTGAGTCAAAAACAGCTTCCTAAGGAGCCACCAAAACAGGTCAAATAATAGCAATTATCTGGGAATGGAGTTTTGAGGCCAAAAATCTTTGCAGGACTCCCCGTTACTTTCAGATAAGATGAAAAGTCTATAGTGGGACATGCAAAGTCTTTTAGGGTCTGGTCCCTGCCTAAATCCCCAGTCTTTTTGGCTGACAAGCTACTTAATGTTTAGACTGACCCTATTTTGTCCCCTCCAGTGGCTGCCAGGCTGCTGTTTTTCACCTGATTGAGAGCTTTTGTTTTCAAAATGATTGTGCGGCTGGGGAGGGAGGATAATCGGAATAGGGCAAATTAGAGCAACACAAAGCTCACTGTTCTTACTGAGATTCAGTTCTTTTTCTTGAGAAATGCTCCCTGGGTTGCTGCAAGTGTTTTGCTAAGTTCCACGGTTCTAGAAGTGGGAATTCTTACCATTTTTGCCAGTGTTCTCATTGCTTTTATAAAGGATGAGATTTTCAGAAGATCTTATTCTGTCGTTTTTTAGTTGATATCCAAACTAAGTTTTAAAGAGTAAATAGAGGAGAGGTTTGTTGTGGCAGAGGTGACAGCTTGGGCAGAAAAAAAAAAAAAAAAAGACGGGAGAAAGTTTGACATATGCAGAAGCACTGCAAGCAGCTTGGAATTGCTGGAACATGAAGTTGAGACAAAGGAGCACAGGGAAAAAAGTCTGAGGAGGCAGGCAGTTGTCAGATAATGAGTGGTCCATGTGCTACATTTGAAGATGTTTAAACTTTTTTTTGTCTGTCTCAGCTGTTTTCCTTTCAGGGCCAATTTCAAACCTCAGTGATTGCTGAAAACCTGGTATAGCCACGCAAACTCACAAGTTTTGAATTATCTGATACTAGTAACCTTCCCCTCACCAACTAAGCATTGTTCACCGGTGGTCAATACTTCTATATAATTATCTCTTTAAAATTTCTAAATGCATTTTTAGCTAGCCAATCCTAGCATTCAATACCTATCACTGCATTAAAAAAATGGGAGGCATTTGGGAGACCTGTATTAATTGATTACCGGAGAGATTATTGAGAAGTGCTCCCAGGTTCTTATTTTGGAGTATAACTCTTGATGATACAACCAGCAAGTGTTAGTTTGGAAACATAGAAACCATTTTAGGTATTTTCACCAGGAAGAACTTAATATGAAGACTTAGAGGTTCCTATAACCATTGGATATGTTGGGAAGATTGAAGATCGAGAAGGTTTTCAGTGAATCCTAAAGTGGGGTGGTCACAAGAGGCCATCCTTGATGATCTTAGCTAACTGCAGCACAAATGAATAATTTTCAAGGAACCCTTGGGAGCTGCTGGCAATCCCCACATCTATCAGTTGCCAGTGCCTACATTTTTGCTTAGCAACTAATACAGGAGAATAGTGATGTATCTTCTGTCTGTGAAACTTCTTGCAAACACCTCACATTGGTAGCCGGGTATGCTTGCTGCTGTACCACTGAGCTCTCCATTCAGCAATGAAGGAATTACCTCTTAGCTGCTGGGAGTGTTACCAGATGAAATTCTTCAGATATCAGCTATCTTTAGAAATTGCCCTCTGCTGAAGTTCAGAACCACCTTTCTCAAGGCCATGTTCTCTTCTCAAAGAAGCCCACCTTCAACAAGTGGTCAGTGTAAGGATATAAAGGTCCCAACTCATCCCACCACCACCGGATACTCTGAGCTACAGTCGTCTCCCAGCTATTCTCCCTGTGTGGATCAAGTCCCTGTCCACCCCATCCTCACTATAGCAGGAAGGAGGTAGTCAAAGGCAAATCTGATTATTTCCCCCCACCAGCCTCTCAGATGACCCCCAATGCTCCTGTCTCTTGGTATCCACCTCCTTGGTAGTCCCCTCCCACATTGCATCAGAGTAGGTCTGTGTTTCCCATAGATGTTGGTAGAAATAATGGAATGTCACTGCCAAGATGAGGTTATAAAAACCCTTTCCTGTTGGGCTGGCTCACACTCCCTCTCACTTGCTCTGGGGGATACAGCTTCTCTGGGGCACACAGCTGCTCTATGCTGAGTGGCTGTATAGAGAGGCCCGCAAAGAGGAAGAGAGACCTCCTGAGTGATTCTGGAAGCAGATCCTCAGCCCCAGTCAAGCTTCACACAATGGGAGCCCCCAGTGCAGTGATTGCAACCTCTTGTGGGACCCTGAGCTAGAACCACCCAGCTAAGCCACACCTGAATTCCTCACCCTCAGAAATGGCATGAGATAATCAGTGTTTGTTGTTTGAAGCTGCTAAGTTTTGGGGTAATTTGTTACATCACAAAAAATAAGTATCATCCAGTGGTTTCCCAAAATTCTTTAACATGGTTCTAAAGGCTCAATATGATCTGACCACTGACTATAATGTCTGCACATCTGCCGCCATCTCCTCTCTGCCGCATACTTTTCCTAGACTATCCTTCCACCAATACTGTTACCACTCTGCACACACCATTTCCACTGCCAAGAACGTGCTCCTCAGATTTGTTCATCAAAGTTAAAATCTACTTCCTCACATTTCAGTCCAAGCCACTTCCTCATGGAAGCCTTCTTTTGTCTCCCAAATGACTAAGTCGAATCCTTCTTTTATAAGCCAGGATGGCCTCACTCACTCACTTCTCTTTGAGGGCACTTGCCTGGTTTAATAATAGCTAATATTTATTGATGAATTACTATGTGCTGGCACAATCCTAAGTGCTTTGCATAATGCATATAAACCCTCACAACCATCCAGCAAAGTGCCCCCACTTTACAGATGAAGAAACTGAGGCACAGAAAGGTCCAGAATGTTGCTGAAGGTCACCCAGTGAGTATGCAGATTTACATATTCCTGTGTGTTTATTTGAGTGCATCCATTATTCCAGGAAAGTGGATGCTCCGTCATGGCAGACACCTCTTCTTCTTTTGCTCACAGTGGCCCTAAGTCTTCTTTCCTAACTCTCCCAATCGTATAAACATGGAGTTGTCAGTGAACCTAGGAAAGGCCTGAGTTACAGAATTTCCATGGAGCAGGGAACAAACAGACCCTGTAGCCCACTTTGAGATTTGGACATGCAAAGGTCAAACTGTGTGGACAGGGGCTTCTTTATGTGACCGGTTCTTCTGTTCCTTCCTTCTCTGCTAATACAGTCCTGCTGTTCAAAATGAACTCCAGAATAGCACAAAGTACAGGCAAGGAAGGTTTTCAGGAGGGAATACTGCCAACCAGGCAGGACTGGAGCCCTAGACATTTTCTTTCTGGGCAGCAGGAGCACATTTCATCAATGGTGGGGGTGTGGAGCCTGGGGCCAAAGGCTGAGGCAGACAGACTTCCAGGAGATGAGGCCATCGCCGGCAGCTAATGCCCAGGACCCCACAGTCAACCCTCTGCCACTCAGGTCCTGCCAGACAGGAGCAGCAGGCACAGCCACCCAGGCAGAAGAGAGGATGGTGCACAAGGAGGGCGTAATGCCAGATGGTGGAGCTGGATGAATGGCCAGCCAGCCGGCACCAGCCAAGTGCCAACTGTTAGCAGAGCCCAAGCAGCACAGTAGAAGGCAGGAAGTGGGGTGGCTCACCCCAGCTCCTCCCAGGGTGCCGGGGCTGACAGCCAGGGGTCCACCCTGGTGAGGCAGGACCCTCTCCTCCTCACACTGTGCAACGAGCTCTGATCCTGGGGTCATAAGATGTTGGTTCAAACCCAACTACATACTAGCATGTGACCTTAACCAAATCACATGACCGTACCTGCTCTGATTGGGCAGGTGCCATGGGAACAAACTAAGTTACATGTATAGAGATGGTTTGCTAACAACAAACTACAAATGAGTATCTACAGGGTTGCTATGACACTCCAAACACTCATCAATTGTTTTCTGTTTGCAGTCTACTTTTGAATACTAAAAGTGTGGGCCCACCTAAAGGGATTACAAGTTAAAACAACATAGACTTGGTTCACAGCAGTTACAGATCCATCAGTACTGCAATTACCAGGGGCTCATGGTCTTTGTCAAAGCGGCCTGGGCTTGCCATCGGTCTAGTAAACCTTTTCCCTGGGCCCCTCTCTGGCACTCACTGTTCCCCTTCTCTCACTCATGCTTGTTGCTGGAGTAATGTCCTCTGGTGATGGCTCTGGCCACTTTGCAAGGCCTTCCCTCTTCACCCTCCCAACAAGCTTATCTCCGTCCACTCCATTCCCTTCTTCTTGGGGCCCATTCACATAAGCACTCCCTGATAGATGTTAGAGTAACAGTGTGTGTACTGAGTTGTAGCAAAAAATAAATTTAAACGTGGATCAAAACTGGGCGGCTTGCTGAGGAAATGTTTTCAATCCACCTGGGCACGCCACGTTTTGTTTGAACTCATTGGCTTCCACACCGGCTGTGTGATGGGGACATGCCACCCTAACCTCTCTGTGGGAATGCCAGGCAGACAGATGCAGAACGAGCTCCAAGGGCCCTGCTGGTAGTGCTCAGTCTTGAAAAGGTCTAGCGGTTTGAGTCTCTCTTCAATGAGATACTCTAGATTTTGTAACTCTGCAAAGTTTTTATTCATCTGACATAAGTTCATTTCATCTAAGTGGTTATGATTTCCCCACTGTGAGCCAGATATTGTGCTAGAAGCTTCTATAGAAATAGGAACCAGGCTGGGTGTGGTGGCTCATGCCTGTAATCCCAGCACTCTGGGAGGCCGAGGTGAGGGAATCACTTGAGGTCAGGAGTTTAAGACCAGACTAAGTGAGACACCATCTCTATCAAAAAAAAAAAAAAAAAAAAAAGAAAGGAAAAAGAAAGAAAGAAAAGGAAAGAAAAGAAAAAAAAGAAAAGAAAAGAGGACCCAGACACAGCCCTACCTTCAAGGTGCACTGTAGTAGAACGGTTTCCAAAGTAATGAGTAAGTTGTCTCGACTGTACTAGAAGGCTCTACAGAGTAGGCAGCCTTTGAATAGAGTCTTAGGGTCTTAAAGAATAGTCAAGAATGCTGGGGCAGAGTTTGCAAAGACATAGGACATGAAGGCAAACATAGCTGTGCCATGATGGGTGTTCTGGGTCAGCCTAACTCTGTCAGAGATGCTTCAGGAAACCTCCCAGCCAAGGCCTGGGAAGAGGAGACAACCAACCCTCAGCTCCAGCTAACTGTCACCCTATGGAAGACAGGCTCAGCTTGGCCTCCTCTTGGAGCTTTCAAAAGATATCAGCAATTCAGATTTCACACACACACACAAATTCCCTGATTTTTCATTGTTGGTGACCAATTCAAAGAAAAAAAGACTGTTCGGGCCAATTGCAACAGATGCTATGGTGCCCCAAACACAGCCAGTCATCTTCCAGCTGCTCTGAGCATCAGGCTTCCTTCCCCTTCCCCAGCTTGCCTTTCCCTTCACTCCTGCTCTGCCTCTCCCCTTCTCCAGCCTGCACATTTCTTCCTTCACTATCATAGGTGTTTCTCTCTCTTTTTCCAAGACAGTTCTATAGAGTGGAACTATCACAAGTTTTGAAGTCAGCCATCCTAGTAAAATTCTAGGTTGCCATTTACCATGTGATTTTAGGTAGGTTTTAGGTAGGTCTTTTTCTTGATGTCCTGAATGGGCAAAAGAGGGTAAGAATATCCACACTGCAAATTTGTCACAAGATTGCATGACATCAGGTCCATAAAGAGCTTGAAACATGGGTCCCCTGAAATATTGGGTCCCCTGCTCCCAGTTTGCTTCTTTTGTTTCATTTCTTCTTCCTCACTTTCTCTGTTGATTAGAAGAATTAGGCAGAATAAGTAAAACACCAGATAAAATTTTCTTTACATTGTATTTTAAGAAAAACATTAGATTAGATAACATAATTTTTTATCTACATAGATTCTAATTTTTCTTTTTTTGTTGTTGCTGTTATTTCATACCTATAAATTAGTGGGCAAAATTCCCAGTAAATAAATAATAAAGAATAAGGGCAAAATTCCCAGTAAAGAAAGTGGTCATCAGAAGCCAAGAGTGTTTCAAGAGTGGTGAGCCCTTGAGCCACCCAATGAAGTTACACCATTCACACCTGGTGAATCATAGCTTCCTGCCCAGACGCTATGTTCTCTTTACTTCCTAAGAAGCAATGATGCATTCTCAAGGGCAATGAACATGAAGGAACACAGAGCACATGCCAGATGTCCGATCCTTCTGGCCATAGGTACTGAGGCAGAGATAGAGCCTGGCATGCCTCTTCTACCATATCTTTCCATTTTTAATGTGCAAAGTGAGGTGCTATGCTAAAATCCTGTTTTCTTCCAAGTGTTTTATGAGGCTTTCATATGCACTCTGAATCATCATTTGATTTGGTTTATTACAAGTGATACAATTCAGAAATAGCCAGGTGGAAGAGATGCACAGGGCAAGGTGTGGAGAACAGGCACCCATGCCTCCCTGGGTGAATGACACCTCCCAATACTTCAATGTGTTCACCAATTTGGAAGCTCCACAGGTGTTTCCTGAAGATCTTCCAAAGCCAGGCCCCAGGCCCTGCCTCTATAGAACTGATCTGTCACCTGAGACTCCAAGTGCAGACCAGAGGAGGTATTTGGAGCACCAGCTTGAAATCCTGTAGCTAGAGTTCAGGAGAGTGGGGTGTCAAACAGGAGCTAGAGAGAGGAGTTGCCTGGCTGTGAGGCTGGGAAAGAGGAAGGCCTGGTTAGGATTAGTCCATTATCCAATACAAGGAAATTCATTTTGAGAAACAAAATTAAATGCTAAGCCCCCCAACCTACTGAAAGGACCATATCTTGCTCAAGGGGACCACAGAGCAACCTTGAAAACTGACTTCTCAGCCTTGATGGGATGGGAGATCAGACAGACCTAGTTATACCTGCTCCTTTGTTAGCCACAAATAGACTTTCTTCCCTAAAGGCTGAGCAGAAACCATACCTTTCAAATCCACCGCTGATATCAACCAACTGTCTAACACTTCCCCTCCTTTTATGCCTAACAAGAGACTCAGCTACTCAGGAGGTTGAGGCTGGAAGATCCCTTGAGCCGAGGAGTTCTGGGCTGTGGTGTGCTATACCAATTGGGTGCTTGCACTAAGTTTGTCATCGATATTGTGACCTCCTGGGAGTATGGGGCCACCAGGTTGCATAGGGAGGGGTGAACTGGCCCAGGTCAGAAATGGAGCGGGTAAAATTTCCTGTGCTGATTAGTAGTGGAATCGTGCCTGTGAAAAACCACAGCACTCCAGCCTGGGCAACATAGTGATACCTGTCTGAAAAAAATAAACAAATGAATAAAAAAGAGCCCATCAACCACCCAGTAGTTACGACCAGTCTACAGAGAATTTCACGTCCTCTGCTTTACCTTTTGGTATCAGAAGGCTGACAACTTCAACTTCAGGTCATGCTAATGCTGCCATTATTTGTACATAGGACAGATGAAGGGGCATGAAGTTCCACTGCACATATGCATGTTTCTCTTTTCATAAATATTCATGATCCCTCCCATAGCCTATTGAATATGTATATTTGACCACTCCATTCAAGGTATTTTTTTCCCTTTACCCCTCCCTCAGAGTGCCTATTTCTGGCTTCTGGCTTCTGGCCAGAGGCTACATTTCCCATTCTGCCAGAATGGCCACCTGCAGGCTGCAACCCTTTATGAGAAATAAAGCTCCCTTTTTTAAATTTATGAACCTCATCATTTTTCAGTTGGCAATTGTATGGGCACTGGGGAGTCACTGAAGGATTCTTTACCGAAAGAAACAGATCAAACTGGGCTTCAGAAAGATTATGCTGACTGCAGATGAATTAGACAAGACCCATACTGGGCATCTCTTGCTTAGATGATGCAGTAGCCTTCTAACCGGGCCTCTTGCATTCACATTTGCCTTGCTTTAACCGAGCCTCAAATCAGCAGCCAGAGAGATCCTGACAAAATGTGTTAGGTGTGATCGCCAAGGCCTCCGAGGATGCCTCCCTTGTGGTCATGAAGGCTAATGTTCTTTCTACAGCCTTAATCCCTGCGCAACCTCCCTTAACCTTGTCCCCCAACTGCCCTCTCCTCGCTTCCTCCACAGCGGTCATGCTCATATATCCACATGACCCCCTGCCCTTTCTGCGTCCCATCGTCAGGCTCTCTCCTCATGTTGTTGCACTTGCCCTTCCTGCTCTTCCCTCACCTATCACAGAGCGGCTACCTCCCTCCCTCAGGTCCTCACTCAAGTGTCACCTCCCCAGGGAGGACTGCCCTGGCCCGCTTCTGTAAAATCACACTGTATGGCAGAAGCACTGGACAGCAGTAACTTAAACATATCCTGAAAATAACCCTATGATCTGAGACAAATGTGTGTTTGGAGTTCCAAGCTAAGAAATCCAAGAGTGGCCAACCTAGAGATTCACTCTTTATCTATGAAGAACATCCTAGCCCCTAGCCCATCCCTTGGAACGCGGGCTGTACAGGGGATTGAGGCCCTTTGTTTTGGTTGAAATGAAGGTTGCTAGGTAGAGGTTGATAAGTGAAAACGCCATATAAACTGCATGCTTTTTATACACAGTAACAGTTTTCCTGTCCAGCCCACAGCCTCTGGATGACCCTGTGTGTAAGTCCTCAAAAAACCTTATGTCTTGTTTGCTGGCTCCAGGTCTCTTTTTTGGTCTGTTGAACACTGTGCCATCAGTATTGGAGTCAAGAGAGCTTTGCATCACACACACACACACACACACACAGACAGACACATACACACTCTCCCCACTTCATAGCTGGACTGCAGTGCATCGTGGCACCTGATACAAGGAACAAGCAGGTAGTGAATGGAGCCCTTGCTCCACTTGCCAAGGAATGTCCCATTGTGGTTCGCTTTGCCCAGAGGAAGGGTGCTTTGACTGAGCATGAAGGCCAAACTATATCCTGCAGAAAGAGGGCACTGTTTTATTTGTCTAGAATCTGCCTCATTCTGCACTCATCCCCCTCCCTTTTACTTATCATCACCTTACATGTTACATAGTTTATTTCTTTACCTCCTTGGTGTCTGTCTCCCCTGCTAAAATGTAAGCTCCGTGAGTTTCAATCAATACTCTTTCCTTGGGGTCTAGAACAATGCCTGATACGTAGTAGATGCTCAATAATATTTTCTGAATGATTTATGGGTGAATAGATGGAAGGCAGGAAGGTAGAAGAGAAGGAAGAAAAGAGAGGAGAGAGATTAGAGGCAGGGAAATGCAGTCTATGTTCATAATTTATACGAAACAGAATAATAACTAAGGTGGTGATATGACTGTTTTGAGTATAATCTTGCTTTTCTCTGACCCTCTCCAGCTAATTGTATCACCCAATCAATCCCTGTAAACCTCTGGGTGAGACGAAGGAGGGATCCCCTCTTTTAGGGGCCTACAGACCCCAAGCATGGAAATAAAGGAAATCCTGAGTTCCTTCACAGGAAATTCCGGGCACCTAGCTAGCCCTGAGAAGTAAATAAGTAATTTGTTAAACAAGAAGGTAAAAGCAGCCTAAAACAATAGCTAAAAAAGTTAGAGTCCCAGAGATGTTTGCTCTCCCTATGGAAATTAAAGATAACATCTTAACATATGTCCCTGAGTTGTCTTTCAGAGGCTGGGACCCCCACAGTACTGATCCGCTGGCACTTAGACCCCAGATGAGGGAGAAGCGAAGACTAAACTTTGCTTATCGCCCTTTGTTCTAATGTTCTTCCTAAGGGGCTTGGAGACAGTCACTCCCCTAACATTTTTCTACTGACCTACAATTTTTAAACAAAGCTTCTCTTCCTTAACCAATGGTAAATCAGAAGATCTTTAAATCTGCCTCTGCCCTGCAAGCAGGTGCTTCAAGATATCCCCCCTTTTTGTCCAAAACCAACGCGTAACTTTCATATATTGATTGATGATTTTGCCAGTAGCGTCATCTCTCCTGAAATTTACCCCTCCTTTAGAAACCCTTACCTGCAAGCCATTAGGGAGTTTGGGTCTATCAGCATAAGCTGCCCTGATTCGCCTTGCTTGATGCTCTACAATAAGTGCCTTCCTTTCTATCACGGCAGAAACCTCAGTGTGAGCATCTGGTTTCATTGCACCAGGCGAGTGGTCGCCGGTTTGGTTCTGTAACATGAATATCACCATGCCCAGGACAGCGACTCCAAATTTCTACACTCCTCAGTTTGATGTAGCTTCTCTTTGGCCTTTGTGTCTGTTATTTCATTTTCTTGGTCCCGGTTGGTTTTTTCATATTAAAACCCATTTTTATCTCGGTCTCCATTTCTCCCATTTGAATTTTCATTTAAGCCCAAGTGATTTTCTAATAGCTTGAGTCCCTTATTGAGTCATTTGTCTCAGGGCCAAATGCAGAGATGATGGCTCCGCTTTCTCTCTGTGTGCTTAGCAGAGAGGCTTTTGCTTATGAGCCTGGGGTGCTGAGCAGTTTAAGAAAGTGCCCTTGGGCTGTGACTGCACTGCCATCCTGAAGAGGTGACCTCTCCTCATTGAAGGGAAGGGAGAGGCCTTCCCAGGCTCCTCTCTCACCCCAATTCCTCCCCCAATCAAAACACTTGCAATCTGGGTGGCAATTGATGCAATAAGGTTCAAAGGTAAAAAGCTAACCAGGCTTTGTCTTTTAAATGAAAACCCCATTCTGAAATAGAGCACAGCAGGTGGGCAGGAGCTGCACTCCTTTCGAAAGCTGTCACACATCTGTGCAGAGGCATGGTTTGGTTTTTTTTTCTTTTTTTTTTTAAGCAGCAACTGCAGCAGCAGCCTGGGAACCACTCCGTACCTGCTGCTCAGGCTTAGCTGCTTCTCTGCAAACTGTATTCAGTGGCAGGCCATTTCCCTGTTAGGGAGGGCCTGTTGGGTGGGGGGGTTTCCTTGTCTCTAGGGACCAGCTTTGGAGCCAGAGCATTGCATTCCCCACCTGAAAATCCCAAATATGCATTTTCTGCTTCTGAAAGGAAATCACTGTCCATGAAAGCTAAAAACACCCACTGTCCAGAAAAAAATCCACACACATATGCATATGTGTATATATATATAGAAGTATATATAAGATGTACAATTGAATAATATATAGCGAATAGTATATTAATAATTAATAATATTTATTAGTAATATATTATTCAAATTTGTCATCTCACTCCTCCTTCAGTAGAAGTTCTTTAAGATACAGGATGAAAATTTCGGTGACTGTAGATATCTTTCCTCCTTGAGGTACTCAGGATTGGGTCATTGTGGATTGGAGGATCCATGGGTAGATTTTTAAATTCAAAACTGGGGGCTAAAGCAGCTGTCTGGGCAAACCAGATTAATACATTAAAAAGAAATAAAACCCAGAAGTGACTGGAATTTCCTTACTTGGAGTGGCACGTTCTACATTTGCTGTTTTGTCAATGGAGAGCGAGACCGGGGTATTTTCTAAGCTTCCTGGTCTCCCAGGAGAACTTTGTTTAGTTCTTTAAATCACAGCTTTTAAATTCCTGGCCAGCTGCCTAAAGGCTGTATTGTTGAACCTGCCTTTTGTCTTCTTCATAACTGTGCATACCCTCACAGGATCTTTAGGGGTTAAGGAATTGTCCTTCAGTGAGTTTCAGTCAAAGGAGGCAGAACCTGGAACTCAACATCAGCCCTTTTGGTGGGGCTTAGGCAGCTTTCCGGATGGGAAGAGGGCTTACCCCCAGCGGTCTGCATGTAGCTCTTCAGGCTAAAATGCCTGTCATCTGCTACAGATCAAATGCAGGACTAATTGGCACTCCTGAGCCAACTCATTTTTGGATGAGTTTCCTTCTGATGTTTTAAAGCATCTCAAAAGCCTCTTCTATAAATGATTCTCAAGGACCCTCGCAGAGAGAGATTAGTCTCTTCACTATAATAGGAGTAGGCTTTGGTCCAGATTTATAACCATCCTATCTTTCATATTGAATAATAAAATCTAGGTTTAGTTTAATTTCTTCTAATTCCTTTTCAGTAACTTATCTTAGAAGCTTAACCAAAAAGAGGAGAATGAAGAAGGAAATCAACTCATTTGCCACTGTCAAAACAGTTATAAGGCGAAAGATGTATGTGGTCTGAAGAGAAACCAGAGAATTATATAACTTAAAAATGATTTCAGGCATGTGCAAATGGGATAATTAACAAATATATCAAAATGAATAGGGGGAAATTCTAATGCTGTAAGCTAGAAATTTCATGAAAACATGCCTGCAGAGAGCAAACTCTTTTTTTTTTTTTTAAAAGAAAGAAAACCATAATAATTATCATAAGGTCACTACTAAGTGCCAGACATCAGGCTGAATTTTTTGGAGGCACTAATGTATCTAATTTCCATGAAGCCTTTTCAAAGTAAATGTTATTCTCCCCATTTTACAGAAGGGGACACTGAGACTCAGCAATATTAACTGACTTACCCTATCAATAGATAGTAAGTAAATTTGAACCCGGGGCTACTCAGCTCCAAAGTCCTTTCTATTTACATAACTGTCATTAAAAAAAAAATCTAACAACGATAATGACAGCAGCAATAACTCTAAGAATGTGTAAGAAAAGAAATTTGAAACACAATTATTTACAAATATTTTATACTTTTAAAAGACTCTATTCATTTCAGGTTTCTGAATGTCTGTATCCGCATTAACCAATAGAATTTTCTGCAGTGAATGTAAATATTTTATCTCTGTGCTATCCAATCAGGTAGTCACAAGATACAGAGAAATACTGAGCAATGAAATTGTGTTTTATGTGACCAAGAATCTCAATTCTTAATTTTATTTCATTTTGAATAATTAATTAATAATTAATTATTTAATTTCTATTTAAATAACCACATGCTGTATGCCTAATGGATCAGGCAGCACCAGATCTACATATTTATAATTAAAATGCTCAAAGACAATTTCGGAAAGAGGAAATTTTAATGCAAGTTTAGTGCCAAAGCTGATATTTTTCGTTAATGCCATTAATGAAATTCCTGGAAAATAGATGAGTCTCATGTAATTGCAGACTCACCCATGGGTATTTATACTGTGGATTGAGAGTTAGTTCTCATAATGAATTCCTACATGTCATCAATGCCCAAATGGATTTAGGACACAATTTTAATTCTCACGTCTGCAATTCTCACATCGACAAGGGACACATTTTATTTTATAATAGTAAATTTAAATATGGCAGAGGAAAGGATTTTGCTTTTTTTCACTACACACACACACACACACATTTTTCCTGAAAGCCTTTTTTTTGTATTATAAACATACAATCCAGATTCCAGTTATTCTCAAAACCAAGCACTTTTTTTGTTGTTGTTCTTTATTTTGTAATGTATGATAGTGTGTGATGTGGTTTGGCTCTGCGTCTCCACCCAAATCTCATATCAAACTGTAATCCCCGTACTCCCCGTGTGTCAAGGGAGGGACCTAGTGGGGGTGATTGGGTCATGGGGGCAACAGTATTGCTGTTCTCATGATCGTGAGTGAGTTCTCACGAGATCTGATGGTTTTATAAGTGTTTGACAGTTCCTCCTTCGCACACACCCTCTCTCTCCTTCTGCCTTGTGAAGAAGGTGCCTGCTTCCCCTTCTGCTATAATTGTAAGTTTCCTGAGGCCTCCCCAGCCATGTGGAACTGTGAGTCAATCAAATTTCCTTTGTTTATAAATTACCCAGTCTCAGGTGGTATCTTCATAGCAGTGTGAGATGGACTAACACAATATGTAAAGATATGACCTCCAAAATGTTATCAGAGACACTCTGACCCACATTCGCTCAGATAGGTTACAATTCCTCCCTGCTCAGGGGAAGATATTTCTGCCTCATCCAGATCCCTTTCCTGGCCATCACCCATCCCTCAACTGCTGTGAGTGTTGCCTGCTAATGGCTCAAAGCTGCCCCTTCTCTAAAGAATGGCCATGGAAAAATGGGAACCCCTAGCCCAGGAGACTACACCTTCCTACAATCCATACTCATTCATCCTTGGGGGATGACAGGGTGATGGAGGAGCAGGTTCCAAAAGACCAATCTCCCTGGTCAAAGTAGAACCAATTTTATGGTACAATTCTTGCTCCAGAGCTCCCCATGGGATCAGGCTGGTGGTTGTCTCCAGGCGAGTTTATATCCTTCCTTAACTCCTTGCCATAGTCTATTCAGGATGCTATAATAAAATGTCATAGGCTGAGGAGTTTATAAACAACAGAAATTCATTCCTCATGGTCTGGAGGATAGGACAGCCAAGATTAAGGTACTGGCAGACTCAGTGTCTGGTAAGGGCCCACTTTATCACAGACGGTGCCTTCTCTGTGTCCTCACATGGTGGAAGAAGTGGACAAGCTTGCTTGGGGTTATTTTATGAGGGCACTAATCTCATTTCCGATGACCCCACCTCCCAATACCATCACTCTGGTGATTACTTTTTAACATGTGAATTTTAGAAGGACACAAACATTGAGACCATCGCCCTCTTCCTCTGTTCTATCTTACTTCCCCATCCCTTCCCCAGATACCACAAGCTCAATAAGTCACATGCACCTGAATCCTTGTCTCAGGTCCTGCTTCTAGGAAAACCTGCCTAACACACCATCTCAAAGACCTGAGTTATTTGCACGACCAAGAAGTTGCCTGTCAATGTCTGGGCTCACATGTTCCTCCTCAGAAAAGTATAGAAGATATTTTCACTAATAAGCTTTGAGAAACAGTAAACTTTTGTTTGTTCTTTTCCATGCAAAAATTTATCTAAGACATTCCAGAGGTAAAAGGGTTATGTGATATCACCACAGCCTAGATTTGGAATGCAAACCCAACTACAAAATAGAGGCTGTCACTCCTGCCTAGTTAATCAGTCAAAATGGGAGTGCTCATTGGAGTAAGTATATTTTCTGGCTACAGCACAATTTAGAAAGGCATGATGGCTAATTTTATGCATCAACTTGACTGGACCACAGGGTGCGCAGACATTGGGCTGACCATTATTCTGGTGTGTCTATGAGGGTGTTTCTGGATGAGATTTGCATTTGATTCAGTAGAATGAGTAAAGCAGATTGCCCTTCCTAATGTGGGTGGGCCCCATCCAATCAGTTGAAGACCGGAATAGAACAAAACAGCTAAATAAGACAGAATTGCTCCTGTCTGATTGAGCTGGGATATTGGTCTTTTTCAGCCTTTGAACTTAGTCTAAAATACTGGCACTTCTTGGGTCTTGAGCCTGCTGGCTTTCAGACTGGAACTTACACTATCCACTTTCCTGGCTCTCAGGCCTTAGGACTCAGACTGGGAATATCCTATCAGCTTTCTTGGAGCTTTGGCTTGCGGCTATAGACCTTGGAACTTCTCAGCCACATAAACTCATGAGCCAATAACTTATAATGAATGTCATTTGATATCTACCTGTATTCTATAACCAGATAGATTGATTGATTGATTGATCATCAATCATAGGTAATCTCCTATTGATCATGTTTCTCTGAAGAACCTTGCCTAATACAGAAGGTAAATTTTGCATAAGCTGATTGTTTAAGATTTAGATTCAGTAGACAAGGAAGCAAAAGAGTACACAGTGGGTTTTACATATAAAGTTATGATAACCACATCTCATTTCTTAAGCATACACACACACACACACACACACACACACACACACACACACACACACACACATGCAAAGGGCTTAGGCCAAAGGAAAGGAAATATGCATTCTGTATGTCCTGTGTTGCCCCCAGTCCCACTGAATATTAAACAAGAACAAAAGCACTCATTTAGAATATACAATGATTTGGTAGAAAACAAAGTGTCAATTTATTCATCCATAATGAGAAATAAAACCATCAAGCAGATTGGATTCTGATGTTTGCTGTTCAGTTTATTCTACCCCTGCAGGCAAATTTACAGGGGAAACTAAATTGAAACTAGAATTTTTTATTGTCTGAGGAGCAGAAGGGATTTGGATGACTCTCCATGCAGAAGTCACTCATCTATGACCACCTGACTTTCTGCTCTTCCTGTGGGGCACGCCAGCTGCAAAGCGGCTTGGGCCAGGTCTCTCTCCCCTGAGCAAGGATGGAGGCCCCTTGCCAGCAGAAGCCTCTCTCGTTGTCATTTTTCTGGACTTTCTTGACTGGCCAGCTCCCTTTTGTCTAAGTGCCATATTTTATAGGTTTTTTCTGTAACATTTTTTTGGTCCTGTTTATTTTTTTCTGATGTCAAAGATATATGATCATTTATAAAATCTTTGGACCAAGTAACAATTTCTTACCACCTAGAGATAATCACTGAGAAATGAGAGCAAAGTGAGTACCTGCCTTGTAGTGAAGAATAAAGGAGCATGCATGGAATTGAGGACATTGCCTGGAGCATAGAAGAGCTCAGAATGATCTTTCTCACACCTTTTTAAATATTCTTTATATCGAGGTTCAGCAAACTTTTTCTTTAAATAGCTGGATAGTAAATAATTTAGACTTTGTGGGTCTCATGGTCTTGCAACTACACAACTCTGTCACTGTACTGTAAAAGCAGCCACAGATACTATGTAATGAATGCTTGTGCCTGTGTTCTAATAAAACTTTATTTACAAAACAGTCAGCATGCCACCTTTGGTCCAAGGGCCATAGTTTGCCGACCTCTAATCTACATCATCATCTAAAATGGCTCCAGAGTAAATAATGGATTTCATTATTAAGAAAAAATTTTATTTTCTAGTAAAATAATTTACAAATGCTTCTCTCTTTGCTTTTCAAATGTGCCTTTTGTTCAGTATCAGGATCAATTTATAAATAATTGCTCAGTATAACTTCTGGGTGTGCTTCAGGCATGAGAAGTGGGGCACGTTTCCTGACGGCAAATGTTGACAGCACATCTACTCGGGCAGAATGGGCCCAGCGACCCAGCCATCCGTCCTCTCAGAATGCACCACACGGGTTTCCTAGAATGCATACACAAGGGTATTCATGGCAGAATGGTGTCATATCCAGGAGCTGAATGCAATCCAAACACCTGTGGAGTAGAAAGGATAAATTGTATATTATAACATAAAATACTATATGGCAATGAGAATGAACTAACTACAACTGCATACAACAGCATGGATGCCTCTCACAAACATAATGCTGAGTGGAGGAAAGAGAGCATGCAATTTGATTTTAGTTTCATACAGTTCAAAAACTAATCCATGATGTTGAAATCACATAAGTGGTTTTCCTTGGGAGAGAGGTAGTTAGTGGCTGGGAAGGGTAGGAAAGGGCTTCTGGAGTGCTAATAATTTGTTAGTCCGGGGACTGATTTCACAAGCAAATTCACTTTTATGAAGCTCTATTTAAATTTTTTAAAAATTGCAACAGTTATTTTAACAACTACCTATATGAAAAGACAGCCACATGCCAGGCACTATGCCCTTGACACCAGTTGTCTATCTAATCCTCACAAAACTCCTCCAAAGTGTTTTCTCAGCCCCATTTCGTTATGAAAACAAAGGCTCAGAGAGGTTAAGAAACTTGCTCAAAGTCACACAGGTAGTGAGTGGCTGAACTTGATGATATTCTGCAAACAGACACCAGGAGAAAAATATACAACTTTATGAAATCGGTCTATAAACTGGGTATCCTAGTGGGACCGTGTTATGAGATTTTGAGGAGGGAGAAATCTTGGAGATGAAAGACGGAGGTGACACCTGCACTGTGTTGAGAAGCAGGAGGAAAGAAGGAGGTGTGTGCGCAAGGCTGAAGCACCTCAGTATCTAAGTACCTCTCCCTCCCCTTCAGTCTGGACTGCCATAGTGCAGACAGGGGGAATGGAAACAGGAAGGTTTCTCCTGCTCATTGATTCCTTTTCAAAATATACACCAGCTCTAGCATGGCTCATCATGGAAGTGATGATTTCTCCTGGGAGGAACCAATGGTTCCAGAATGAATCCATGCACAGACATGGCTTCTGTGGGCTACAGCCTTAGATGTTATATTTGTAATCAAAGCAGAAAAAGCCCTGACTCTGGGTGATTAAATATGGAGAAAAACTAAGAACGCCATATAACCAGTCTTCTCTAGAACTACTGTAGGTCCAATTCTGTCCCTTGGCCCCCCCCCCCAGAAACTCGCATTACAGAGTCAGTATTTGCAAGCTTGGTGCTAGACACTACAACATCTTATTTTTTTAAAATGATGGTCTTAATGTAACCTGGTTCATATAGAAGCTTGTGAAAATATTCATATGTCCCCAAATAGAAATAGGAGAGTCTATGACCCAATAAACAAATACTGCAAAAAACTGGTAACTTTCAAATAAAGTCTATCTGTAGCACAAGCAGTAGAACTTGAGAATTTGCAACATTTATCTGAATCCCTGAAGGTATTAATAAACTTTTATATGGAGCAAACAGTCTAGATGCTAGAAAATATACATCATAATGTTTTATGTTTTATTTAGCTGCAGTACATAAATTCCCCCGGGCCCCACAGGCAAATACTGGTGGGCTATGACTTCCGGCATTTAAAGGGATTCTCAGACATTTATCTTAGCCATTCCAGTGTGATGCTTCCACTCTTTATTGTGGAATCAGTTCCTTTGGGCTTTGGGGAATTTGTGATTGCTGTTTTCAAAATTCTCTTTGCAGAATTTAATGAAGTCAAAATTATACAAAAGAATCATTTTTGAGAGAAGTGAGTCATCTATGTTCTCTATCCGAAGTGCGCATGGAAATCCGTTGCTTTAATTGTATCTAAATACCTTCTCTTTCATACTGGTTTGGTTTATGTACATATATGCCAGCAAAGAAATAGCTATTATGGCTGTAAATTGTACCTGATATGAGATTAATAGCTATAAAAATAGTCCTCGGGGGAATTAGGGGTCTGGTTTAACCATCTCTGTAATGTTCCTGCTTCCAGAGCGATATTTCACGGGTGTTGTAAAATTTATAAGACTATATTCACGAGGTCTGCATGGTTCCAACTAGACAAGACTGGCTGTTTATCTTAGCATTCAGTGTCTAATAGAAGCTGCCTTCATGATATTCCAGGTGTCACAATAAACACACAGTACAAGTGTTTATAGAAGCTGCACTCAATACTGGATCACAGAGCTTACTCTGAAGGTGAAGGAAGAGATCAATAAAAAAAACTGCCCTCCTCTTTCAATAATGACTCAGGAGGGCAGAGGAGGGTAGGCCAGACATGATGGGGGATGAGGGGGTCAGATAATAGTAATTGCCACTTCATTAACCCCCCACAGGATGGAGAGGAAGGAGGAGTGGAATATATTCTATGTACCTCTCATTGTTGGGCTGAAGGCAAACGGCTAACTCCACTGGTATGCTGAGACAGCTTTTACCAGCTCTCAGGAGCTTATTGCTAAATTTTTAGAAATTTTGTGAGCCTGTTGTTCAATACTGCCTTTATGAAATATTGAATCATGCAAACTTACAATTAAATAAAATATACTTAACAAAATTAATAAATGCTCAAAATTCTTCATTTCCTAATCATTGTGCTACATTTTACTATTATCTATGCTCGGCCTTTATCTACATCTCTTGCCTATAAGATGGAAATGCTGAAATGATATGCAACTGTACAACTGGACAACTGGATAACTGTACAAACCTTCCTGGTTGTACAACTTCACAGTCAGGAAAATCAGATTGGTAGCTTGTCCCTCGCTGGAAGTATTTACACCACAGAAACTGGCAAATACTAAATCTCTTAGTGTGTGTGTTTGGTGTGGGATAGCCAGTTAAACATATTCCACTGGTCTATATGTCTGGTTTTATGCCAGTACCATGCTGTTTTGTTACTATAGTTCTGTAGTATGATTTGAAGTCAGGTAATGTGAGGGAGTTTACCAGCACACCATAGCCGAATCCCCTTTTTGCTGTTGTTTTTTTCCTAACATCCTAGTTGTTGATCACAATGGCCACTTGTACCCCTTCCTCACTTTCTATGCCATTCTCTGGCTACCATTTCTTGGAACAGTTGAACAGGCCTTCCTGCTGTGGTTAAAGGAAAACCAAAAGAAGGAAAGATGAAAAGATGGTTGCCATCTTCCCTGTGGCCCTTCCTAGTGAGGTAGCAGACTAGCAGGACTTATTTCCTGGTCCCAGCAGGATGAAATAAGGAAACTGGTTAGAACCAGCATATGGCATTGAAGGTAACCTCTGGTTGCCCTCACTGCTCATCAGCACTCACGCTTACATTACCTGGCTTCAAATCATACTACAGAGCTGTAGTAACAAAACAGCATGGTGCTGGAATGAAAATAGACACATAAACCAATGGAACAGAATAGAGAACTCAGAAACAAGTCCACACACCAACAGTAAACTCATTTTCAACAAAGGGGCCAAGAGCATACACTGGGGAGTCTCTTCAATAAATGGTGCTGGGAAAACCAGATATCCATACACAGAATGAAACTAGACTCCTATCTCTTGCCAAATACATAAATCAAAGTAGATTAAAGACTGTATTTAAGACCTCAAACTGTGAAACTACTACAAGAAAACACTGGCGAAACTCTCTAGGACATTGGTCTTGGCAAAAATTTGAGTATTATCCCACAAGCACAGGCAGCCAAAGCAAAAGTGGACAAATGGGATTACATCAAGTTAAAAAGCTTCTGGGGCCGGGCGCGGTGGCTCAAGCCTGTAATCCCAGCACTTTGGGAGGCCGAGACGGGCGGATCACAAGGTCAGGAGATCGAGACCATCCTGGCTAACACGGCGAAACCCCGTCTCTACTAAAAAAAACACAAAAAATTAACCGGGCGAGGTGGCGGCGCCTGTGGTCCCAGCTACTCGGGAGGCTGAGGCAGGAGAATGGCGGGAACCCGGGAGGCAGAGCTTGCAGTGAGCTGAGATCTGGCCACTGCACTCCAGCCTGGGCGACAGAGCGAGACTCCGTCTCAAAAAAAAAAAAAAAAAAAAAAAAAAAAGCTTCTGCATGACAAAGTAAATGATTAACAAAGTGAAGAGACAACCCACAGAATGGGAGAAAATATTTTCAAATTACCCATCTGACCAGAATATATAAGGAGTTCAAACAACTTTATAGGAAAAAAAAACCCTAAAATATGTTTTAAAATGGGCAAATGATCTGAATAGACATTTCTTAAAAGAAGACGCACAAATGACAAACAGGCATATGAAAAGGTGATCAACATCATTGATCATCAGAGAAATGCACATCAAAACTATAATGAGATATCATCTCACCTCAGTTAAAATGTCTTATGTGCAAAAGACAGGCAATAACAAATACTGGCGAGGATGTGGAGAAAAGGAAACCCTTGTACGCTGTTGGTGGGAATGTAAATTAGTACCACCACTATGGAGAATAGTTTGGAGGTTCCTCAAAAAACTAAACATAGAGCTACTATATGATCCAGCAATCCCACAGCTAGGTATATACCCAAAAGAAAGGAAACCAGTATATAGAAGAGATATCTGCACTCCTATGAGTGTTGCAGCCCTGTTCACAACAGCCAAGATATGGAAGCAACCTAAGTATCCATCAGTGGATGAATAGATAAGAAAACATTGTCCGTATACACAACACAATACTATTTGGCCATAAAAAGAATGAGATCCTGTTATTTGCAACAGCATGGATGGAACTGGAGGTTATTAAGTAAAATAAGCCAGGCATAGAAATGCGAACTTCACATGTTCTCACTTATTTGGGGGAGTCAAAGATTAAAACAATTGAACTCATGGAGGTAGAGAGTAGAAGGATGTTTACCAAAGGCTTGGAAGGGTAGTGGAGGGGTTGGGGGACAAGCAGGGATGGTAAATGGGTATAAAAAATAATCAGAGAGAATGAATAAGGCCAAGTACTTGATAGCACAACAGACTGACTATAGTCAATAATAATTTTTATTTTTATTTTTTTTAGATGGGGTCTCACTCTGTCACCCAGGCTGGAATACAGTGGTGCAATCATGGCTCACTGCAGCCTCGACCTCCCTGGGCTCATGTGATTCTCCCAAGTAGCTGGGAGTACAGGTGTACACCATCACACTTGGCTATTTTTTTTTATTTTTATTTTTTGTAGAGACAGGGCTTTGCCATTACCCGAGCTGGTCTCAAAACTCCTGACCTCAAGAGATCCACCTGCCTTAGCCTCCCAAAGTTCTAGAATTATAGGGATGAGCCACTACCCCCAGCCTTATAGTCAATAATAACTTAATTGTACCTTTTAAAATAACTTAAAGAGTATAATTGGATTGTTTGTAACACAAAGGATACAAGTTTGAGGGGATAGATACCTCATTTACCATGATGTAATTATTACACATCACATGTCTGTATCAAAGTATCTCATTTACTCCATAAATATATACAATATGTACCCAAAAAAACAAAAAATAAAAAAGACACTCCCACCAGTGCCATGACAGTTTACAAATGCCATGGCAACAGCAGAAGTTAACACCTATTTTCTAAAGATTTCTGGATAACTTGCTCCTTAATTTGCATGTAATTAAAAAGTCGGTATAAATACAGCTACCCAACAGCCTATGGGTTAGCCTTGCTCTGCAGAAAGCAGCCACTCTGCTGTACACTGCCGCTTCAGTAAACCTACTTTCCTCTACTGTCAGCTTGCTGTTGAATTCTTTCCTGAGTGAAGCCAAGAACCCTCCCAGATTAAGCCCCACTTTTGAGGCTCACCTGCCCCTGCATCATAAATGTGGATTAAATTCCCATTATTAGTGTCCACTGTTGTCATCCCAAGGCCTGTATGCATCCTCCTGTCCCCCTCTTCCACTTACAGCCCCTCTCTCTTTCTGCATTCCTATGCCCTGGAGAACCTCATACAACACTCTGGGTTTGGGGCGGAGGAAGCAGGAGAGCAGGAAACGGCAGAAAGAGCATGGAGGCAGGTATCAGAAAACCAGGATTTTTGAGCCAATGGTTTGCCACTTTTTAACCTGTGATAAGTCACATGTACTGTGTGAGCTCTATTTTCTCATCTGAAGAATGGGGTGAAAGTAATATCTTCCATGCCTACCTTATGGAGTGCTGTGCAATTGGATGCAGTAATGAGTATATGAGAAGATGATCCATAAACAACCACTTTTACATTTCTGGGTCTTCAATATGTCCCTGTTAAAAAGTATTCTTAAATACTCTACAGAAATAACAAGCACTAACTGATTTTTGCTGAGCATCATAAAATGTTAGAACTAGAAGAAATCTTTCAGATAATCTACCAATGTATTGTTCCGACTTAAGGAAAATCCCAGATCTGCCTCAAATCTTGCCCCCTCAGAAACTATTTTACATAAAACCAAAAGGCTTATTTGGGATCTTTGTGTCAAGAGAAACAAAGACTCATTCAGTTCCTTCAGGAGGAAAAATAGAGAGAGTAGGTTATTACAAAGGCACACATGGATTGTGAAGGTGAGAGCTCATGGAAATAATAGTAACATTGATAATAGCACTTTAGTGCTTTCTATGTTCCATGTATTATTTCTTTTAATCTTTGCAACAAATGTATGAATTGTGTCCTACATTTTCCAATTGAGAAGACAGAGGCTTAGACAGGTTAAATATCTTACACCATTGCACAGCTATGTTGTGCCAAACTGAAATATGAACTAGGGTCTCCAGAACTATGCTTGTAACTTGTATGGCATGTTCTTCCATGAACACAAACTTCAGGGCAGCTGCTCCCCTGGGAACCAACGCCAGGAGGGGTTTGCTGAATGACACAGAGAAGCATGTTCTCTCTCTTGTAGCATCTGCTTCTCTATCAGCTTCTGTGCTGTCTTTTGCTCCCAGGCTTCTAACTTCAGCTTGCTGGACTATAGTGATCACTGCAGCTTCAACTGGACATGTCCTTTCATTAACTCAGTCTCTGGGTTTTCTAATTTCAACTGCCAAGAGTGAATTCACATTGGTCCTTCCTGTCCTTTCTAGCCTGGCCATAAGTTAATTCCTGGATTAGGCCTCTGTTCCTGCTCCAATCAGCTGTGGGCATGCGGCCTGGAATAGCATGTTTTGTACACCCATTCTTTTATTTGACCTCCTAGAGCTTCTCATATTCTTCCTTTTTTATAGCTATTTTTATATTCGTTTTAACTTCTCTTCTTGACAAAAAGAACCAGAAGTACAGACTGATTTAGCTTTGTTTCCAGCATTTAGCACAGTAGCAGGTGTTCCGGGAGGGTTAGTTGAAGAGGTAAACTATCCTTTGGCAGATGGAGAGGCCAGATTTACACTAGTGAAGATAAGTGTATAATTTAAGTAGTAATCTAGGGAATTGAAGGATTTATTACTTTGCTTCAATTCTCTGTTTCAGTGAAAGGATAAAATTCTTGGTCTTTATTATTTAGATTATTGGATCAATTTTCAGTTTCACTTAGCTGATTTCCATTTTCTGCAAGACACCGAGAGTAAGTTTATTTTTTGGGCCATAGTCAAGGTGTATCAATAACCCAGAAAAGAGAAGCAACCACTGGTGTCTCCTAGCCCGCAGGTAGTTCTGGGCTAAGCAGGAAGGAGCACACTTACTCCTGGTAACTACCTCTGGTTCTTTCCATCGAGGCACACTAGAAGACTTCCAGATACTCTTTGCAGCCGTGTTGGGATCATGTGGTTAGTCAGATGTCTTATTCTGTTTTTTGTTGCTTATAATGGAGTACCTGAAACTGGGTAATTTATAAAGGAAACTAATTTATTTCTTACAGTTCTGGAGGCTCAGAGGTTTAAGGTCGAGGGATTGGATCAGGTGAGAGACTTCCTGCCAGTGGGGACTCTCCGAAGAGTCCTGAAGCAGCACAGGGCATTGCGTGGTGAGAGGACTGTGCTAATGTGCTAGCTTGGGTCTCTCTTCCTCTTCTTATAAAGCCACCAGTCCCACTCCCATGATAACCCATTAATTCATTAACCCATCAATCCATTAACCTATGAATAGGTTAATCCATTCATAAATGCAGATCTCTTATGACCCCATTACTTCTTAAAGGCTCCATCCTTCAGTACTGCCACATTGGGGATTATGTTTTGACATGTGTTTTGGAGGGGATATCCAAACCACAGCATCAAGCCAGCGAACCCCCAGTAGAAGTGAAGGGAGTCATCTCCCTTTAGAGGAAATTAAAAATGGATCTGAGTTTTCTTACCCCTTTCTTCCCTACCACATTAGTGGTGGAGGCTACCTGTTGAGATGGTAGAGCTGCAACATGAAAGCATACCCTGGAGAGTCACCTGACATGTGCCTTACTTTGTGTGAGCAAGAAATAGGCCCCAGTTGTTCTATTTTTTGAGATTTGGAGGTTAATCTGTTACCAAGGAATACCATCACCTTTCCTGAGGAATACCAGCTTTCTAAACTATCAACCCATAGCCCTGGCCTGACCCAGACTTGCTCAGAGGCTACCTTCCCCATTCAGATCCTGTCAGGGTGGGTAGCTCAGTGACTCGCAAGTAGTAGTCATGGTGAGCATGAACTTTGAATTAGATAGACCCAGATTTGAATCATCTCTGATACTTCGTAGCTATAGATCTTTGGGAGAGTTAAATCCTCTGTACCTCTTTTTTTTTTTTATTTCTAGAAAGGGGGTGACACAGTGTCACAACTCATGAGGCAACTCATATGGATAAAATGAGAAAATGCATACTTAGCCTGCCTTCTATTAGTTTAGAGTCCTTCCATTTCCCTTCATGTATACTATGTTCCATCTCTCTTAAAGTCACCCAATGCAGGGACCATCCCTGCATTGCATCCCATAGTCTCTACTAGCATAGTTACATGCACCTACTATAATTCTGCTGAATTAAGTTATACTTCATTAAATTGGAAGATGAGGATGATCTGGAAACCAGCTTTAGCAATGGCCAGTCTCAACAAACCCAGATACTAATTGATGTAGCCACACTTTGGTTCTGCAGTGGCCAGGTGATATGGATATTCCAGAAACATTTAACAATTTACTTGCAGCCTCACCATGACTTTGAAGTGATATATTGGTCTGCATAAGTGTTCTTTGAGTGACTCTAGCCTTAGCAAGCGTTCTTCGTCCAATAGCCACCCTTTGGGATTAGATATTAGGCCATCATTGGATGTTCTGGTTCTTCCATAGATGATCTTATAAAATTACAAGACTTAAGTCCAGACTTTCATCCCACATAAGCATGTTTAAGATTAAGTAGGGTTATAATTAGTTCCTGAATAAATTGTGGGTGTGGGTGTGTTGGCTTCATGAGGCCAGATGTTCCCTAACAGTCACACTTGATACATCTAGACAGTTTCCCCAGAGCATCTCACAATTTTTGGATTCACTCCAGGTAGTTCCAAAAAATGACCTCAGTTCTGCAGATTTCACTTTTAGAAAAAGACTAGACTTCCATATGTTTCCTAAATAGAAATGGAAAAATAACATGCAGGAAATTATACGTGTGAGAAAAAGTAGTTAAGAGTCTCCTATTAAAAAGCCAAAGTAAATTTCTTGAGGCTTTAATTAAACAAGGCATCAAGCAAAAAATCTTAAGTAAACTATAGGCTTTAAATATTCATCAAAGGAAATCCATATGTAGCAATAGATTTGTACAGAATTCCTCCTAGCCATATATTCTGACAAACCTCATGTCCTCTGAGCTGGTCTCATATTATGTATAGCACTAAAGGTATCTTATACAAATGCCATAGCTGGTCTTTGAAAGAGCACCCTTTTCATATGCATTCAAGATGTAACTATTGTCTTCTACTAGGTAGTGGTAAGAACCCAAAGCATTTCTCCTGATTTTCCCCCTAAAACCTTCAACCACTGGATTTGGAAGAAAGACATTGAAAATATCATTTCCACACAACATACTGCACTCAAGCAACATTCAAACCCAAGTCCATTGGGATTCTAGTCAGAAGTCATCAGCAGTGGCCTGATTGTGCTGGGACCTTCTCTTTGCTCTGACCAGATGTGGTTAGAACTAACTAGATGTTAGGTCTTTGAGAGTCCAATGACGAGGACACTTGTGGAGAAAAATGCACTCGCGTGATGAAAGTCTAATGAAAAATGCAACTCCCTGCCTCTGCCCTCCGTTTCATTTGTGCTTTTATGAGAACCCATGTTTATAGGGAAGCTTCTGTTTGCTTCAGCTCCTGGCAGCTGCTTTTGTTTCTCTTCCTGGTGAGTAAGTCGGTGTTGGAAAAGAGAGATAGATGGGCTTGGAGATCTAACAACTTTTGCAGGCTTGACAGAATTTTTTCCACACAATGGTTTTTTTGGAAAATGTCCTTAAAAGAGGTCTGTACGGTCTTATCCAGTTCCCTGTTCTTTAACTTCTGTGTGCAGATAGAAAGAAAGAGACACTTGGTCAAGACTGCCCCCAAAGGGCTCCACAGTCCCTCTAGAACTGTCTGTGATAGAAGGAATACCTTAGATCTCATCATGCTCCTCCTACTATGAACTAGAGTCTTTTCTATTCTTGTGTAAGTTAATTTTTTTGAAAAAAATGTTGTCCATAGTGGATGTCAACAGGTGAAGGAGCTATTCATTTCTGTACTCCCTGTTTTAATCCTCCTCTACCTTTTTCTTCCAGTCCCTAAAGGGGGAATTCAGACCGACGTAAATCAGAAAGCACCACAGACTCCACTGTGAGCTGGAGACAAGGAATAAAATCAGGAAATGCTTAACTCAACAGGCAATCTCTTTGCTAGCTGGGGCCGTCTAATTAAACAGCTGATTGAGTGCATTCACCCACATCTCCTGCAGCGGGCATCATGAAATCTAAGCACTAAGCTACAGTACTTATTTGGAAGATTTTTTTCACACAGTATTAAGGAAGAAACAGCTTTTACAAAATCACAGCTCCATCACCTTTCTAGTGCTAATGACCAGGTTCAAATATGAAATATCACTTTCCAGATCTCTGTCCTCTGTCTTTTGAGGACCCAGCGTTCACCTGACCCACACAACTCACAGCAAACCCCAAGCCAAATGAGACCTGAGCAAGTGAAAATTACAAAACCAGCAATTCTCTTTCCATTGGTCTGTCAGCATGAAGTGCCCACTTTCCCTGCAGTGTTAATAACCAAATATGAAATATTTAAATGGCTGCAAATTGCATCAATTAAAATTGTTTCCATCCCAAGTAAGCACAGATTGCTTGGCTGTTTTGACCCAACGTCTTTTTATGTTTGATATACTTTCTTAATTAAAAAGTGCACAATGATCAAAAAAGCATGGGTAATTGTAGCATTAAGTTTTAAGTGCAAAATCTAAAAAAAAAGGAAAAGGCTGAGGTTGAACTCTTTTGTAACATATCAACTTCATGTATTACTGCTTCGTTACTTTGAAAACATAACAAGCCATGGATATGAGGGGTGCTTTTTGATGCTAAAGTTGACCTTGGTTTCTCTACCTAGGAAATGATGACCGCTTGGTATGACCAGGACTTAAGGAGCAGAACAAACACTTAAGGATGTCAAGGGAGAATTTTTCAAATTGAGCCCCAAACACAGGGGCTTCCACCGTTTGATGTAGTCTTTTAACAAATCAGATCAGATCAGTTTTTCTTCTGTTTAATACCCTCCAATAGCTTCCTACTGCATTTAGAACAAATCCAAGCTGCTGACCACAGGCCACGGGGCCCCACAAGCCCAGACAACATGCTTCCCTCCTTTTTTCCCACTCACCTCTCTCTAGCCACATTGGCTGAATGTTTTCTGGGAAAAAGAGATTATTCAGTTTTTTTCAGAGGTAACCTTCACCCTTTCGGTTTCCTCTGCTGAAATAATCTTCCTCAGATAATTTTTAGGATTTCTGGCTCTTTCTCTTCCTTTAATCTCTGTTCAAATACTCTCTCTCCAGAGAGATTTTCTCTGACCACTTTATCTCCCTCCCTGTCCCCTCTCACTGCTGAGGCTCTATCATGTCACCCTGTTGATCTCCTTCATCCCACACAAGGCTCTCAGAAATGACTTCTTTGACCATCATGTTCTTATTCAATACCTGTTTCTTATTCAATACCTGGTGAATCTTCAGAACCTGGAACGGTGCCTACACACAGCTGTGCCAAGCACTCCACTGAAATGATTAACACTGGCTCCACATCCAGGAAGCCTATAGATGTAGGTTCCTTCTGACTTAAAACGGAAGGGAATTCAGATGTGTGCCCCTCCCGGCCTCTGATCTGCTGACATCCAGCAGCGGGAACCCGTGATGTGATGGCTTCATTGCTATTGGGAGATAAGAACCAGAGGAGTTTGCTAGGAGAACTGCATCTGAGGGAAGATGCTTTATTAGGGACAGTCCACCAGTTATGCTGTGTGTGTGTGTGTGTGTGTGTGTATGTTGAATGTTCTATTAAAACATCTATGAAATGGTACCTCTGAGGGAAAATGAAAGATTGTCTTTTCTTACGGGCTGTTTCCATGGTAGCGTAATACTCTTGGGCAGCACCCTAATGATGAGTTATTACTTTTTAGCTAAAACACATTGTAGGGAACCAATTAATAATATAACTTTCACAGCGAAACAATAGGTTAATTTTTCTTTCATTTATTCTCAGATGCAAACATGCACAGACATATGTGTAATAATTTATCCCAAGCTCTGACTCACTTGTCTTTGCTCTTTCTTCACTGAGTTAGCAAAAGAAGGGAAAAGGAGGTGATATTGACCCTCTGGGAATCCCTCAGGCAAAAGATGTAGGTGGCATTGCAGATGCTGCCCTGAGAGAGAGTGTTTTAATCATGAAAGTCCCTTTCTAAAACTGCCAGACCAAGTGTTCTAGCAGCTATATTATGTCAGATGTGATTGCACCCACGGTGCTCTTGAGCTGCGTATCAGAACTGATGTTACAAAATGGTTTGACTGCTTGCAAGGGCTTCTGAGAGAGATGCATCTGACATAATGAGAAACCTCTTCCTGGAGGAGTAGCCAAATCTCTGTTTGGCCAACTGGTCTTGGAGGCTTAGGGTGGTATCCTCCTTGTGGTCAAGATGCACAGATGGCTCAGATTAGTGGAATCGCCTGCAAGGGAGAGGAGATGACAGGGATTAGTACAGAGTGGAGCCGAGGACAATTCTGGGACAAGGCAACATCGGGCTGTGCCCCACGGGCTTCTGAGCAGCTAAAGGGCTTATGGATTTCTCTCTTAGGAACTGGGAATGTATTTGGTAGCTTAAGAGGTTAAATCCCTGGATTTCATGGTGCTTCTACATTTCGCAGATGCCTTTGTCCTCTTCCTTCCAAGTCCCATTTCTTCAGGCAGACCTGGATGTAGAGATGCCATCAAACTTATATATTATCCACAAAGAAAAATAATCAACAGAAATAGTTCACATGTTCATGTGTTCATGAGCGCTCAGGAAATCTAAATCCCCCAATGCATACGCATCAGATTATCATCTTTGATTTAAGGCAAATATTTTCAAGCCACATATTTGTCAAGTATAAAGAAAATATAAGATAATGAACAGCAGAGAAAATACAATAAAGAAGTAAAATATCCTGCATCTCCTGCCCTACAGCTGCTGCTACATGGAGATGGAAAAACAAATAAAAGACTGCAGCCGTTGTGTAAGTTACTGACACATTGTATTCTAAAACTGATTATATATTTTTTTCACAGCCCATGGAGAAAGTTGGATAATAGAAAAATAGAATATTCTATTAGTAGATATAGCTATATCATAATGTAGTTCACTTCAAAGTTCAAAAGTAAACCAAAAGAGAGAATTATCAATAAATAATACTTTAACTGGCCCAAATAATTTTTAAAGATTTGTTAAAATGGAATTGAGAATCATTTCTACTCAGTTTGATACATACAAAAAGATGTGCCTACATATTTTCTAGAAATAGCTTCAAGTGACTACCGGGTGAAGAGTAAAAAGAAAATGTAATGACATATCTCAGAGAAGGGAAAAGGTTGACATGTTTATAGAAAAGAGAAGAACGACTGTTCTTGAAAGAAAAGACAAATGTTTACAGAGCATCTCCACATGAATTCATGGAGACTTCTATTTCACCCCCAAAGGAACTCCGACAGGCTTCCCTGTGTCCCTCTCACAGATGAGGGGAGTGAGCTCAAAGCAATTAGATAATTTGTGCAAAGGGAAAATGACTGATAATGCACAGTGGTGGATTCTGAGCCTAGATTCATTAAAGCTAAAGAATTACCGCATTTGGTAAGTTCTCACCTAGATGCCTTTACATTTCTACAGAGGGCAGATAGCAACTGAAAATAAATAAATCAAAATAAAAAGATTTTAGGTTTTAATTTTCTAAATGTCTTTTTTCATATTGAATTGATATTTATTTCAAGACAGGCCATGTCAAAATAAAAAAAAGAGTCCACCCTTGTCTTTAACAATAATATTGCATTATGAAAGCACTTTACAAACGCCATCCCACCTTTTAGCATAAGTTATGGGTATGTGAGCTAATGATTACCTGAAAGCATCTCCTTATCCAGATCCTTAATTCAAGTGCTCTCTGAATATTACAAGGTGACAATAAGTGGGAAGTGTAGGAGGAAGAGGAAAAAGAGTGGACTGTTTCTTCTAGTTAAGGGTTTTATTGCAAAGAGGGGATAAGGAAGTATGAAGATATTTTTGTTGTCTTTTCATCTTTACACTGTTGATATGGTTTGACTCTGTGTCCCCATCTAAATTTCATCTTGTAGCTCCCATAATTCCCACGTGTTATGAGAGGGGCCCGGTGGGAGGCGATTGAATCATGGGGCGGGTCTTTCCTGTGCTGTTCTCGCCATAGTGAATGGGTCTGACGAGATCTGATGGTTTTAAAAATGGGAGTCTCGGCTGGGCGCGGTGGTTCACGCCTGTAATCCCAGCACTTTGGGAGGCCAAGGCGGGTGGATCACAAGGTCAGGAGATCGAGACCATCCTGGCTAACACGATGAAACCCCGTCTCTACTAAAAATACAAAAAATTAGCCGGGCGCGGTGGCGGGTGCCTGTAGTCCCAGCTACTCAGCAGACTGAGGCAGGAGAATGGCGGGAACCCGGGAGGCGGAGCTTGCGATGAGCCGAGATTGCGCCACTGCACTCCAGCCAGGGGGGCAGAGCGAGACTCTGTCTCAAAAAAAAAAAAAAAAAAAAAAAAAAAAAAAAAAAAAATGGGAGTCTCTCTGCGCAAGCTCTCTTTTTGCCTGCTGCCATCCTGTTAAGATGTGACTTGCTCCTCCTTGCCTTCCTCCATGATTGTGAGGCCTCCCCAGCCATGTGGAACTGTAAGTCCAGTAAACCTCTTTCTTTTGTAAATTGCCCAGTCTCGGGTATGTCTTTAAAAGCAGTGTGAAAACGGACTGATACAACTGTGTGAAGTAATGCTTACAACATAAATTCAGCAGGCTTTTCCTGAGCTGTATCTCAGAAGTTTTCTTCCTGCAAATAATGTATTTACAAATGTGTAAATTAGCTTACACAGCAATCTCACAGTAACTGGTGAAGATTAAAAGGGTGCACTCCTAGTATATTTGTTTGCAGTGTTTAAAAAAAAAACATATTGCCATGGTGATGAAGCTCTAAATAGATCCAACAAAACATCTAAAAATTGAAAGTAGTTTTAAAAACAGGGCAAAGGAACAAATATCACCAAAGGAAAAAAAAGATTAATTGTAGGTTAAATAATAAACAAAATCATTAGTCAATTAACAAAACTGTACAGGTCTAATAAAAAGCAAAACCAACCTAAAAGACTCAACATTTAAAAAATGCTAAAATGTCATGTAAGAAGGAATTCAAATGGGTTGCAAGGGCAAAATAGCAATAAAGTAAATTGGAATTAGAGATGTTTGCTTGTCAAAGATAAAGCAAATAAGCTGCATCTATAGTGGGCCGCAACTTGAAAGGAAGAGTTTTTAAATTTGTTGTTTGGACTATCTGAGACCCCAAATGACTTTACTTTGGAGGTGATAAAATACAGGATTTAAGAGCATTGACTTCCAAGTCAATCTTCTACTTTGTAATGCATAATTAGAAACCTCTCATTCTGATTTTTAGCTTTCTTACCTGTAAAATAGGGAAATTATATTAATTTTTAAGGTTTCTGAGAGTTTAAAAAATGATACGTATGTTTTAAATTGACTAGACCTAAGATCGCTGAGTTGATAGAGTCGCAAGAAGAGATCAAGTGAAATAAGGTATTAAATGTTATGAAGGGTTATTCATTTCCTTACTTAATTGAAACGTTCGTTTTTCAACTTATGGTATTGAGACTTTGCACCAAGTTTTATGTTTCCCATGACCTATAAGAAGTCCTAAGAGCAAAGTTTCTGAACAAACAGAAAAATAGCGTAATTCTTGACTTCTAGTAATAAATTGAACAAAGGCAGAAGTCAATAAGAATTAACAGAAAGGCCGGGCGTAGTGACTCACGCCTGTAATCCCAGCACTCTGGGAGGCCGAGGTGGGCATATCATGAGGTCGGAAGTTCGTGACCAGCCTGGCCAACATGATGAAACCCCGTCTCTACTAAAAATACAAAAATTAGCCAGGCGTGGTGGCATGCCTCTGTAATACGAGCTACTCAGCAGGCTAAGGCAGGAGAATCGCTTGAACCCGGGAGGCAGAGGCTGCAGTGAGCAGATGTTGTGCCACTGCACTCCAGTCTGGGCAACAGGAGCGAAACTCCGTCTCACCAAAAAAAAAAAAAAAAGAAAAGAAAAGAATTAACAGAAAATAACAGAGAAAAGAATCAATGAATTCAAAACCTGGTTCTTTAAAAAAGATAAATAAAATAGAAACATTTCTAGCCTAACTGATAGGGAAAAATAACAGAAAGAGAAAGACAGAGAAGACACAAATTACCAGTATCAGGAAGGAAAGAGAATAACACGACAGCCCCTATAACAGACATTAAAATGATAATGAAATATGAAAAAACTTATGTCAATAAATTTGACAATTTAGATAAAGTAGACAAACTTTATAAAAGACACAAACTACCAAAGCTCATTCAAGAAGAAATAGACAGCCTGAATATCCCTATGCCTATTAAAGAAAGTGAATTATGAGTTAAAACCTCCCCACAAACAAAACGCCAGGCCCAGATTGCTTCACTGGCAAATTCTACCAAACATTTCAAAAGAAGTAATACCAATAGCACAATTTATTTCAGAAAATTGAAGAGGAAAAAACACTAACTCATTTTGTGAGGCTAGAATTATACTTATACCAAATCCTGACAAAATAATGACAGGAAAATAAACTGTAGACAAATGTCCATCACAAACACAGATACAAAAATTTTAACAAAATTTTAGCAAGTTGAATACCCTTGTTTGTAAAAGGATAATGCATCATGACAAATTGGATGTTGCCTCTGAATTGCTGGGCTGATTCAACATTCCAACACCAACCTCCTTTGGATTAATGTTTATATCATATACCTTTTTCATCCTTCCATTTTTTAAACTTTCAGTGTGTTAATATTTCATTTGTGCCTCTTACAAGCAGTGTAGAGTAAGGTTTTATGTCTTCATCCAGTCTATTACTACTAATAAAAGATTATAGATTTTTAAATATCTTACTTCAGTTCTGTACATTTTTGGTTTATATACTTTGAAACTGTGCTGTTAGCTGCAATAAATTTAGAATTGATGTTTATGTGTTTGTTGAACATTTTTATTATAAAATCATCGTCTCATAATTATTTCCACTTTAATAACTTATTTGTCAGATAAATTTGACTACATAAAAATTAAAAACTATTCGTCAAATAACACCATTAAGGGAATTTTAAACATTAAGCCATAAGTGGGAAAAGATACATGGAACACATACATCTGAAAAGAGCTATGTCCCAGAGTGTGCAAAACACATAAGAATCAATACGAAAAATATCAGACACCCAATAGCAAAATGGACAGGACATTTGAACTGGCACTTCAAAAAATGATATTCTAATGACTACTAAACATGAAAAGGGGCTCAACCTCATTAGAATTCAGGGATATTTAAACCATGATGAGTAACCATCACACTTACTAGAAGGAACAAAATTTAGATGTCTGAAAATATTCAGAATTCACAAGGATATGGAGCAATGGGTCCTCTTATGTAAACCTGGGTGCATTTTGGTACATATTGGTGTATATTGGCACAGCCATTTTAGTAAATGACATTTTACACTACATTTTATTACATATATACACTTTATTCCAGCAGTTTCACTGCTAAATATACCCTTGTGAGAAATGTGTACACATGTACATCAAAAAAAATGTTTAAGAATATTCACAACAGCACAACATATAATCACTAAAAACTGGAAACAACTCCAATATCTATTAACAGTAGAACTGATAAATGAATTTGGATACATTCATAGAGCAAAATACTAAACAGCAACTAAAATGAATGAATCATTTCATGCAACAATTTGGATGAATATTACAAACATATTGAACAAAATAAGTTGGAAAATGCATACCATATGATTTCATTTATACCAAGTTTGAAGACAGACAAGCAATCTATTGTTTTAGAGGTCAGGAGAGGTAGGGGATGTAGGGTAATTTGAGGAAGGAGAGCAGGAGCTCTATGGGGTTCAATAATGTTCACTCTATTGATGGGAAGTGGTTACAGAGGTGTGTTTACTTTGTAATCGTTCATCAATCTCTGAGTTTATGACTTGTAAACTTTTCTATATGTATGTTGTACCTCAGTTTAAAAGTTAATACAAGTTCTTCAGATCTAAATAAAGCTAAATTTATTTTTATTTCATTTTTAAAATTTTTCTTACCAAGAAAAAAATAAAACTAAATTTAAATTTCTTTCTGAATTTCTTGACACTGAAACCACAAAACAGATGATATTGAATTATGTCAAACTTATTTTCTAATGTAAAGAAAAATCCAGCTACTTTCAGTGGACCATGTTCTGTGAGCCTTACTCCCAGGTAGAGTATGCCTCTATTTAGAGAAAATGTCTATAATGCTTCTGTGCCAGTTCCATGGGGAAAAGATTGCGCCTTATTGATTCACCATTGTGTGTCTAGTACCTAGACTAATTTCTAGAGCAAATTAGGTGCTCAACAACATTTGTTGAATGATTAAATGAGTTAAAGAGAAAGAAAACTTTGTTACTTGAAGTAGTTATAAAGGTAGGCCTGGGCTCCACTCTTATTGAAAGGAGGCAAGGAAATGGTTCAAACTAGGGAAATGTCTGCTGTGTGAACACTGGTTTGTGAATATTCCTCTTATTATAAACACATATGCTGTGAAAAGAAGCTCAGGAAATTGCAGGAGAGCAGTCTTCACTGTTTTCTTTTCCTACCAGCCTGATAAGTCACGAATACATCACAGTCGCCTACTTGAAGCCCACCTCTACTTTGACTGAGTTACACGCACCCACTGGAAGTGATTTTAAATGACCTTTATCAGAGAGGTTGCAAATAGGGGCATGTTTCTTCCAAGGAGCACACGAGTTAGCTTTCCTCAGTGTCAGAATTTGTATATTGAAAGTAATAACTTACAAATATTCTGTGATTGAGCCTTGACCTTTCTATGAATTTTTTTCACTTTAGAGTGACTCATACGTGGACAGGTAGAAAATCCACATGTGATGCAGAATCTAAGCTCTGGAGAATTAGTCTCAGTACAAATTGTCTTTACCAGGCATCTTGGCATTTAATCACACATTGCCTTGAATTGTTGTTTGCTCTTTTCATAGAAATATTCCTCATCTCCCATCTAAACTGTAAGCTCATTTCAATCTGGAGCTGTGAGCATTTATTCTCAGATGTCTCACCTGGACACTGAGCCATTAAGAAACATGAACTGATCTGAGCCAAGTACCAACCATGTGGGCTGAGCAGTTTGGATCACAGCTGACCACCATCTGGCAGCCCACATATTCCCAAGAGTCAAGGGCGTTAGCCAAGGCCCATCCAGGAAGACAGAATCTATGTTAAGTATTTAAAACAAATAATTTAATTCAGGGAATTGGTAACACAGGTGATGGAGGAGTTGGAAAGCCAATAGAGAGAGATGAGGTTCCTCAGGTATTAGCCACATCAGGAAGCCACGGCCACTCCTAGGCTAGAAAAACAAAAGGAGGAAGCAGTGTTACTGGATCCCAAGAGTCAAGGTCACCAAATATGAGCTGGGTCCATGTGGGCTGGTTCAACAAGAGCCAGAATCACAGGAGATGCAGCTGCTGGCGGAGAAGCTACCCAAGGCAGAGTGGGAGGGAGCAAAATCCGTGGCATCTCCGGAGCTTCCCTCACCCTCCAAATTCTTCCCACTGCCTCCCACTGGTCAGGCCCAGCTGGAAGGGCTAGGAATAGTTGTAAGGGCAAGGCAGAGCCACAGTGGGCATACCAAGTCCTTATTCCTTTTCCTTAGCCCTTCTCCCGTTCCTTTGTTGCAAAGATGCATGTTCTCTGGTGCAGCTGAATTCAGCTGTGGATCATCTGCTCTACCCTCTGCAACCCCATCCTCATAGCCACCTTCCTAGGCATGTAGGAGGTGCCTGGCCTTTCCAAGGAACAGCAAGGTGGCCAGGGTGGTGGAGCCTAGTGAGTGAAGGGGCTGGGGAAGCAGTGGAGGTCAGAGAAACAAGGGAGCATAGCATATCCTGCAAGGCCTTTGACTTTCCGCTGAGTGAGTGAGTAGGGGAGGCCTCTGAGGGTTTTCAGCAGAGGAGTAATGGGATCTGACATTTTCATTACAATTCTGGCTGCTGAGTTGAGAATCCACTGTGGTAGAGGGGAAGGAGAAGGGCAAATGCAGGGAGACCAGATAGGATCATTATGATGATAATTCAGACAAAATGGTCCAGGCCAATGTTGGTGAGGAGCCAGGGTTGAGCTCTAGGGTTCCTCAACTTTAGGCATCAGGGAGATGAGGAGGGATGAGGAAGTGCACTGAAGACACGGCCAAGGAGCAGAGATGAGGAACAGGAGGGTAGTGTCTTAAAAGCCAATTGAGGAAGGTGTAGCAAAGAGGAGGGAGTGGTCACCCCATCAGTCCTGTCACCACTGATGGCCAAGTCGGAGGAAGACTGAGAAAGTTGGATTTATCCGTCTGTAGTTTTTGGTGACCTCCATGGGGCCAGTGTTGGCAGCACGGTGGGGTGACGGCTGATTGCAGTGAGGTGACGGCTGATTGCAGTGGGGTGACGGCTGATTGCAGTGGGGTGACGGCTGATTGCAGCGGGTTGAGGCACAGGGGCTTGAAGTGAGCTGGAGACAAGGAGAGGCTTCCCTTTCCAGGTGTTTGGCTGCAGAGGCAGGTAGGGGCATGGGATGTGGCTGATCAGGGAACTGAGTTTTGTTTATTACTGATTTTGAATGTGAGAAATAAGAGCATGTTTCTACACTAAAAATAAAGGTGCACTAGAAAGGGGAAGACATGATTTAGGATACATCCTAAAATTAGAATTTTGGTGGAATGCTGTCCTTAAAAGGTTAAGAGAGGATGCAATGTTATTATATTTTTAAATAAAATTGTATTTCTTTAAAGTGTACAACATGTTTATATATACATAATAAAGAATATGATGTATATATATACACATACATAGGAATGATTATTCATATCAAGCTAGTTAATATTCATCTCCTCACAGTTACGGGGGATGGGGCGGGGTGGGGGTGGGCCGTAGTGAAAGCACTTAAAATCTAGTCTCTTCACAAATCTCTAGTATACAATACAGTATTACTAACTATAGTCTTCTACCATACATTAGATTTCTAGAATTATTCATCCTACGTAACTGCAGCTTTGTACCCCTGAACTAACATCTGTGCATTTCTCCCACCTCCCACCCCTGGTAACCATGCCCTGTGTAGTCAGCTTTTTTAGATTCCACACATAAATGAGATCATGCAGTATTTTATCTTTCTGTGCCTGGCTCAGTCCACTTGGCATAACATCCTCCAGGTTTAAGGACGGAGTTTCAGCATTACCAGCCTTTTGTGGCACCTGGGCCTGTCCCAGCACTAGGGGTACTATGTCCCAGGAAACCATCAGCCCTGGGCAACCAGGATGGTTAGTCACCTGAAGTGAAGTAAGCAGGAAGCAAGAACAGCCATCAATGAGATTGAGTAAGGCTGCCACGTCCCTGTAATCCCAGCCACTTTGGAGTTTGAGGCAGGAGGATCACTTAAGCCCAGGCGTTTGAGACCAGCCTGGGCAACAGCAAGGCCCCCATTTTAAAGGAAAAAAAAAAGACTGGGGAAGGAGGTGCTGGGGATCTTTTTTGGTAGCAAAGTGAACCTGGGGATACACTTCCAACTAGGCCACACGAGTCACTAAATCCCAAGAGAGCATGAGAGAATGGAGAGAGGTGGCCTTTTCCTTATGGTTTTTAAGCTTCTGATCAAAACAATCTGTCATGAGAGAAAATCTTTAGCAACAAAGGCTTTGAGCTCATGGGGGAAAAACCCCAACTAATGTCCAAAAAGAAATAAAATAGGAGTCTTAGCTGATAGCCAGTGAAAAGAGAAAAGTTCAAAATATTATCCACATCACCTACCACATCTCTGCAGTTAATGGAAAATCACATCTTCTGCGAGCTTTTTGGAAAGAGGTTCACTAGATAAGACCGTCTGAAAAAAATCTGACATAGAGAACTATTGACCATACCATTTGTTTTTCTTCTATTCTCTGGCTGTGATTGTAAACTTTGCTTGCCTGATAAGAACCCTTCATGTGAAGAAGCTATAGATAACATCCTCCTAGGTCCCTGGCTCATGGTCAAATGATAAATCATGTCAAGATAAGGAAATCGTTTGATTCTTTAAAGTTGAAAAGAAGATGTGATTAAAAATGTTATTTTGTGGATATATGGGATGGTTTCCTATAATCAGTTACCCAAAATAAACCATATTATTTAGCGACTGTCTGCAGAAAGGCAACCTAACAGATGTTTAAGACAATGAAAGAAAGCTGAAAATATCTCAAATATAGAAGAGTTTAAAAAAAAAACAAAAAACATGTGTATTGATTTTGGAGTGAGGGAATGAGAGACATATGTTTATATATTTCTCATTCCCTCACTAGCTTGATATTGCTTTTATGGGACAATTTTTTTTCTACATAAGATAGAAACTGATGCTATGAACACTTACTTCAAGTCTAGGAGCAAAAAATATGAGTTGAAGCTCTATATGATCAGGATTTTGAACTGTAAGAAATGTGGCTTGTGTGGAAATCTCTGAAGTCTATGAGATCACAAAGTGGAAGTCACAGACAGGTAAACTGTGTCTGAGGAAGGGGCAAAGAAGGAAAGGAGAAAGAACGGGGCACATTTAGAGCCACAGGTATTTTTGTTGCAATTTCACCATAGAATACAGGGCAGGGGTTTCTTTTATGGATGAGAGCAGTAATCCACAAATATGACACCTTTTTTCCCTCCCTCCCCCAGTCTGCTTGACCAAATCACTCATACTTCCTATCTACCCCATAACCCGTACTTCTTGTCTGCCCCAAGACATCCAGTGCCTTAGGGCTCAGGGCTGAGACTGAGAGCGCATGCCAGCTGCACCTGTGCGGGCACTGAGTTCTCGGAGAAGGAACCCAATAGGTAAATGACTCCAGAAAGGCTTCTCCCAGCAGCCAGAATAAGACAGGAAATGAAGCTGATTTATTGACAAGGTAAGGGAGCCAAGGCTGGGCCAGGTCTAGAATCGGGAAATGGGGGCATTTTCTACTGAGCAGATAGCCTTTGCTTCTCCCTCACGGCCATATTTTTGGATTACTGCTGTCAGTACTACTTCACCCACGAGAATCAGGCAGGTGGCAGCTGAGAGTCCTGCCCAGGGTTTCTCCCAGTTTTCCTCAAAAGCACCAGGGTGGATTCAAGGGTCTGGGGTAGACCCAGTTTAGAAGCCTCAGGTGAGAGCCCTGAATTCGTGTGCCCTGAGCTGAGGACAAGATTTTTGGGTCACTAGAGAGCATTTTCTGGTGGTGACTAAAGAATTCTCTGTCTCTGTTCTTTCCCGGTTTATTCTCCTGGTATAAAATCCCAGGCTGTGCTAACAGCTTCACAAGGGGGAGTTTCTGAAGAGCCCTGGATAGCACATCAAATAGGAATCTCTTGTGTGCAGATCCCCGTTCCAGTCCTGCACACGAAGCAACTCCCAGGTTCGGGGCAGCAGGGAAGATGCACATGCTGACCTGTGGCCACAGAGGGTGGGCAGTGGATGTTGAGAGTGGACAGCCACTCATGCAGGTAGGAGGCCAAGGCAGGCGGTCCTGGTTCTGCCCCTGGAAGGAAGCAAATTCTAAGCATGAGCGAGGCGAAGCCAGCAGGTGAGGCGCCAGGGTTTCCCCTCCTCCTGCTGAAGAGTTCTGAGTCCTACGTTTTGCCGAGGAGCATCTTCCCTCCTGGCTTTTCTGCTGCCTCCCTTCTCTCCCTTCACTCCCTTTTTACCCCTATGTAATCCTAAGCTCCATGGTAGACAAGAGGATCTGCAACTGTGAGGGAGAGTGTGCATATTGGTGAGATGTGGGCATTGGTGAGATGTGGGCATTTGGAAGGAGAAGAACCGTCAGAATTATGTGGGGGAAAAGAAGGAGGTTTCCATTCTGGGTTCTTTCTTTACTTTACTTTTCTTTTCTTTTTTTAGAGACAAGGTCTTGCTCTATCACCAAGGCTGGAGTGCAGTGGCGCCATCATGCCTCACTGTTACCTCCCACTTCTGGGTTCAAGTGATCCTCCTACCTCAGCCTCCTGAGTAGCTGGAACTAGAGGTACATGCCACCATACCTGAATAATTTTTAATTTTTTCGTACCTATATGCTGGTGCCACTGTCCTTTGTCTCCTACCCCAAAGCTATGCCTGTTTCATTGTGACAACATTGTAGCCCAGGGAAAAAAAAAAAAAAAATATATATATATATATATATATATATAATTATATATAGTATTATAATATACATTATATCACGTTGTAATATTTATATATTATAATATATTTTATATATATATGTGTTACCATCCAGTAAAGAAGCCTGTGTATAAAAGGAAGGAGCTTCATCAGGAGTCTCCAGAGGCTCTACACTGATGCCTCTTTAGTCTGATTTCCAGTGATTTAGGTCAAACACAGTTTTGCAGAAAGGGAGGAAAAAATGGTGTGATGAGGGAAAGAGGGGCTCACCTGCCAGCATTCCCACCTACCCACTGCGCCTACCCACCTTGGCTTTCCTGGAGGCAGTGAATGTCACCCACAGCACGGAGGTCACCAAGGGGCTAGGCAAGCAAATGGGATTTTTAATAGGAGCACTCTTGCCTCAGCTTCGCTGTTCAGCATACTCATGAGTGTCAGCCAGTCCAGTTCTGCCTCTCCATGCGCGTATGTGCGTGTATATATAAACATATTTTACCATCCGGTAAAGGGGCCTGAGTATAAAAGGAAGGAACTTCATCAGAAAGCTCTGGAGGCTCTACACTGATACCTATTTAGGCTGATTTCCAGTGATTTAGATCAAGCACATTTTGCAGAAATGAAGAGAAAAAGATGGGTAAAGAAATGTTTGATTTACAAGGCCTTTTTCCATGCCTTGTAAAATTCACCTAGGCTATGTTCCATTCTCTTGGGAATGATGCCTGCTCCCCAGATTAATTCCACTAATGTCTGATTTCCAGTGATTGAAAAAATTTCCTAAATTCAGTTTGAGATTAGCCTGTTGCCTAGGGTAATCTGAAACTGCTGGCTTCAAGCAATCCTCCAGCGTCAACCTCCCAAAGTGCTAGAATTACAGGCATGAGCCACCGCACCCGTCTGGTAACTTCATTCTTTGATCACCAGTACACACCTCGCCCAAGGGTCATTGTCCTCTCTCCTTCCATGAATTTAAGCTCCTTTGCATCTCTCTTATTTATTGCACTGCCTGACAGATCGGGGTGTTTGGTGAAGATAGGCTTGATGAATGAATGAATGCCCAAATGAAGAAGACAGGCTGAGCTTCCAGAAAATTGTTGTTATCCCACCCTGCCTGTGGCTAAGAAGCATCCAAGTGGGGCCTGTCTGTCCAGCCCAGGCTTAAGAATCATCTTCTCCTTTCCCATTGAAGCCATAGGAAAGCCACTGTTCTGG